>NW_019154178.1:4896033-5283218 GCF_002288905.1 Enhydra lutris kenyoni | reverse complement strand
CAGGCAGAGAGGCAGGCAGAGAGAGAGGAGGAAGCAGGCTCCCTGCTGAGCAGAGAGCCCGATGCGGGGCTGGATCCCAGGACCCTGAGATCATGACCTGAGCCGAAGGCAGCGGCTTAACCCACTGAGCCACCCAGGCGCCCCCCTGGGCCTGATTTTAGTCACTGGTTTAAAAAGAGGGAGGGAGGGCTGATTCTACTTATTTCACCAATCGGACTGGTTTAGAGGAGAGGGGGCGGGGACAGACGCATTCTAAACCCCGGCAGGCAGGCAGTCGTTAGTCTCCCCTCCCGATCTTTGCCCGCTCTGAAGCTCCCCCAACCTCAAACCACCCACTCTGAGGCAGAGTAATCTTTTCCTCTGATCATCATGTTTTAGGGGCTTCACTCTTCTTCCCACCTCATTCTCACCTGGAGGAGTCACTTTCCGTCCTCTCCCACTGCAGGCCTCCCACCCCCAAGATGGGGGATCTCAGAATTTCCCCTCAACTCCTCACAGTGGGTCACACCTCTTTTTACTGACTGAACACTTATTTAAAATTTCTTCCACTCCATTATGTAATACATCCTTTCTCATTAAGGAACTTTTGGAAAATTAAGATAAGCAGAAGAAAACCAAGCCACCAAAGATATCACCTGCCCCACAAAACCCAGCTTACATATTTTGATGTTTTTTCTCCTGTTTTTCTTTGCATTGGTGTTTTAAAAACATAGTTGTACTCATACAGCACATTAAATTTCACTTTGTACTTTCCTTCACTCATGATATTGTAGGGCAGAGAAAGTAATCTTCTCTGTACCTTCCTAGATTCTGGGCTGAGACCCTCCACCTCCTGTAACAAAAGATTAACAAGAGAAAAAAAAACCCCACAGAAGTTTAATAACATGTATGCCTCCTATATACCATGTATAGATACCCAGGAAACTGAGTAAAACTCCCCGAAATGCCCCAAGCCACCATCTTAAATATCATTTTCAGCTAAAGGCAAAAGGAAGGTGTTTTGAGGGGGAAGCTTTTTCTGGGAAGTTATCAGGAAAAGGACAGTAAAGGGTATCATTGTCACATAGTAAGATTCTTTTATAATTCAGAGTCATCCTTCTTTTTCTAATATAGGAGGGAGACACCTGTACATTTGGAGATTTCCTTTGTAAATGTAATTGTCCCTTACAAAAGAGACAAAAGATCTTTTCCTGCATCTGTTGTTTCTTTAAAATAATCAACTGAACATAACCCTTATGATCAAGAGGCATATTTTGCGGTGGCACACTCAACTACCCTTCAGAGTCATTACACTTTCTAGCTTTATAACCCGTAATTCCTAACATCTGTGTCACGTCACCTTTCCCTGTGGTTAGAGTTTTAGGTAGTTTCATAGAACATCACTATAACATCACTATAACAAATGGCAAAGTAATAAATATTTTTGTATGTAAATCTCATGGTGTCTTTTTGAGACAATATGATTTTCAATCCCATTCTTGCCCAGGAAGCATTGTTTTTAAGTTCTTTTAGCACAGAGGAAAATAAGTTCCCAATTTCTCTCTCTCCTCCTGCCCACTTTGCTATAAGCCAGTGCTGACACAAATTTCTAGGTCCAAGACGAACCACTTCTGTCCAAGGTGCCATGTAAGCAAACCAAAAGTTGCATAACTTTTATGTTCCTGCAAATGCTCTGTTTGATAAAAAATCCAGTGGTATTTCCAGCCCACTAATCTCCAAATGCCAAGCCAACCTGGGACCTTTTCATTCCAAATGAGTCTGATTTTGTGGCTCTAGTCATTCAGATATTTTCTATTTTTCTCTTCCTCATTCTTTATTTTTTTTAACTATGTCTTTTTAAAAAAGATTTATTTATTTATTTATTTGACACAGAGAGAGTGATCACAAGTAGGCAGAGAGGTAGGCAGAGAGGGGGTGGGGAAGCAGGCTCCTCGTGGAGCAGACAGCCTGATGCAGGTCTCGATCCCAGGACCCTGGGATCATGACCTGAGCTGAAGGCACCCAGGCGCCTCTCATTCTTTATTTTTTATCTTACAAAGTCTTCCAGCCTTCTGCCCCATTTTGCACATGTCCAAATGGAGACTGCCCACTTCATGAAGCGCTTAATAAAGCTTGTTTGTATTATCTGCATTTTGTTAATCATTTTTTAACACCATTGAAGGGGAGCAGAATACACCAGCCCAAAATATATCACCCACGCTTTGGCATGTGGATTATTTTGAAGTGAAGTCAATCAAGACCCAGCAGACTCAGGAAAAGCTTTTTGCCTCTCCATTATTACCTGATAAAATTTAGAAAGGGAGCCTGTACCAGAAAGAGAGCCACTACCAGAGGTAATGTTTTCATCTGAGAGACTTACCTGCATGGCAGGGCAAACACCGTATATAATACATTTGCTCTTCTCATTCTCCTGTGAATCATCTTCCTCCCCTTTGAAACCTCAGGCCCCTACCCCTTTCCTTAGTTCAAGATGGTATAAAAGCCTTAACTGCCTGAGAAGTTTTGAGTCTCATATTTTTTATGGGAATCTCATACATATAAGATCAAAATTTTTGACCTATTAATCTGGCTTTTGTTAATCTAATTATTATACCAGCCAAAGAACCTAGAAAGAAAGAAGGGAAAATTTCTCCTCCCTTCTCCAGACTCCTTCTTTTAAGGGCTGATTCTTCATTTTAATGCTTCTGTATCTTATGCTAAGTTGACATGGGAAGTTAACCATTTCCCCCCGTATTATTCCCTTCCTTAAACATCATGAGCCATATATGAATCTTCTACTACATACCATATACTCACAATTGTTTCATATAATCCCACATTGCAAACCCTATAAGATTTAGAAATAAGAAAGTAGAAGCTCACAGAACCCAAGTCTTTGGCAAAGGTCATTCTGCTAGTTAGGGCTTTTGACCCCAGGCCTGCTTGTCTCTAAAAACCATGTCCTTTTCTCCATGCTACACCTGGGAAGAGGGGGATCCACCCCTCTTTTGAGCTCCCATCTTCCTCACCCTCCTTTGGTGAATGATGGCTGGTAGAGTGGGCACTGCTTTTTTTTTTTTTTTTTTTTTTAATAGCTTTGATCACATACTGAAGTTTCTCCTTGTCTCAATTTCAACATTTGTAGAAGAGACATAAGCCCAGCTTGCCTCATGGGAGTCATGTGAGAACAAAACTACTGAACGAAACTTTACATAAAAGCAACCAGCCCCTTGCAAGAGTTTGTGAGATGTGGATGGGCATGGGAGAAGGTGTCTTAGAAAACTCACCTGTTGTTGGGAGGTTCACCTTACTCAGGAAATCCCCACCCTCCTAGCCAATTGTGCCCTGTTTCCATGTTGTCTCTTCTAATGCTTTGTAAACTTGGTCTTGCCCAAAAATCCCTTGAGAAGAGTACCCAGTACTTCTGAGTCAGTGTGTTCCCCAATCCATGGGTTACTTTCTTTTGAATAAAGGACTTCAAACAAAACTGTTTCAGCTTTTTCATTTAACAGTTTACACCCCTCAGACCTAGGGCATCAGATGCCTCCCCAATATTTTCATTCAAGATGTGTTCAGAAACATATCAAAAGCAACTGTCCTCCTCCCCATATTTCTCATTTCATTAAAAAGGTAAACTGTAAAAAGGGAGGCAGGGATTATATCTGTTTTATTTGCCAGACTGACCTGGCAGAGATCCTGAATAAATATTCATTGAGTGAATTACGTGACTTTAAATATTTACATATGATCACCCCTAATTCCAAGTCTTTTAAATAGATTCTAAATGCGTCTTCATGTTCAGTTTCTCCGTTGAGATGGCCCTGGCTTCTCACTTGCAGCACAGAGTGTAAATGAAGCTGGGGCTGTGGTCCTTGTCCTCAGGTCAAGCACACTTTGGAGTATCCATCCAGACAAAACCAGTCTTCTGCCTGGCTTCTCTGTCCTCATACACTTTGGCTCCCAAGTCCTACGGATTCACACCTGACTCTCTGGTTATTGGGAATTTGCGGTCAGATCTGCTGCTAATAATGCCCACAGAACTCACTCAATTCACTCATGATGAATCAATTTCATGAGAGCAGAGAGCACACCTGAGCAAAATCAGTGGAAGCTCAGCACAGTGCTAGGCACATAGGTAATGAGTTGGTTAAGGAATCCTTTTCTGAGGGCTACATCTGCTTTTTCTGGAAATATCTGCCATTCCTATGTTCTCACTCTTTTGGTCACCAGACTCTTGGTCTAGTCCTATCTCCAAGCCCTGGAATGGGAGTTGTCATTCATACGATCAGACAGTGAATGTACATTTCAATAGAGATACTTCTAAGCCTCTTCCTTGGGACTGGCTGATAAATTCACAGTAACATTTCCAGGAAGAGACCGTTACACATCTGGGGGTTGAGGAGATTTCTCAGGAGTGAATGGAATTAGGAACTCAAATCTGAAGGAACATAGAGGATAGTTATTCTGGAAGGAAGTCAGTGTTCTTCATTCTTCCTCAGTATTTCCAGTCAATTCAGTGATTTATTTTTCTTTGAGGCGAGGCAGAAGGAACGCGCTGCTGTTTAGATGACATTCTCATAGGCAAATAACCTTGGTGTGTCTGGTGATGTGGGTGGAGAGTGCGGTTTCTCCGTCTGTTAGGCAGATATAAAGATGCAGGTTGCTGGAGGTGGGAGGGCGCTGGATCCCACCAGGAGACCCCACCATCCCAGACCCCTTCCTTGCTAAGGTCATCCAACCCAAACCTCCCGCTGTAGAGAAACTGTTACTTAAGGTTAAATTTACTTTTTTGAACGCTTTATGAACTGAACTTTACTTCCAATAATCCTATTACTTTCTCCATTACTATGCAAACTGCTTTACTCATTCTTGTTTTTTCTGACCTGGTTGGAAGGGGAGACAGGAAGGTATCACTATTTCTGCCGGGTATGATCTGTGAGGGAATAAGCTTTAAAACTTAGCCCATTAGGAGTGCCTGGGTGGTTCAGTAGGTTAGGGCCTCTGCCTTCGGCTCAGGTCATGATCCCTGGGTCCTGGGATCGAGCCCCGCATCAGGATCTCTGCTCTGCAGGGAGCCTGCTTCCTCCTCTCTCTCTCTCTGCCTACTTGTGATCTCTGTCTGTCAAATAAATAAATAAAATCTTAAAAAAAAAAAAAACTTAGCCCATTAGTAGTCTGGGGAAAGGATGCAAACCAGATGTAACATAGCTAGATCAAAGAAAAGTATTAAAAATCTCTCTTGCCTCCAGCTTACTGGTAGCTCAGAAGCAAGCTGGAGTTGTCTCCCCAGCAATCTCTCCCATCTGAGGCACAGCCTGAGCCATGGGCTTTTCTCCATCCAAATCCTCAGGACCCTACTGATTTTCTTGATCATCTCTACCTAGAACCTCTCTCCCTCTCTATTTGTTCCATATTACTCCATTCGACACATAATTCTCACTTATTCCATATATTCTTGTGTAACCCTAAACAAAGGGAAAGGGAATGTGCCGGGGAAGTTTTAATACCAGAGAATACAAGATCGCTGGGGCCCAACACTGTTTCAGCTAAGCTCGAACCAGCAAAAAGGATGAGACAAGTAAGGTGAATCTTGGCTCTAAAGCTTCTTACCTTTTGGGGTATTTGCACAGAGGAGTAAAGTGAATTTGCTAGATTCTCCTCTGGAATAGTGTCCTGTTAAAAAAAGAAAAAAGCAATCATAGGTCACCTAGACAAACCCAAAGAGACAGGCAGAATCCAGGAAGGAAAGCAGAGATGGGAGGAAGGGCAAGACGGAAGAGAGCTTCTGGACCAGGAGTGGGAAAGGGAGGAGCTCTTGTTGGTAAGTGCTATTATAATTAGTAATAACTTTTTTCCAAGAAGCAATTGCCAGATTTCTAAATTGTGTTGTGTTTAAATAAATCAAAACAGGGGCGCCTGGGTGGCTCAGCGGGTTAAAGCCTCTGCCTTCGGCTCAGGTCATGATCCCAGGGTCCTGGGATGGAGCCCCACATCGGGCTCTCTGCTCAGCAGGGAGCCTGCTTCCCTTCCTCTCTTTGCCTGCCTCTCTGCCTGCCTGTGATCTCTGTCTGTCAAATAAATAAATAAAATCTTTAAAAAAAATAAATCAAAACATGTATAAGATATAGAAGTCTCATGAGCTATGAGAAGCCTAAGGTGATCGAAGGATAATTTGAAGTAATATAGCTAATGTTGCAAGTAAACTTTGCCATTAGCCCGAAGGACCCTTGGAGCAAATATGTGAGGACGATTGATGGGTCAAAACAACAAAACAGCGATGACAGCAATAGCAAAAGCAACTTCCAGGCTGGAGAAAAGTATCCTGGGTCAGTGAAGTTTCTTCCTGAACACCCAGGACAGTCCTGTGGTCTCCTGAGAGTGTGTCTTGAGCAGGGAAGGAGGAGGGTGGTGATAAAGCAATTGGTTTTGACATAAGCCAGGCTGTGTGGAGCCCAGAACAGTCACCCCTGGGAGGCAGAAAGGAACTCCCAGGACACTAACGGCTTCAAAAGAAAGCATAATATCTCCTCTCAGAAATGTGGTAGATAAGATATAACTTGAGACACCAAGGGCTGGACTGAAGCTGGCATTCTGAGGCCCCAAAGGGCTGCTTTTATTTCTTCACTGAATGGGCCAATGTGGAAAGTGTTCTATGCCTTCTAAGGAGTAGGCGCACCTGGGGCTACAGTGATTCCTGGGGCCTGTCAAAGTTGTCTGTCCAGGTCATGCCTCGAAATTATCTTATTATTTGAGTTTCTTTAAACTTTATTCTTATGAACTTCTTTTTGAAGAGTTTCATTTGAATTGACAATGTGCTTATTTACCTCAGCTTGGTGACCCACACCTAGAAAGCCTTGAATGTGGGCCCAGAGCAACCATGGCCCCTGAGCCTTCTCTAGATGGAAAAGGCATCTCTATAGCCCGTGTTCTGACACCATAACTCAAACATCAGGCCAAACTCACACTTCCCTATGGGCTGTTCTTTGCAAAAGGAATTTGGCCTGTTGAGTGGCCCTTGTGAACAGTGGAGGGAAAAGAGAATTCCACAAATTACAGGGCAAGCATTACTGGCTGGGTCAGAACCTGGGGCTCAGAACCAGAGGTCACTGACTCCTGCATGAGAAAGCATTCATAAGGACTTAGGGAGACACAGGCGTGTTGGGTTTCAAGGGCTATACATCCTCATATTCCATGTTGCCCAAGTCCACAGAGAAATCTCAACTAAAGCAAGGAGGGCGTTGAGAGGAAGATTAGGTTCCAGGAAAGATGGGAAAGGACTCACATTAATGCAGGTGATTGTGTCATACACTGGGGTCTCTCCAGGAGGGGGGTAGTAGTTAAGAATTTCCTGATGAGTATCCATTCCCTTCTTTTCTTCAATGGACTCTGAAACCAAGGAGGGAAGGAATCAGAGAAGACCCTCCTTTGATTCACCACCCCACCAGCCTACCCCTCAGAAGACCCACTTAGGGTGACCACCATGCTGGTTTCTGGGACATGGGACTTTCCATGTTACACCCAGGGAGATCCCATAATGAGCTGTTTACCCTGGTTACTTCACTTCCCAATTTGTGGACTAGGGCAGCCAAAGGGGAAGCATAGAAAGTCAGAAACACTTTCAGAGTGCTCTTGAGAGGGAGGAAAGATCTTAACACCTACAGTTTATACACAACTGCTGCTTAGGTCCCTCCCTAACACTCCACATGGACAGTATCAGGGAAGCTGAGAAGAAAAAACCAGCAGAAATATTTAGGGATGCAGAGCATGGGGTTTGGCATGGAGAGAGACAGAGATAGCCTTCTCCAGGAGGAATGTGTCCAGACTGAGATGGGAGTAAAGAGAGGTCTCCGGAGTTGATCTGATGAGGAGGACTGGGTATGGGTTGGGGCTCTGAAAGGGATGGGGATTTGGAGGGCCGACAGGAATGTGTTAGTGTATGGGACCTCAGAGTTGGAGGCCATGCCCCAGGTCTGGGGAGTGGAGTCAGTAGTGTAGGGCGGGTGTCAGTAGGAGGGCTACACCAGAAAGGCCCTCAGGGGGAAGGAGAAGGGTTAGCCCTGGAGAGGAAACTGGGAGGACTTTGAACTTAGGAGATAAATTATGGATTCTCTTACTCTCTTACTCCAGAACTGAGGAGTGCATGATGACTGTGCTCTCCTTGAGGACACAGAATATGGCCTCTTCATTTCTGTATCCTTAGTGCCTAGTACCAAGCCTGACACACAGTTTAACATATGTTTGTTGAAGAAATTAGGGGGCAAATGCAGGAATGAGGCTGAAGGCAAAACTAGTGCATGCTCTACCTTTTCTTCTTTCTCTCCGCATAATTAGAATTACCGGCACCAGGGAAAAGGCGCTGAACAGGAAGACCAGCCCCAGAACGTACAGGAACATGGAAGGTTCCAGGTCATCAGCAGCACCTTTAAAGAGAGAACGGGTGGAGGCACAGGGAAAGGAGAAGAGTCAGCGAGGGAAAAGTGACCCAGGTCTTGGAGCAACTGCCACCTTCCTCCCAGTCTGGTGACTTCCCAGGGGCCCTCAGTTTTCATGGGCTATTCCCATTCGGACCAGGAGCTGAAGAAGGTATAGGTCCCAAGACAGAAGTTCCTGGAGAAAAGGGGGAAACAGTCACCTTCACAGAGCTTCCAGGCAAAGACAGGGTTTGAAGAATTGCTGCTGATGGGGTTCCTGGCCACACAGATGAAGGTCATGCCCCTTTCTCCCAGCCTCCAGGATATGGGGAGGATGGAGCCAATATAGGACTCATTGGCTCCCTGCCCCAGAGACTCCCAGCTGTAGGTCACATCCTCTCCTCCTTGGTCCATGAAGCATGTCAAATTAGTCACACAGGTGCCATTCTCGTTGTTCTGTAGACCCATGGTAACTTTGGGCTTTGACAGGTGCTCTGCAGAAGAGAATTGGACAACCAAGAGTGGAAACTATGACTTTTCTGAATTATTCTTGCAAACCTTGGACCTGAATCTCTGGGGGTGCTACAGAGTGGAGAGCAAGAAACAATTCAGAACAGAATTCTCATTCTTATCTGGAAAAAAGAACTGTCTAGGTTGGCTTTCCCACAGTTATATATAAACAACAGTAGCAACAGAAATAATAATAATACAACAAGAATGCAGCTGCCATTTTCAAAGCAAAGCTATATAGCCAGGCTCGTGCTAGATGTATTTTAGATGTGAGCTAATTTTATCTTTTTTTTTTTTTTTTTTTTTTTTTTTTTTAAGAGGCTCCCTATTCCTTGGTCTTTAGGTTTCTTTGAAGAGACTTTCAGTTTACTCTCCAGGAGAGAATAGTATGGGAATAATATTTCTGGCCCTCTCTTTCTCATGCTCACTGTTCTCCCTGAGAGGATGAGCAATTGGTTCGTTGATGAGATGATGAGAGTCTGACATCCAACATCCTTTCTTTATTATTACCTTCTCTACTCTGAGAAAGTTAAGATTGCTGTTTAAAAAAAAAAAAAAGATTGCTATTTAAATGTGGTTTGCCTCCCACCGCCTTCAGCTGACGCATGCCCTCTGTTCCTTTCAACTATGTACATATGGAGGACACACCTGGATCAAGGTACATGGCCTACCTCTTAAAGGCAAACCTGGAGGCCCATCTCTGGCTGTCCCTGATCCTACATCTCGGTGAGTAAGGCAGCTATTCCTGTAACTGGTTGAGTAAATATTTTGTAACGTTGTCTTCCCTGAACGGGCTCCAATGTCTAGAATTGGGGGAAAATATTTCTCCTATCTCCTAGCTTCACCAGAAAAAAAATAAAGCTGATATTTTTATCTTCCTTTTGATTCTTGTGTTTTCACTACCCATAGGGAAACAGGTGTAGTTGATGTTTATATGCAATAATCTTTCTAAAATAGGCATCACCTTCCTCCCCACTATAGATATGGAAATGAAGTTTCACATAGTTTAAGTAATCTGGCTAAAACTATGCAGTTAGTAGGTAGAGAAGCCAACATTTGACTTGTGTGATCACGGCTTCCCCTATCACCCATCCTCTACATTGCACTGCCTCTTGGCAGAACCTCTGAACAGGAAGGGGCCTTAGGGATCAGCTACATTTACTTCATCCATGCAAGACTTCCCTCTTCTACATTCTTGCCAAATGTTTACCTAACCTTTGTTTGAACATCTCGAATATCAGAGAGTTAACCACTTCATGAAGGCAGTCGTCCACATTTAGAACTGATTCTGCTCACCATAGACACGCAGCCTATACCGCTGGATGAAGGGGTCTTTGAGGGAAGAGCTGTAGATATTCACGCGGTAATCACCCGAGTCACTCTTATCCAGTTTGCCGAGCTTCAGGGAATAGTTTCCACGTAGATAGTCCACCCTTTCCTTGTTATGACTCTGGGTCACTATAGCATTGGTTTGTCTCTCTGGTGTTTTCGGCTGTATGGTAATGAGAGGGGTTTCATTGAAGATCCAGACAAGGCTGTCAATCTGAACTCCTGGGGCCTTCAGAGGGAAAGTCACAGACCCACCAAGGTCACCGACCAGCTCCTTCAGAACTCCAGAGGTTACTGGCCCTGCAGACACAGAGAACCATAAAGTAAACCTAAGTCTCTGCCCTTGCCACCAATTACTCACCTGCTTTGGGTTCTGGGAAGGTCCCAAGAAATCCTCTCAGGCCAACCCAACCAGGCCCTGGGAAGCCCTTTGAAATTCACACAAAGGCAATAAGGTCAGAATACTTTGCCCAGGGGCGCCTGGGTGGTTAAAGCCTCTGCCTTCGGCTCAGGTCATGATCCCAGGGTCCTGGGATCGAGCCCTGCATCAGGCTCTCTGCTTAGCAGGGAGCCTGCTTCCTCCTCTCTCTCTGCCTGCCTCTCTGCCTGCTTGTGATCTCTGCCTGTCAAATAAATAAATAAATAAAATCTTAAAAAAAAAAAAGAATACTTTGCCTGAAAGGAGGGACTGCAGGTGAACCCACCTCTTCCCAGAGACCTCAGGTTGGAAAGTCTCACACTCTGAGGTAAGTCATGAGGCCCACCTCCATCTTGGACAAATTCCTGTTAGGGCACAAGTGGTGAGGTTATCGTCCAAACTCCCCTTTGGAATCCCAGATTGCTCCTGGGAGAGCTGATTTTGCTGCAGATGCAGAAGCAGCAGCTTGCCTGATGGGGGAGGGTGTGGGGTGGGGGGAGCAGTTGTTCTCAAGCAGAGATCAGGACACTGGGAAGGGAGCTCTAAGTTCTTAATGATAACAATAGCTAGGAAGCTTGTGGGTGTTTCATCTTCTGTTTTATGATTGATGAGAGTGCATTTGAAATCATCCCCTAGTGAGGTTCTCATTCACTTGAATTTCAGTGTCCTTCCTTGAGTGGAAAGGCAAAAGAGCACTGGACGCTCTGTAGGATGCCTAGACCGACTTGTGATACTCACCCCCAACTATTAAGAGTTGTAGTAGGGGTTCACTTCCCCAAGAAATTTTTGTCTCACCGCAATCTTAGTTCACTTCAAAAAGTATGACCTATGAACAACCACCACTGGTTATGTGGTTGCAGGTGGAAAACAGTGAAGTATGGCTGTGGGAAAAGCTTTCAGAAGTGGCCCATGGAGCATTTCCAATGAACAAGTGTGGGGGATGAGTCTTCTACCTGTTAAGATCTGAGGGACAGACTTGGGATAGCATAGAGCAGAAAGGAAATTTAGAGGTACACAGTCAGTAAGAGGCAGAGCTCACATCAGTACTCACAGGATTGAGTTTCCATCCATCATCGCTTACAAATGAGAAAACCAAACAGCAGAAACTGAGAAAGTGTTCAAGGATCACAAATAGTGGCAAAACCAAAACCAGAACCCAAGTCTTCTTAAAGGTGTTCTCCATACAAGTACAAAACCCAGTTATTTTCCATTCTACCTCTTAACATAATGCGTCATGCTGAAATGTCTAAGAGAAATTTTATTAATTCCATCATGGAAAGCACAAAAAAGAAAGAAAGAATGAAAGAAAGAAAACCTTTTTAAGTCATTTCCATGCCCAAGGTAGGGCTCAAACTCACAACCCTGAGATCAAGAGTCACACTCCACCAACAGAGCCAGCCAGATGACCCTGGAACATATTTTTAAAATCCAGTAAAGCATCCAATCTATAGGATCCCGACAGTTGTATTATAATGAGGTGGTTGTTGGGCTGCACTATGACATTTGTAGGCTGTATTCACTTTTGCCTTCATCCATAAAAAATATTAAAAATTATATTTTATGACTGCATTGGTATAAAAATGAATGTAATGCCAGCTGGATTCATTATTACATATTAATTATTTTTATTATATTTATTTTTCTTCTGATTCTGAAAGAAATTCAAATAACTGTGGGCCCCGGACACTGTGGCTCATTGGTCCTGTGTGATTGACCAAGCATCCTGGTTCTACTTCATGTCAAAGCTTGATCTGTTACCATATTTTTTTAATTGAAATATAGTTGACATACAATAATTATATTAGTTTTAGGTGTACCACATAGTAATTCAACAATTCTATACATTTTGCTGTGTTCACCGTGATAAGTGTAGTCACCATACTAAGTTATTACAACATTATTTTTTCAAAGATTTTATTTATTTATTTGACAGAGACAGACAGATCACAAGTAGGCAGAGAGGCAGGCAGAGGGACGGGGAAGCAGGCTCCCCACTGAGCAGAGAGCTCGATGTGGGGCTCGATCCCAGGACCCTGAGATCATGACCTGAGCCGAAGGCAGAGGCTCAGTTCACTGAGTCACCCAGGAGCCCTTATTACATTATTGACTATATTCCCTGTGCTGTACTTTTCATCTCTGTGACTCATTTATCTTTTTTTTTTATTGTGTTATGTTAGCCACCATATAATACATCATTAGTTTTTGATGCAGTGTTCCAAGATTCATTGTTTATGCCCCACTCCCAGTGCTCCATGCAATACGTGCCCTCCTTAATACCCACCACTAGGCTCACCCATCCCCCCATCCCCCTCTCTTCTAAGACCCTCAGTTTCTTCCTCAGAGTTCACAGTCTCTCATGGTTTGTCTCCCCCTCCAATTTCCCCTCATTCACTTTTCCTTTCCTTCTCCTACTGTCCTCCGTATTATTCCTTATGCTCCACAAGTAAGTGAAACCATATGATAATTGACTCTCTCTGCTTGACTTATTTCACTCAGCAGGATCTCCTCCAGACTGACTTATCTTCTAGCTGGAGGTTTGTACCACTTCATCCTCTTCACCTATTACATTCATTCCCTCACCACCTCTTCCCTCTGGCAACCACCAGTTTCTTTTCTGTATTTGTGAGTCTGTTTCTGGTTTTGTTTATTTGTTTCTTTTGGATTCCACATATGAGTAAAATCGTACGGTAGTTGTCTTTCGCTGCCTGACTTATTTCACTTGGGTCCATTCATGCTGGAAATGGCAAGACTTCATTCCTTGTGATGGCTGTCATATTCCATTGTGTATATATACGACATCTTCTTTATCCCTTCATCTACTGATACACACTTGGGCTGCTTCCATATCTTGGCCATTATAAATAATGGTGCATTAAACACAGGGGTGCATATATCTTTTTGAATTAGTGTCTTTGTATTCTTTGGGTAAATACCCAGTGGTAGAATTACTGGATTGTATGGTATTTCTATTTTTAACTTTTTTTTTTTTTTAAAGATTTTACTTATTTGACAGAGATCACAAGTAGGCAGAGAGGCAGGCACAGAGAGAGAGGAGAAAGCAGGCTCCCTGCTGAGCAGAGAGCCCGATGTGGGGCTCGATCCCAGGACCCTGGGATCATGACCTGAGCCAAAGGCAGAGGCTTTAACCCACTGAGCCACCCAGGCGCCCCTATTTTTAACTTTTTGAAAAAACTGTGTTTTCCACAGTGGCTACACCAATTTACATTCCCACCAACAGTGTGCTAGGATTCCCTTTTCTCCGTACGCTTGCCAACACTTGTTGTAGTCTTTTGGATACTAATCATTCTGCCTGGTATGAGCCGATATCTCATTGTGGCCGATTTGCATTTCCCTGATAATTAGTGATGAGCATCTTTTCATGTGTTTGTTGGTCATCTGTATGTGTTCTTTGGAAAAGAGTCTATTCTGGTTCTCTGCACTTTTTTTAAAAAAGATTTTTTATTTATTTGACAGAGAGAGATCACAAGTAGGCAGAGAGGCAGGCAGAGAGAGAGAAAGAGAGAGAGAGAGAGAGAGAGAGAGAGAGGAGAAAGCAGACTCCCTGCCTAGCAGAGAGCCCGATGCGGGGCTCAATCCCAGGACCCCGAGATCATGACCTGAGCCGAAGGCAGAGGCTTAACCCACTGAGCCACCCACGCGCCCCTCTCTGCCCATTTTTAATTGGATTATTGGGGGTTTTTGGTGTTGAGTCTTACCATCATATTTTCTACCACCCTGGCACTGATGCAACTCATTCCCCTTCTAGCAGACCAAATTCCTGTCCTGGCCTCTCCAGTTATCCAAAATTGCTTCACTAGGGATTTATTTCTATAGTTCCTCTTAAAACTCAATGACTCCGGCAATAGTCCCCAATATAGATACTATGTATTAAGGTTGATTCTGTGCCAAACATTTATTATGAAGATTATGCCTAATACCTAAAGCAATCCTAAAAACCAGGACTCTTGATCCTTTTACACAGACATCAGCCACCTACATAGTCCATGGCCAAATGTGGCCTGCTGCCTATTTTGGTAAATCAGATTTTATTTGGACACCTCCATGGTCTTTTTTTTTTTTTTTTAAGATTTTATTTATTTTAGAAAGAGAGAGAGCTGGGATGAGGAGGAACAGAGGGGAAGGGAAGAGACAAGTAGACTTCATGCAGAGTGCAACCGCCGTTGGGGGCTCTATCCCACAACCCTGAGATCATGACCTGAGCTGAAACCAAGAATAGGAAGCCCAACCAACTGAGCCAGACAGGTGCCCCAGGAGACAGCCACGTTCTTTCATTTACATATTGTTTATGGCTGGTTTTCCACTACAAAGGCTGAGCTGAGTAGTTGTGACAAAGGTTATTGTGCTGCAAAGACTAAAATATTTACTATTTGACCCTTCATAGCACAAGCTTATTAACTCCTGATTCGATGAGAAAACTGAGATTCAAAGAAACCTAAATAACTTTTCCAAAGGCACAAAGCTAGTAGGTGATGATTTGAGGATTTAACTCAATGCCACTCTGGCTCTGGAGCCTGAGGTCTTTCCAGTCTGGCTCAGTTTGAGGGGCTTGGAGCACTATTGCCAACTCCAGCTCTCTCCCTCACTCCTCTTCAGCAGTGAGGGCTCAGCTGTCAATTCTGAAGCCCTTGGACCTCACAGAATCTGATTACCCCTTTGTGTCTTTTGGTGACCTTCAAGCACAAGCTGCTTTACAAGTGCCCCAGAGAAAGGGAATCCTGATGCTACCAAATGTTAACCAAGTGCCTTGATTACAATTTTGGGATTTTTTTTAATTTAAAGATTTTATCTATTTATTTGAAAGAGAGAGAGAGTGCACACACATGCATGACAAGGGGGAGGGGCAGAGGGAGAAGCAGCCTCCTGGCTGAGCAGGGAGCCAGATTCAGGGCTCTATCCTAGGACACCACAATCAAGACCTAAGCCAAAGACAGCCACTTAACTGACTGAGCCGCCTGGATGCCCCTACAGTTTTGGGATCTTAACCAAATCTTTTCGCTAAATTTGTCTCCAAAAGTACTGGCTTATCCCGTGGTAAAAGTCTTTTTTGGGGGCTGATTCCTGTTTTCAAACATTTCTGTCTCCTCGCTCCCATCAGTCAGTGCATATATAATTTGGATCTCTCAAGTCTTTATTAAATCAATCTGTTAAGTAATCTGATTTTTCAAAAACCCTCTCCCTTGCATCCCTAAATACTAAAGCAGGATGATTTCCAGTTGCTCTGTCTTTGATCATCTCCATGGTGTATCAAAGTAGTCCTAGTCCATGCTACAAAGTCAGTGTCAGTTTGAATTTTCGACAGATCCTATAATGTTTGTATCCTTTTACATCAACAATAAGGTGAATATTTTGCAGTCAAAGAAAGCAGTTGTCACTTGGCTCCAAGTAGCTGCAACCCTGAATTTTCACACAAGGTTTGGGGGAGATGTTGAAATCAGGGAGACAGCAAGAATATGACTTTAGTACTATAGCTGGTGTGCACACATTTAGACACGGGCAATCATTGTTTTCACTTCCTCACGTGTGGTGTGCTGTATTCTCTGGGCGAATGCCAAGACACGTGAATTTTGTGTGAGGATATAAAAAAAAATCTCCAAATTCACTGCTCCTTGTTAGGATGAAATTGGAAGATGACACAGTGCAAATTGTCAACACAACACAGTGCAAATTGTCAAGCCTAGAGGGAGTGTATTGTTTCTATCGTAATTATATCTTTAGGATGAATATAGGGGTCATGAAAGAAGAAAGTAGCTCCATGCTATTCCCCAAGTGTGAGTTCAGATGATAAGAGGCAGGGTTAGCCAGTCCTAGCCATTTTTGTTTCCTCTTCTGTGGAAAGAGTTTCCCAGAGTTGGCTGTGAAAAGGGATCCAGAAACAAGAGACTTCTCTCAGCTGCCCAAGGCTGACCTGAAGTTCCCCATTCTGTGATGGCTTTTCCACCTGGAGCAATCCTGTTGAGTTTTACCTTGCCTATGTAGGTCATGTTTTCTTCACTCAGTCATTCTTTCCTCTAGCAAGAATTTATTTAGTTCCATATTTGTGTCAGGCACTGTCTAGGCGCTGAGGACATAACTAGGGAGGGATACCATCCTGACCCTTGTACTCTCGGAGTTAGGAAATAGCCATTAAATAAATGGCTGTATGGGATATGAAAGGGGATGTAGTAGGCATTTGGAGAACCTACAATACCAAAATTGAGCATGATTTGTAAGATTGGAAGACTCTAGAGAATGAGTGGCTACTAACACCCAACTACAAGGCCTGGGAGGATTGGACCCCATGAAACCCTCCCACCTAGATCAGTGTATTGAATGTCCTAACTTGTCTTTTCCTGCATCCACTTCATCCTTTCCTCATTTAATAGCAGCCAACTGGGTTGGGTAAGACTGACAGGAACCCAGTTCCAGTGGTAGACTTCCTCTGGCATGGTAATCAGCTTAGCAGCACATGACCTGGGCTGACTTATCTGAAAAACCCTGGGCTTTTGCTCTAAGACGTGATGCTATGGAAAGATATGAAGCTGGGGACCAGCAACCACTTGCTCTCACCAGACAAGCAGCCAGGTCTCCTTCACCTGACCCCCAGTTTCCTTTGTACCTCACATTTTTGTTTGTGCTTTATCCTACTCTCTGCCTATCCAAATCATATTCAAGACCCATAAAACCTAGTTCAAAGCCCTTCCCTGAGTAAGTCTCCACCTTTTTCTCACACCCACTCCCTGAAATTCTACCTCAAATGTCCCTTCTTTTTCCACTTTAAATTCCCCAGAAGGAGTTATTGTCCTGGGTGGTGATTGGACATACCCTTTGTAGACCAATAGTTGATCTAAAGGCATTAGGTTCCAGATTACCTGGTGGTAGGCTCTGGGGTTGTACCCTGAGAAGGGTGGGGTTGGCCTCTCCTCCAGGCAGCATGGAACAGCGTAAAGAGGTAGTGCTCTGGCTTAACTGAGAGTCAGGAGACCTGGGTTCATTCTGGTTCCTCCGTAATAAACAACAAACCCTTGATATCACTCCTTAGCTCATAAACTGGTTTAATGGCCATCATGTTTTTACCCTCAAAGTAATTCCATAGGATAGAGGTTAATTAAGCTCCATTTTATTAATGCGGACACTGGGGCTCTGAGATGCTGAGTGATTTCCCCCAAGGTCCCAAACTGGGAAATGGTAGACTTGGGATATGGAGTTAGTTGGGTCTTTTGTGTCAGAGGCTTGCATTCTTTCTACTACTACTTATTTACCACACTGAGTTACAGTGTTCTCAACTCTCAAAAAGAAAAATAACCTTTATTTTCAAGGACTTGGGGTGGATGAAGGGTGAATATGGATTTGAAAGCATTTCGAGAAATGCTTTTCGAGAAGTACAGAGCTTTCTGCCACACAGTAGGAGGTGGGAGGGAAGGGTGAGGAACAGTGTTATGAGACAGGTCTTGTGAAGGCTTCTCATTTTTAATTCTCATTTCCCCAAGGATGGCTAGAAGTGAGAAACAGATTTCCCAAAATTTCTTTGGATGGCTTCTCAGCAGGATGAGCTTTTCAGAAGGTGGTCTGGAACCTAATGCCTATAAACCATTCACTGGCTAATTCATGGCAAAACACTGTCCAGTCACCATGCATGGTGAGATCTCCGGCAGCAAGCATTCCCTGCCAACCTGCCTTTGGAGGTGGAGGGACCTGGAGCTGGAGACCCTCTGTCTTCTGTCCCGCCCAAGACTCAGATATTTTGGTATTAAAAGAGTCAATCCTAAGATACCCTTCATAACAGGAAGGTAAACACCTCCTCCCCTTTACCACCTCCTTTTCCTCTGAGTTATCACCTCTTCCCCTCACCTGCTCCTCCCCCCCCACCCAACAAGACTCAAGAGTTGATTGGAGGTAAGGATCCATATTAAGAGGAAGGGACATCATCAGTACAGCAAGAATTAAGGGATGGTACCAAGGAGGAAGACTTCAGGGTAAAGAAGGGTGTAAAACTCACTTCGTGCTTGGTGGCCTGGTCCCCAAACAAGTCTCCCAGGATGCAGTGTCTCCATTAGAATTTACCAGCATATCATGGCATCCTCTTCATGGAAACAAGAGCATCTCAGAGCTGGAAGAGGTCTTAGGGACTACTTAGTCCCATCCCACTTCACAGATGAAGAGACTGGTACTCCAAGGGTCATGGTGACATGCTCTAAGTCAGTGGAGCCAGGACTCCTAAGGCAGGGCTTCCCAAGCTATGCCCCCAACACCCCTGAGATCTGTAACACTGCCTCAGTGTATTTCTGAAGAGCTTAAGAGGGAGCAGGGGTAGATGAGTGAGAGGCAGAACAGTAGGGAGTTTGAATGTGAATGTGGTGGGTTAGGGCACGAGTGTTGGCAAAGGCATGTGGCATATTGGGAGGTTTGCAAACCTCTGTTCCCTGTGTATCAGTCTCGGTACTGATTTAAAATTCTCTTTCTGTGGCACATTAGTTAAGGGGAAGTTGGGTAAGGCACAGTAGTTTCCAAAACTGGTTTTTTCTTTCTTAAGCAAGAGTTAGTTTTGATGAAATGAACTCTATGCAGAATCAAACATGTAAATTACTGTATAGCATCAAAGCCTCTCTGATGGAAAAGGAGTCCCCTAGCTTCTGCCCTATCACCCGTCCCCATCTCTCGCCCTCTATACTTACTTTAAGCTCTTCAGAAGCACTATAGAAACACAATAAAGAAAAGATAAAGGGCAATCTTGGACTCCTTTCTTCCATGGAAGGTGAACCGTGTAGGCTGTACACAGCCCCATGGAGTAGGGCACACATGTGTGTGCCTATTGCTCATAGTTCAGGTTGCAGGAGACAGCTGGGATTTTCAAGAGCTCTGCTGTGTACTCCTCCACTTCACTATGAAGTTCCACTTCTGATCACTATTTCTATTCAGGGAGTGGTTTTTAAAGTGAGAAACCTATTCTAGGACCACCTGCTTAGAACCAGGTGCTTCCTAAATATGCAAAATTCTAATGAACTCAGGGAGGGCAACAGTCTGCTGAACACTCAGTGAGGCCAGGTTGTGGGGAGGAAAGGATTAGGAGTACTGACTGACTGTGTGGTCTTGGGCAGGTCACTTTAGGCAGGCTGGGGCACACATAAACATACCAACCAAGTCCTCAGAGGGAGATCTCATGGTGGTACCCCATGAGTTTGATGAACAGAGAGATATTCCCATTTTACAGGGCTCCAGGTCCTATCTGAGAGCCATGAGGACGGTAAAACCTTCAAAGACTAGAATCTTTGTGACAGGAACAGAAGATTCCTCAGTTCTTCATGGTATTAGACATAAAGTACCTATAGTATAAGGTGGTTTTCTAAGTAGAGACTGACTGAATTATTCAGACTAAGAAAGAAAGTTCAAATGTTTCCTTCCACTAATATCATTATTATGCATAATCATTTAAAATATTTTCTAATATATTTCTAAATAAATATTTACAAATATGTTTAAGCAGAAATTTTTAAAATGTATATTTATAAATAAATAAATATACACCTGTATGAGCTCATTTTGGTTTTAAAGTTGCCCTCAAAGGAAAGGAGGGCTAAGGCTCAGGGAAGATAGCATTCTTTATTTAATTCATGACAGAATCTAGATTAGAACACAGGTCATTCTGCTACCCAGCACCCTTTCTTTCAGCCCCTCCTTCCCTAGGACAATCAGAAGGGAAGTCTGTCTGCTGATTCATTCTTTCTTCTCTCCTAGTTTCTTTCTGTCCTCTGATTTAGAAACCACAGATTACAAAAAGATATGAAGTAGCAGAGCTTCTTGAGTTGGGTCAGAGTCCCAGAGTGGACCCAGAAGCCTAGAGGTATACCTCAGGATGGGGAAGGCAGTCAGGAGAACAGGGGAATCTGGACTCACCTGTGAGCTGGCAGAGGAGAAGGATGAGAAGGAAGCATGCTCGGGGACCAGGCATGTTGTTCTCTGGATGCCAGCCACTAAAATGTGCTACTTCCCCTCACAGTGCTCACATCTCTTTCACAACTAGCATTTGCAAAGTAGGAGGGGTCATGAAATCACAAATGAAAGTGAACTGTCTATAATTTTTTTCAATGTTTATCTCACTTGTTAATTATAAGTGGTCAATAAAGAATGGGAAAAATGAACGGAATCTCAAAAGTGATGAAGCCCTCCATTATACAGATAAGGAAACACTGGCTCAGAGAAGCTAAGAATTGATCAAAGCCATATGGTCAGTCTTTTCTACAACATTATATGACCTCTCAGATACTCAGAACACAAGAAATGTTAGGAAATAGAAGATTAGAAGGAGGGAAAAAGGGCGGCATTAGGGATAATAATAATAATATTTACTGAGTTTTGCTAAGTGGCAGGAGTACATGCATTCTTTTATTTATTCCTCTTAACAACCCTGTGAGATACACCATAACTCATATTTTCCAGATGAGAAAAATGAAGACCTAGAGTATATTACAGCAAAATTAAAGTTATTTTAATTAAAAAAAAAACGGAATGAGAGGTGAAAAGTCAAGCCAATTAGTGGGAAATGATATTTATAATACATTTATTCCACAAGTCTTATATCCATAATACACAAAGAAGTCTTACGTATCAATAAGAATTAGGCGGACAATACAATGAACAAGAGGCTGAAATAGGTACTTCGTAAAAAAAGATATCCAAATGGCAAATAAAGATAAATCACTAAGAAAACGATGTCAATAGGAATAACTAAAAGGTCAATAGAGGCACTAAAATGAATTCTAAAAAAAATTCTAAAAATAATTAAAAAAAAAATTTTATTTGTTGGAGAGTGAGAGGAGAGAGAGTGAGAGCACAAGCAAGGGGAGCATTAGGCAGGGGGAGAAGCAGACTCCCCGCTAACCAAGGAGCCTGATGTGGGACTCGATCCTAGGATCCTGAGATCATGACCTGAGCCAAAGGCAGACACTTATCCAACTGAGCCACCCAGAAAAGAAAGCAGAAATGGTGATGCCAAAAAAAAAGAGTAAGCAGAAAACATAATAAAATGGTATATCTAAATTCAACTTTATCAGTAATTACACTAAGTATAAACAGACTAAACACTCCAATTAAAAAGCAAAGTTTTTTTAAATGAATAAGAAAACAAAACCAAATTATATGCTGTCTACAAGAGGTGAGTTTACAGATAAAGACATGGTTGGGCTCAAAGTAAATGGATGGATATCATTCAGCCACTAGGCATAAGAAGGTTGGACTGGCTATTGATATCAGATAAAGTAGACTTTAGGACAAAGTGATAAGGATGGGCATTTCATAACATAGGATCCATTTATTAGGAAAGCATAACAATCATAAATGTGTATCACTAGTAATCACAGATATTCAAAATACAAAAAGCAAAGAATTTCTTTAGGATAAATGCCCAGGAAAATGATTTCTGGGTCATATGGTAAATGAATGTGTAATTTCTTAAGAAATTGCCAAAATATTTTCTAGAGTTGTAACATTTTACATCCCCACTAGTACTTTATAACAGATTCTATTCTTCTCTATCCTCATCAGCATCTGGTTTTGTTACTATTTTTTATTTTAGTAGTTTTAATAGACGTGTTGTAATATCTTATTGTGGTTTTAATTTGCATTTCCTAAAAGGTAATGATGATGAACACTTTTTCACGTGCTTATTTGCATCCACATATCCTCATGAAACATCTATTCATGTCTTCTGCCTGTTACATAAGCAGATTCTTTGTTTTTTTTACTGTTGAGTTTTGAGAGTTTTTTAATATCTTCTGGATACAGTTCTTTGTTAGATAACTTGTTTGCAAATATTTTCTCCTAGTCTGTAATTTTTTTCCCTTCTTCTTCTTCTTCTTCTTTTTTTTTTTTTTGACAGACGGAGATCAAAGTAGGCAGAGAGGCAGGTAGAGAGAGAGGAGGAAGCATGCTCCCCACAGAGCAGAGAGCCCAATGCGGGGCTTTTCTCTCTTCTGACCCTATTGAAATAATGATGAAATCCTTAAAAAGGATTTTTTTGTTAATTGGTGAAATGAATCCAACATAGTTAACTTTTTAAATCTAACTTGAAAAACACAGTAGCAATAGATGAAACATTTTCAAATGTATTAAAGTCTATAGCCTTGCTGAAAATTAAGATAACAATCTCTGTGAATGGGAAACAGTGAAGAGACCCACAACACATGAGAAGGGAGTGTATATGCATCTAAAAGGAACCTTGATACCAAAAACCATACAGAAACAGGAAAAGAATTATAGACCAGTATCACTTATGAACATAGTTAGAAATGAAATATTAACAAATCAAAACCAGTGGTGTGTTAAAAATACATCATGATTGAATATCACTTATCCTAGGAATGTGAGAATGGACCAATATTTTAAGCATTCACCAGTAAACCATCACATTGACTGAAAACAACATAACATATGATCATTTCAGATTATATAATAAAAGATTTGATAAAATTTAACATTTACTCATAATTTTAAAAATATGTAAAAAATTGGTAAAAAGAAAAACCATAGCAAACATCATATATAAAAGCTGAGCCTTGAGAAGCAATACTATCAAAGTAAGGAATAAGATAAGAATTGCTCCAGTTACTGTTACTATTCATTAATTAACTAGTGTCTTGGCCAAAGCAATGAGATAAGAAAAATAAATAAGATG
Organism: Enhydra lutris kenyoni; assembly: GCF_002288905.1. Taxonomy (NCBI): domain Eukaryota; kingdom Metazoa; phylum Chordata; class Mammalia; order Carnivora; family Mustelidae; genus Enhydra; species Enhydra lutris. The sequence continues at coordinate 5,259,904 of NW_019154178.1, read as the reverse complement.
TATGTGGATTAGAAAAGGAGAGACAAGTTATTATTATTTTTTGATCATATCACTGTTGTCATAGGAAATCCAAAAGAATATGCAGACAAATTATGAGAATTAGTAAGAGTAAATAAGGACTGCAACCATATTTTTTAAACTGGGCTTACAGGTTGACACTTGTTTACTAACCTTGACCTAGTCTGATTAAGAAATAGAGAGGTATTTTCCCCAATGTTTTATTAGCAGAGTCTGGAGAGAACACAAATACTGTGACTTCCAGGCAGTGATTTTCCCATTGTGAGGTATCACCCATTTGTAAACCATGCTACTACAAATGTGGCAATGGTAGAAACAGTAGCTTTGAAATGTTGTGATTTTGATTCTGACATTCCTGGCAAACAGAATGAGGTGGGAGAGGAGGTGTTTCGTTGAAACCTACCCAGCCATGGTTTTGATGCAGATGCTTTATTCTCATTTAATTTCACTTTAGTGATTCCTGTCATGGCTTTCCTTGTCCTAGAGATGACCAAACCAAGGTTTCTGGGAAGATAGGGGAAATAAACTATTTTGATATGGGAAGGGGCTAAATTGGCCAGAATGACATCACTGAAAAATCCTGGGGCACCCCATCAAGATACATGTGGAGAGAGAAACCAAAAAAGAAAGCATATGCCAAAACAAAGTAATTGCTTTTGTAACATTAAACATATCAGCAACATTTGTTAATCATTTCTTCTTTTTAAAGACATTTTGGCCCATGAGGATTGACATTCTCTTGATTCCTCCTTCCTTCCTTCCTTTCTTTCCTTCTTAAAAAAATTATTTAAATTCAATTTATATATAAAGCATTGTATATTTTCAGAGGTTTCAGAGGTAGAGGTCAGTGATTCATCAGTCTTTTGGTTCTTTCCTACCCAAGGCTTCTCATTTTCCTTTGCTCAATGATGCAAATTTCTCCCATCTATAAATATTGAAAAGTCTCTGAGTTTAGTCCTTACACTTAACTCATTTATTTATTTAATCCCAATTCTTTTTTGTTGTTGTTGTTGTTTTAAAAATTAAAAAAAATTTTTTTTATTAACATACAATGCATTATTAGCCCCAGGAGTACAGGTCTGTGAATTGCCAGGTTTACACGTCACAGCACTCACCATTGTATTTATCCCAATTCTTTAGTCAGTCTCATCTAGTCTCTTGGTTTGATATACCCTGATTTTGTTTAAAATTCTGAACTCTTTCCTGAATTCCAAGTCTGTATATCTGGTCACCTACACAGCATCTCCATTTGAATGTATAACAAGAATCCAAAACTCCACATGTGCCAAATCAAAGTCTTGCTTCCCTACCTTTTATCTTCCTCCTCTGCTTGTCTTCCTTTTACTAAATTGTAGCTCTAGTCATTAAGTTTTCATGCCAGAAAATTATAATTATCCCTGATTTACTTTCTTATATCTCATATATCTCATGTCATATATCAGCAAATTCTATCGTTTCTACCTTGGACTATGCCCAGAATCTGACCTTTCTTATCACCCTTATCAGACTTTAGCACTACCATCTCTCGCCAGCCCTATTGCAGTGGCTATTTAATATCTTTGCTTCTACCTCAGTCCCCTATAACCTGTTCTTCACTGGCCACTAGAGAAATACTTTTTTTTTTTTTAAGATTTTATTTATTAAGTTGACAAGAGAGAAAGAGAGAACAAGCACAAGCATGGGGAAGGGCAGAGAGAGGAAAAGTGAGAAGCAGGCTCCCCACTGAGCAAGGAGCCTAATGCAGGGCTTGATCTCAGGACCATGGGATCATGACCAGAGCTGAAGGTAGACATCTAACAACTGAGCCGCCCAGGTGCCCCACTAGAGAGATACTTTTAACATGTAAACCAAATCATGATATTCCTCAGCTTGCCAATTTTTTCCCATAACACTTAGGATAAAATGCAAAGTACTTTCCAGGGCCTCCAACCCTACATGATGGCTCTTAGCTACCTTTCTGATGTCATCTCCTAACTCTTTCTCCCTATCCTGTTCCACACCTGTTAAACTATCCCCTCACTGTTTCTGAATACCCCAAGCATACCCTCAAGGCCTTTACACTACAGGAAAGCTCTTCCCTCAGATATCCACATGGCTATCTCTTTCTTAAGATTTACTCAGTGTGGGGTGCCTGGGTGGCTCAGTTGTTAAGTGTCTGCCTTTGACTCAGGTCATGGTCCCAGGGTCCTGGGATTGAGCCCCACATCAGCCTCCCTACTCTGCGGGAAGCCTGCTTCTCTCTCTTTCACTCCCCATGCTCGTGTTCCCTCTCTTGCTGTGTCTTTCTCTGTCAAATAAATAAAATCTTAAAAAAAAAAACCCTTGTTTAAAAAAAAAATTTACTCAGGTTACTTATTAGAGGGGGCCTTCTTGTCCCCTTGTTAAAATATCACTTCCTGATCTTTTACTTTCTATTCCCTTAGCTATTATTATTGTTGTTGTTGTTGTTGTTGTTATTTTCCATAGTATGTACCATACTGAAATCCAAGAACCATAAGAGGAAAGACTTTGTTTTGTTCACTCCTCCATTCTCAGCGACTAGAATAGTGCCTGATATATAGCAAATCCTCAACACATCTGTTAAATGAATGAGTGATTGTCTCGAGTAATAAAAGGTGAGTGATTATGAATAACACTCATCATTCCTTTTTTTTTCTATTTGAAGAGGAAAATTGGGAGCAGAAAAGGGATGGGATTTCTCAGGGACTCAGGATCCCATTTCCTGTGAGACTGATATGGTGGCAGAGCAGAATATGGGGTGGGGGGGAGATTCAAAAACTCTAGGGGGTGAAAGAAAATTTGCAAGGAAAATAATGCTCTTGTATTTCCAGGGGGAAATCTATGTCATCTCAAAGTGAGAAACGTTTGTTGGTCTGAACCATAACAGTTACAACTCATCTAATTTAAAAATATCTCTTTCGATAGTTATTTCCTTTTTAAAACACCTATAATTAGAATATATTAGGCAAAATGGCCATATAGTAAGATTAGCAGTCACTTTTCTTATTAAGTGAAAATTGATGTGATTTTGCATTCAATTATCATTTACATTTTTTCTTTGTAAAATAACTAAACATGACATTAAAATGTGAAATAGAGAACTATAAATTTTAAGCTAAAAAATATACAGGAACTTTTTGGTATCTTTCTCACTAACATACTTTCATCATAATTTGACCAAATTTTTGCACATCTTCAGTTGAATGCTTTTCCAACTCACTCTGAAATATTTAAATTAGTGTTAAAACTTCCCTGGAAATGCACATTAATACTTTGAGACTTCATAGAAACCAGCTGTAGTCCAATGAGGATATTCCTTTCTCATTGGCTGGTGGCTTCTCTGTAGTATAGCCATGGAGTCTACACTGCTGTTGCAAAGCTATACACCCAAGTTCTCAAGCCCAGTGTGGGAAGCTGGGAGGACATGCCTTTCCTCTGTGGGCCCTGGTTCCCCTGCTGACTGCTCACAAGCTTGGACTTTGCTGATTGTCGTGCCCTGTTAGATCAGTGAGCTTTGCCTCTGTGTCTGTGCTTTCCTGTACCTGCCCCAGTTTCTGAGAGTCACTTCTAAGTGGGCAGAGGTGAAAGAATTATTATTATGTCTCACATGTCTATTGTACATTCCAGTTTCTATACCTCTTTTTTTTTTTTTTAAGATTTTATTTATTTATTTATCTGACAGAGAGAGACACAGAGAAAGAGGTAACACAAGCAGGGGGAGCTGGAGAGGGAGAGCAGGCTTCCTGCTGAGCAGGGAGCCCGATGTGGGGCTCAAACCCCAGACCCTGAGACCATGACCTGAGCTGAAGGCAGACTCTTAGCGACTGAGGCACCCAGGAGCCCTCAGACATCTTAAACTTAACATATCCCAAACTGAGATTATCCCTCATGTCCCCACCCACTGATCTGGCCACCCAAGTCAGCAAGGAGGCTCCTCTTTTTCTCATTTCCACCTCCCCCACACAAAGCCAAGTATGGAGGCCTGCTGATCCTGACTTATCCTGTCACCTCTCTACCCTTGCTGATCCTTCGTTATTGTGTAGCTGGATTCTTGTAGCATCTGCTTGCTTCTAGTCTCATCCTTCTCTTCATCAACTTTCTTTCTAGCCTGTGGAATGAAGCCTATCACTGATCTGCTCAAAATCCTTTACTTGGGGTGCCTGAGTGGCTCAGTTGAGTAAGTTTCTCCCTTTGGCTTGGGTCCTGATGCCAGAGTCCTGGGATCGGTCTGCATGTGGCTCCCTGCTCATGGGGAGGCTGCTTTTCTCTTTCCCTCTGCCTCTCCCCCCAATCCTGCATGTTCTCTTTCTCTCAAATAAATAAATAAAATCTAAAAAAAAAAAAAAGTCCTTTATTTACCTCCCCTTAAAAGGGGTCAGTGGAAATCCAAACTCGTAACGGCACACACCAAAGCCATAGGGCTGGAACTGGTTTCTTTTCCTTTCTTTTGATTTTAGCCACACAAAATATCATCAGTTTCCTCAACTAGCCCATTCTCTGGCTTCTCAGATATTACCATGTTCATCTTCCTTAACGTAACACACTTCCCTTACTCTTCAAAGGAGTCACACCTATTCACTGTTTCCCAGCAGCCTCCCACGACCACACCATTTGTGTTGGGTGGTCCTTCCACGCGGCCCCATAATTCCGCATTTCACAACCACATTTTAACACAAGACTGTGAGCCACATAAGAGCAGGCAAGAGTGTAGCTTTCATTTCTACGTCTTCAGAAATGATGTTCAGGTCAAGACATAACTCGTTGATACAGGGAAGGAGGAGAAAGGAGAAGGGGAGGGGAGGCTCTGGTCTCTGCTTCCACAAAATGGCTCTTACGAAGATTAAGGTCATGAGTGACCACACAGTTACTAAATGCAATGGACGGCTTTTCCCCCGAGCAGCCTGAGGTGAACTCTGAAAATGTTTGTTAGTCACTTGACCCAGAAAACCCTACAAAATCATGAAAATCAAGAGGTTCACATCTTGATTCACTAAAAGAACACCCAAGAAACTGCCCGGGCCATCAGGGGTATGCAGATCTGAAAAGCCACCACGTATCTGAAGGATGTCACTTTGCAGAAGCAATGTGTGTCATTCTGTCACTACAGTGGTGGAGTTGGAAGTGCGCCCAGGCCAGACAGTGGGGCTGGACACAGGGTTGGTGGCCCAAGAAGAGTGCTGAATTTTTACTGCACACGCTTAAAAATGCATAGTGCTGGGGCACCTGGGTGGCTCAGTGGGTTAAGGCTCTGCCTTCGGCTTGGGTCATGGTCTTGGGATCCTGGGATCAAGCCCGGCATTGGGCTCTCTGCTCAGTGGGAAGCCTGCTTCCCTGCCTCTCTCTGCCTGCCTCTAAATAAAATCTTTAAAAAAATGCATAGTGCTGAATTTAAGGGTTGAGATGTAGATTCTCTGGTCATTGAGCACATCCAAACGAACAAAGTCCCCAAGATGTGGCCCAGAACTTAGAGGGCTCGTGGTGGAACTCACCCTTACCTGAGCTCTCCCTGCCACATCGAGGTGATCCTTACTGGAAAAGAGCAGATTGCTCCTACACCAGAAGAGCGGGTTGCACCAAAGAAAAAGATATCCCACAAGAAACTGAAGAAACAAAAGTTCATGGCCCGGGAGTAAATTCTGCATAGAAGAAATGCAAATAAAAATTTAAAAAGGAAAAAAATGTAATGGGTCCACTTTCTGCTACTCTGGATCCAGTTTTTTGAAACCTCACTTCCTCCTAGACTGTCTGATGGATGATGCTTCTCATTTTCATCCTTAGCGTCCTTTTCTTCTGCTCACCTCTTAAATGTTAGGCCTGCCTCCAGGGTATCAACCCGCTGTCGGGCTCTTTCAGGCTCCCTGGGGTGTGTATGACACCTGTAGTGTTGCGCTGCCCCCTACGGGAGCCAGAGAGAGAGGCCAGCCAGCAAGAGTATCGTCCCTCCCTGCTTTGGCGGGAAATAGGCTTTGTTACACTCCCTGCGGCTTGCCTCGAAGCCTTCCCCGGGCGGGCTAGCCTCTAAGGTTTCACCGGGCGGCAACCCTCCTGAAACCATTTTGAAAACTCCCCGGGGGAGTCAAGATCTGAGTAAAGCCCACCCACAGTTTACTTTACTTCCTTTTCTCTTTCTCTGCCCTTGTGACTCTGCTTCTTCCTCCTCCTCAGCTTCTGGTTTTTGCTTTCTTTAAAACCTTCCCAAGCTGGCGCCTGGGTGGCTCATTGGGTTAAAGCCTCTGCCTTTGGCTCAGCTCATGATCCCAGGGTCCTGGGATGGAGCCCCACATCGGGCTCTCTGCTCTGCGGGGAGCCTGCTTCCCCCTCTCTCTGCCTGCCTCTCTGTCTCCTTGTGATCTCTGTCTGTCAAATAAATAAATAAAATCTTTTTAAAAAATAAATAAAAAATAAAATCTTCCCAAGCTAACTGCATTTCAGCTTAGCTCATTCTAGTCCTGTCTTCTCGTCTCTTCTAGTCCAAAGATTTACAGTAGCCCACGCTGCGGGGAGAGCTGAAGACTGGGGTGGATTGGAGCAGAACCTTGGTCTGACTCTGAGATTCAGTTAAAAAGTGAAGGCAATGATGCCTGCCGTTCTCACCTCCCAGGGCTCCAATGTGTTCGAATGAATGGGGTGTCAAGTGCAATTTAAGGCACTGAGCTGCCTCAGTTTCCCCATGCTGGTCCTTTTGGGAAGGGTATCTACTATGACAGGAGTTCAGAGGTTGAGGAGAGCAGTGTTTTTACTGGGCTCCTCTATGTCAAATCAGAAATGTCTCCAATTTGGGGCGCCTGGGTAGCTCAGTTGGTTAAGCGACTGCCTTCGGCTCAGGTCATGATCCTGGAGTCCCGGGATCGAGTCCCGCATCGGGCTCCCAGCTCCACGGGGAGTCTGCTTCTCCCTCTGACCTTCTCCTCGCTCATGCTCTCTCTCACTTTCTCTCTCTTCTCTCAAATAAATAAATAAAATGTTTAAAAAAAAAAAAAGAAATGTCTCCAATTCAAAAACAGCTATGAATATGCTGTATTAGGGACTGTGTCTTGCCTTATGGGTCCCCAAACTGGCCTAGGTGGGCAAATAATTCATTTAGATTCAAGAGGGATGGGCCTGAAATTTCTTAGACCATAAGGCTGGGAAATCCATTCTTCTGGGCCAAGTAATCTTGCTTTTTCTATTAATGTTCAGTAGCTCGGCCAGTGTTAAGTGTCCAAGCAGTGACTTTATGATGAAGGAGGAGGAGCCCGAGGGTGGGGCTTAGGGCATGGGAGATTTGATTTCCTAGATTTTCTGCTCTGAATGACACTTGTATATGACCTATTCCTCTCATGATTTGGGGTTGGCTCAGGCCAGAAATCCCCTGCAGACTTGGTGGGTACCTTCCAATTTTAATTTCTGCATTAATCAGGGTGACTCCTGCCTGGGAAACCAAAATTAGATATTCTCTACCGGGGGGACTTTAATCTTTTCTCCTCTTTTCTTTTTTGGACTTCAATCTTTTCTGAGCACTGACCCTTCCGAGAATCCAACAGAAGCTACGGATCCTCTCTCCAGAAAACAGAACCGACTGCACATTCAAACAAAATAGTTAATTTCATTGCTTCCGTACTGCTCTGAGATATGGGGCCTTCCTGTTTTCTGTCACCAGGCTCCACCCATGAGTTGCTGAGCATCAAAAAGATCAGTAAGTTTTCCTCTCACCTTGAACTGTGACTTCAATGGCTCTGGAGCCCTTGGTCTCTTCTTAGCCTGATTCCCACCTGTCTCCAGCGTTCCTGGGAAGTAACATGTGCTCCCAAAGCTTGAAGCCGTGTCTGGCTCTGGAACTTCTACTGCTCTTTCATTTGGTCTTGCCAACCAGCACTCAAGGTACTTCACACAAGTTGTGTGCATGTGATTGTGCATTGAAGGCTCGGGTGAGGTGGGAAAGGGGCTATGGGGTGGGGCTTAGTCCTCAAAGGGGAGTGTGGTCTCCAGACAGCAGATACTTCTGTGCTGGTAGGAGGGCTGTGGCGAGTTGGGGAAACTTTCTGAGCCTTGGAAAATCAGCCTCTCTCTTTCCCCAAGGGATCATGACAAAAAACAGGACCTCAGGGAGACGGGGAAGGAGGCCCCTCAGCTTTTGTTCCATGCTTTGTGGTCCGGGAAGATGTTTCATTTTGTTTTGCATTTTGAATAAGAGGAAGCTGCCTATTGATGGCTGCCACATTTTCTGCTCTGCTCGGTACACTGTGCTCCCTGATGCATTCTTCAGACCTCTGTTGATGCAAGGGATTATGTCCTGAACAAAGGTAAATGATGTTGTTGTGATCCCAAAGAGACACCTAAATTGTAGGAAAGAAAACTTGGAGAGGATTGCTTTCTCTAGAGTCTCTGAATGAGGGTCTGAGCAGAAGGCTGAGGCACCTCAGTATCAAAGGAGCTCTCAGCATCTAGTTGTTAGGAGTTGAGGGTCATTCCTCTGCCATGGGCTGTCCTGGTCCCCCTCATGTACCCGGGGACTGAGTTAGCTCTCCGTTTTGTTACAGCTGTTCACCTTCCAGTACCTTTTTTTTTCAGGTCAGCTGAGAAGTGAGAGTTAAGCTATTGTCTTTCTCACTACTCCCTTTAAGAGATACTCAGGTCTTTTTCATGTCAAAGGCTTTAGTGCTCACCACTATGGGGAGAAAAAAAAAAAAAAGAGTAAAAATGAACAAGCACGGGGAACCAACACAGCATCATAAAATTACGGTGTAACTTTTGGGAAGAGGAGACAGTCATGCTCATTCATGTCCTGTTGACCACTGCTGTAGGAACTCTCCGGGTGACAGTACTTTGGGTCTGGTTGATGACTGTGTACATCTAGACACACGATGTCTTCAGGACATTCCTAGCTGTGTGGGCTCCATGGCACTGACTCAACTCAGAACACGGATATGGCCTTGCGAGTGGGGGCTGATATGAAATATTAATCCAACTGTTGGGAAAAATAGTGCTGCTAAGAGAACTGGAGTATTTCAGGACTTTCTCTAGACACAAGGGCAATGTGTCTAAATCTCTTCATGCATAGATTATGCCCACAGATGGTCATCTTATCCCCAGTTTATGACTTCTCCCCTATTAATTGCTGTTTGCCTTGAAGGAGGTGCTTTCTCTGTTATGGTTAGGTTTTTCCTTCTGCCCAGGATTCACTGCACCATCCTCTCCTTCTGCCCCTTCTGTAGGCTTCCATTTTTATGAGACTTCCTCCTGTTAGCCTCCAGATTATGATGGTGAATTGCTTGTTCGAGTGTCTCCTTGAGAGGACATGAGGACAGAGACCATGTACAGTGCTAAACTTAGCAGAGTGCCTGGAACTTAGGCTGGGCTCAATAAATAATTTTTGAATATATGAATGAATGACTTCAAAGAACTTTCTTTCGGTCTCTATGTTTAGATCTTCCTGGGGTCATAGTGGTACTCTCCTCCCTGGTAAAGGATGCTTTTGTGGAAAAATCTGAGAAGTATTTTTAAATCTCCTCTTTCATCCCTCCTCAGGCTTTAGTCTCTCAGCACTCTGATTTTAGGTTCCCTCCACTACTGGGCATCTTCTCCTTCTGCTCATAGCACTTAGCAGAGTGCAGTGGAAGAAGCATGTACTGCATCAGAAGACCTTTGTTTTGTCTGGGTTCCAGGCTATGGGATTTTCTATAAATCATAAATGCTTCCTGGGCCTCTGCTTTCTCAACTCTATAATGGGTATAACAATATACTTCCCATTTCTTTCTTTTTTTTTTAAGATTTTATTTATTTATTTGACAGATATAGTGAGAGAGAGAATGCAAACAGGGAGAGTGGGAGAGAGAGAAGCAGGCTTCCCCCAAAAGGCTGACTTGGGGCTTGATCTCAGGACCCTGAGATCATGACCTGAGTCGAAGGCAGACACTTAATGACTGAGCCACCCAGGAGCCCTTTATGATTCCTGTTTCTTCAAGAGGTTATATCAGGATCAAATCAAATAAAGAATGTGCTTTGAAAATGTGACACACATAATCTGAGACAAATAAGAGCCTGGGAAGGACATAAGTAAACTTCAGAGCCCAAAGTTCTCTCATTACCCTCAGATCTGAATTTTTAATTGCTTTTAAAACATCTCCAGATTCTCCAAACATATGCCCCAAATCTGATTCATCATCTTTGTTCTGGCTATCTATTGCTGTGAAATAAGCCATCACATCTCTGCAGCTTAAATTAATAATCACTTATTTTGTGCACGAATGAGGGGGCAGACTATGCTCAGTATCTCCTGTGTGTGTGGTCAGATCATGGTGGGGCGTGAGGTCATCTCTGAGGTTTCTTCAGTCACATGGTTGGTGCCTAGGCTGAGTAATACTACAATAACCGTTTGTCTGATCTTCTTATATGGTAGCCAAACCTCCTAGGGTGAGTATCCTGACAGAAGTAGGCAGACACCACATGGTCTTTTCTAACCTCACTTTGTGAGTCATACTTCTGCTGTCTCCCACTCATTGAGGCCATCACCAAGGAGAGAGGATGGAGATACCACCTCTTGATGGAAAGAGTATCAAAAGTTTACTGACTTAAAACATTTTTATAATCTGCTATTCCTCTGCTGTTTGCTTTCTCAACAAATGACATCTCTGTGTCCAATTATTGAAGCCAGAATTCTGGAAGCCATCCTTACCTCCTTCTGTTTCCTTGCCTGTCATTTCCAGTGAGTAAGTCCTGTTAATTATACCTTCAAAAAGTCTCTCAAATATATCTAATTCCACCCACTTCTGCTGGCAGATCAAACCATCTGTCCTAAATCAAGACATTATTTTCTCTCATCCAATTACTATAATAGTTTCCTATCCTGCTTAAAAGCTCTTTTTTTAAAAACTCAGTTCTTCTCTCTGTCTACTATTTACCATACTGCCGTTGGTATAAATTTTCTAAAATGGTGATCTGTTTATTTTACTCTTCTTTTAAAAACTCATCAGTGGTCATCATAATGAACAAGAATTACAGCAGACACTGGGCATAAGCCTGCACTAGATAATGTGGTCACTTCCTACTGTTGGGTCCCCCAATAATGGGTCTATGGTCAAAGGAGCAAGACTGATACAAAGCGAAGGTCAAGCAAAGCTTTATTTCGCGCCAAGCATCAAGAATCAAACTGACGGTCAAACAGACTGGTCGGGGCCGCCCCTTACAGAGAGGGCGACCCCTCCCTGCCTCACAGACCAACTTTTATAGAGCAAAGGCCATGCGGTTGAGCCTGGCCACACACAGGTGGCCAATGACATAGCAATACACAGAGAAAGCTGCACAGTCATGCTAGGTCACACACGGGTGGCCAGTTGAACTACAATTCACCCCATAGTAGCTATTTGAACTAGCCTATCACCTTAGTCAGAATTGGCACCCACAAGGCACCCAAAAGGTGGGGCCCACACTCCTTGGTAGCTAGGGAGACAGTATGCGTACTTTACTGATTGGATGTCTCCACCTGACTCGACTCATCCCTGCATTTGGGCCGTTATCTCCACCTGACCTGACCCACCCTTGTATTTGGGCTTTGTTACCTGGGACTGATTTCCCGGACTTGCTTTTAAGTAAGTTCCCCAGGACGGGGGAGGGCAGGGTCAATTTAAGTTTTACTGCATAAACAACAAAATGGCTGTTCAACCGAGGTGGGGCTGCTCTGGCTAAATAGGCCTTACACTACCTTCCCCCATTTGGTGTTCTAATCAAATGCACTACTTCTGCTTCCTTAAGTGGACCTTGCTTTTGTGGTCTCTGAGCACTTGATACTTTTCTTCTCTTCTAGATGGAACATTGATTACTCTCAGTCCTCACCTTTACCTGGCTAATTTCTACTTATACTAATTCCCACTCACACTATTTATGGAAGCCACTCCTGACCCCTGAATTCAAGTGATATGCTCCCTTTGTATTCCATATTTTCCTTATCCTAATACTTAATCACCAATAGTGGTTAATTGTCTGTATCCACAAGAATGGAAGCTCCTTAAGATAAGGAGCTATGTCTCTTTCATTCTATGCATGGTGCCTACCACAGAACCTAGTTCACAGTAAGTGCTTGTTCTACATTTATTAGAAGAGTGAATAAATGAATAAATTGATGTACATATGTATATGTGTATGGATGGATGCATAGATAGAAGGAAGGGAAAAGGGAGGGAAGAAGGAAGTTGTGAATCGTTGTTTCTGTCAGGCTGGGATCTCAGCAAAGAATTTGCCTCCTATTTCACTAAAAAAATGGGGACTGGAGATCATAAAGCAGAGAACCTCTCAACTTGTTGCCTACCACCTCTAAACTACAGACTCTCTACATCCCCAACTGTCTTTTCCTCCTTCTCTTTTCCCTCAAAGGATAAAGTATCTCCCCTTCCAGGCAAGACCTGAGCCATTAACTCTTCTCTAAACCCCTTCTAGCCCAATGCCACTGGTCACCTTCTTTCTCTTCCATGTTTCCTTCTCCACTGGCTCCATCTCTTGACCTATTAAAGCTTATCTTTTCCTTCTTAAATAAAACTAAAAAATAAAACAAAAAAACTCTTTTTACCTTCCATGTCCCTCTACACAATGCCCTGCTAGTTTCCTTTCCATTCACACTGAAATGTCTTAGAATAGTTTACTTTTGTTCTCTCTTCTCTCTCAGCTTCAATTGAGTTCTTGACCCATTGCAGTCTAGCCTAGTAAACTCATTAGTTTTCCCATCTTAGGAAATAGTACTCTTGTCACCCATAACAAAACCTGGGGTCCTGATCTCTATTGCCAAATTACTTCCTTAAGGTAGGAAGCAGTTCAAGATGGTAACATAGTAAGATCTTGAACTCATCACCTTCCATGGACACAAATCAATGACTACACACAGTATAATTCTCTCTGAAAAGAACCTGAGAACTAGCTGAACAGCTATTCTAGAACAAAGGATAAAAGGGCCACATCAAGATGGTTAGGAGAGGCAGTATCACCAAAATCCCACCCTAGGCATGGCAACCCACCATTGGAAAGGGTTCCCACAAATATAGAGCTTCTTTCTGAAGGAACAAGGGTTTTTTGCCCTATATCAGGAACTCCAACTTGGGACCTGTACTGGAGAGACAAGCCTTACCTCAAATACTGAGCTTTGAAAACCAGTGGGGCTTATACCCAGGAGAACCATAGGACTGTAGGGAATGGAGATTCCACTCTGGAAGGGCTCACATGCAGATTCATTCATTCTACAAATCCACACAAAAGCACCATTTGAAAGGAGCCTATATCATATGTGAAGGAGATTAATTTGCTGATCTTAAAGGGTCCACCACAAAGACAAATCCTCTTGGGACTCTATCCAGGAATGGAGGTGCCAGTGGGTGTCATTTTTATGTTCTATCTCTAGCTTGCTAGTGCTGTTAGCTGCCATTTTTGCACTCTCACTCTAAACTGCTAGCACCTGCTCTGTTGTGCTGCTGATGCAGCTCTACCCTACCATGCTGCCTCCTCAGTGGGCTGGTGTTTTGTTCCCTTCCCACCCCATAGTCTCTCCAAACCAGCAAGCACATACACAGCTCACACAAGGAATGCCCCTTGAACACCCTCTTTGGTGATTCAGGGGGATTGTGTTTCTGGGTTCCATGGGTCTGAAGTAATCAGAGAGAGTGCAAGAGACAATCAGTTTAACCACAGTTAAATAATGAGATTCATCACCTACAGAGGCCACCATTTCAATACCAGGAGAGGTAGTTGTTTTGCCTGACACATAGAAAAAACACAGAGAATAAAGCAAAATGAGGAAACAGGGGAATATATTCCAAAGGAAAGAACAAGACAAAATCCCAGGGGCAAAACAACAACAACAACAACAAACCTTACTAAAATGGAGATAAGTAACCTGATAAAGAAAGTGTTCGAGAAATGGTCATAAAGATGCTCACTGAACTCAGGAAAAAAAGCGGATGAACACAGTGAGAACTTCAACAAAGAGAAAATATGAGGAAGTACCCAACACAGAAGTCACAGAGCTGAAGAATGTGACAATTGAACTGAAAAATGCACTAGAGATGTTCAGTAGCAGACTAGATGATATAGAACAAATAACTGGTGAACTGGAAAACAGGGCAGTGGAACTCACATAAGCAGAGCAGCAAAAAGAAAAAAAGAACTTTAAAAAGTAAAGATAGCTTAAGGGACTCATGGAACAACATCAAGTGGAATAATATTTGCATTGTAAGGCTCCCAGTAGAAGAGAGAAAGGAGAAGAACACTTATTTGAAGAAATAATGACTGAAAACTTTCTAACCTGGGGAAGGAAACAGACATCAGACCCAGGAATTCGGAGATTTCCAAATAAGATAAACACAGAAAGACTCACAACAAGACATTAAAATGTCAAAAGTTAAAGGTAACGAGAGAATCCTAAATACAGCAAGAAAAAAACTAGTTACATACAAGGGAACACCCACAAGGCTATCAGCAGATTTCTTAGTGGAAATTTTGCCAGGAGGGAGTGGCATAATATAATCAAAGTGTTGAAAGTAAGAAACTTCCAACCAGGAATATACTACCTGGCAAGATAACCATTCAGAATTGAAGGAGAGATATACTTTTCCAACAAGCAAAAGCTAAAAGAGTGCACCTCCACTAAACCATCCTTAAAAGAAATGTGAAAGGGACTTCTTTTTTTTTTTTTTTAAAGACTTTATTTATTTATTTGACAGAGACAGATCACAAGTAGACAGAGAGGCAGGCAGAGAGAGGGAGGGAAGCAGGCTCCCTGCTGAGCAGAGAGCCTGATGTGGGACTCGATCCCAGGACCCTGAGATCACGACCCGAGTCAAAGGCAGCGGCCCAAACCACTGAGCCACCCAGGCGCCCCTGAAAGGGACTTCTTTAATGTGAAGAAAATGTATGAAAGTAAAAGTCCCACTGGTAAAGGTAAATATATAGTAAAGGTAGCAGAATAATCACTTATAAAGTTAATATGAAGGTTAAAAGAGAAAAGTAGTAAAAAATATAACTGCAATAATTAGTTAAGGGATACACAAAATAAAAAGATGTAAAATGTGACATTAACAACATAAAATGTGGTAGAGGGGAGTAAAAATGCAGGGTCTTAGAAAGCAATCAAACTTAACTTGCACTTAAAGTAGACTGTTATATATATAGCCTGTCATACGTGAGCCTCATGGTTAACCAGGTTAAACACAAAACAAAAATCTATAATAGGTCCACAAAAGATAATGAGAAGGGAATCTAAGCATAACACTACAGAGAGTCATCAAACTAGACTTATTGTGGTGACCATTTTACAATATACACAAATGTTGAATTATTGTGGTGTACACCTAAAACTAATATAATGTTGTATGTCAATTATACTTCAGTTTTAAATATTACTTCCTTAAAAGGTTGTACAAGTTAGATAAATGGTTGATCCCATCAGAGAGCTCTTGGTAACTCCATATTAGTATCTTTAAAACTCATGTCTTTTCTTCCTTAATAATTCTATTAGAAGCCATGTGACTTGATTTTAAAGTGATGAGAACTTCTTTAGGATCTCTTTCGCTTTGCTGGTAGACCCTTTGGTATGAAATGATCACTTTCTTTGTTCTGTTTCCTTCCTTCGCCTTTTTAGTTTTGGTTTTCTACGGACAGGAAGCATGGCTAGGCACAGGAAAGAGCTGCTTCATTTTTCTATTGTAAACTGCACATAAACACAGTTACTTTATCCTTAGCATCCAGATACATAACCAAATACTTCTTCCTGTTAGAATTAACTTTCTTTACAGTTACTTCTCCTACCTTTGAACATAGGCAATTGTTAGGAAGGCGAATCAAAATTTTGTCAATTTACTTTAAAAATGAAAAAAAAAAACCCACATAAATATAGATATCAATTTATCTGAATTTAGTAGACAATTAGCAGCTAAACCACCATCTTTATACTCCAAATTATAGTACTTCATTTCCGCATTAATTTTGCAATCTATACTTGTAAAATTAATCCATATTTCTTCTTTAACTTGTGAATGAATTGTAGAATTCTTTCAGAAACTGTTACCCCTTTTTAAATGGTCAGTCAAGCATTCTTTCTATTGCTTCTATCTTCAGGTTTTTATTACTTTTCCAGGCTACCCTTTCATTAGATATTTCAAAACAAAATTCACTCTTCCATTTTCTGTTTTCAGGCATGATCTCAGCCCTTCTGAGGCTGTGGGATTAATATTTTAAGGTTTCTTTTAGCTGCTTTGCATTGACTTTTGATATCTGAAAACCTGAATGCCCTATTCAACACATTTCTATGTTGTTGGGGTTTTTTTGAGAATTCCTGGGCACCTGTTCCACTGCTCCTTGGCTTTCTTTGTCTTAATAGTCATCTTTTATTCATTCATTATTGATTTTATTCATTTATTATTATCAGGATCCAGCCATTAGACAGGGCCCCATTGGCCCAGTTTGGGCACATTTTCATATCTAAGAAACACAGTTCATTGGTTATAAGTAACTAAATAGTAACTCAGATTTCTATTTATAGTCTCTCAAAAGATGTTAAAGGAAATCCAATTAATAAACTACAGCAACACTTCCTACACTCATCTTTCCTGTCCTCTCTAGTCTTCTCAAACCGTCCCATCCATCTGCTGCCCAGACAGTCTTACAGTTTTGAGCCCCAATGTGCTAACACCCCTATTTCCTAAACCAGCTTGAGTGACCTTGGTATTTGCTTATCTTTTCCTTTCCTCCCTGCCTCATCAGTCCAAATGGGTCTTAAGAAGTAAACAAGAGGGAAAAGCTGAGTGGAAAGTAAAAATATGAAAAATGTTTTTGACTAGCAGGAGGTTATGAAAAGAAGACAGGGAGCACTTACATAAATATATTTTGTCACTGTCGTCCATTCACCCATTGTCTGCTAAACTCTTAATGTCAACTGAGTACGGTGGGGATTCAAAATTGAGCAAGATACTGTCTTTGCCTTTGAGAAGCTTACAAAATTAGTGACTGTGTGTCTGCTGTAGCTTCTCCCTGTCCCTTACACTAAATTTTAAAGTTCTTTTGATCATCTTGGGAATACCCTTGCCAAATATAATATCTTTGTCCTTATAAAGCAGTTTTTTGTCCTTATAAAGCAGATTCCATTCTCACAAGGAGAAAGGATAGAAGATATAACTGGACCTGGATCATAACTTGAGTCTATGTGCTGTGTATTCTTCATTCTTTCTCATTAGATGTATCCTTCTTTCCCCTTCCCCAAGGAAGCTTCAGGGAAGTTGACTGTTCTGATGGAGGTACTGGGACCTCTTTTCATCACATGTCCTATGTCAGTGACCTGGTTTTGTGTTATCTCTTGTGCATACCGACATCCTTTATTTTTAGACCATTAGGCTACAAGTGAAAGCTGATTCAGGAGCTGCTACTTTTTTGTTTTTAATTTTAGGCCCCTTCTTTCACATTCTTCAATCTTTCAGATTCACATATGAATATCCATTTCTAAAAAAAAAATATCATTAGTCTAGTCCTTGTTTTACCACTGTTTTGGTATAATAAGTTCAACAGGTAATTGTTAAACATCTTAGTAACTTAGGCATAGTACTGGGTGTTATGGATACAAAAAACAATGTAGGTAATAATAATAAAAAAATACATGAAATTTATTGAATGCCTATTATTCTTCCAAGTATTATTCTAAGTACTTTACTTTTATTAGTTGATTATTTGTATTGTTATATTCTAAGCATTTTATTAATGAAACTCTGTATTAGACTTTTTCAGAGAAACAGAATATATATATTTCTATATATAAATATATAGAAAGAGGTTTATTATATATATATGTATGTATACATATATATAAAAATACATAGAAAGAGGTTTATTATGAGGGATTGTCTCATGTAATTATGGAAGCATAACCCATACTGTGTACTTCTCTGTGTGGAGAAGTCTCACAACCTGTCATCTACAGGCTGGTGGCACAGGGAAGCTACTGGTAGAGCTCCAGTCCAAATCTGCAGGCCCAAGAACCAGGAGACCCAATGGTGTAAGTCCTTGTCCAAGTCCAAGGCCCAAGAACCAGGAACACTAAAGTCCAAGGGTAGGAGAAGATGGATGTCCCAGATCAAGCAAAAAGTAAATTAGCCCTTTCTCTGCTTTTTTGTTCTTTTTGGGCCCTCAATGGATTACGGTGCCCATCGCATTGGTAAGGGAGATCATTTTTACTCAGTTTACCTAATCAAATGCTAATCTCTTCTAGTAACACCCTCACAGACACATCCAGAAACAATGTTTTACCAGCTATCTGGGCATCCAGTCAACGTGACACATAAATTTAACCATTATGAACTCTATGAGATAATAACTAAAAGAAAGACAGAGAGGGTAGGTAACATGCTCATGTTTACATAGCTAACAAGTGGTAGAGCCAGGATTTGAACTGAGGCAGTGTGATTTCAGAGCACATGTTCTCAACTCTCACACTTTAATGGAAAACGAATTAAACTCAAAGGACTCATTCCTTTCTTTAGGAAGCTTATACTCTGGTGATCGAGGCAGGTAGGAGACATCAAATATCATTTCAATATGACATGATTGCGAAGATATGGACATGCACAGGATGTTGTAGCTTTCCCTCCTCTTGTCTTCACTACCTATGTGTACTGATTCCCAAAAGATCATTCTGGTGGTCGGCTATCACTTCTTACTGAGAAATAAAGAGGGGGTTAGTTGTGAGTTGTGCTATCTTCCTGAGCATATGTCTGACACTTATTGGAGAGTTTGCCAAGGATGACTTAGGCCAGTAGATCTTACCCAGAATGGGGGTGGGATATTTGGCAATATCCGGAGACATTCTGATTGTCACAGCTGGGAAGGGCTACTGGTCTCTAGTGGGCAGAGGCCAGGAATGCTGCTGAACCTCCTGCAGTGCACAAGGACAGCTCCCACAACAGAGAACCCTAAAATATCAATAGTGCCAAGGTTGGAAAACACTGATCTGGGCTATCTATTGTCATCACTTCTTTTAATTCACATGGAAGCAAGTAGCAGAATGAGAACAAGTCTAGAATCTGTGTCTGGTGATTTTAAAATCCTGAAGAGAATGTCCTGCTGGGCTGCGTGCTCCGAGAGGCAAAGCCTCCACCTGCATTGCTGACGCCAGAGCCTCTCACAGTGCCAGGCACATAGTGTTTGTTCAAGTACCATTACGGGCACTGAGTTGGTTATGTCCCAGATAAGAAAGTGTGTGGAATGGACCAACCAGAAGCGCTGTGACCAGGAATGCCTGAGTATGTCTGCCTATGCACTAGGCACAGGGTAGGTGCTCAATAGACTGTTGAAGGCAGAGACAGGTGGTGGGAAGGATTAATAACTAGAAACTTGAAAGCCCTGGGGACACAGGCATTTTCAGTCTTTTAACAGTTGAAGAGAATGCTTTTGGAAAGGACAGATTTGTGGAAAGTGAACAGCTGGATATGTATACATGATGTTGAACAATATGACTGAGGTTTTGAGGGACAGTAGAGGAGGCCAGAGTAATACAGGTTGTATTTCTTTTTCTTCTCCAGGTAGCTTCTTTCCACTGTTCTTTCTCAGCCTAATTATATCCACCTCCTTTGTTCTTCTCCCTCTACAAAGATTCAACACACCTCCTTTCATCTTGCATCTTCCTTGCTGTCATCTTTTCTTTTCTTTGCCTTAACCAAACAAGGTTTGGGCACCCTCATGAAATAAATAAATAAATAAATAAATAAATAATAAATAAAAATTTAAAAAAGAACAGCAAACACAAATAGGAACAAAAGCGAATTTAGTTAGAATGAGAAAAGAAACCCAATGTATCACACATTTTAAAAGCTAAGAAATACTATAAAAATTACAAATCCCAGAAAAATAGCGACTACTTTCATTAATGAAATGCCTTCATGCTTCTATCATAATTTGCCACTGAATAGCTCTGGTTCCCATTCACTTTAAACTTTGTTTCTTCTCTACTTCCTGCCTACTGCTAGAGAAGTAAATTAAAGCAAGAGGGAACACAAGCCCAGAAGAGGGGATGTGACTTGTCATCATTTTATTTGAAAATCTACTGGTATGAGAGCAAGGGAGAGAGTTGGGGCCAGCATCAGTGTCCTTTTTCTTTATCTTCTGGGGGAGAACTAGAAGGATTATCAGCAACACACCCTACCCCCATACCCACCCTCAAGCTCCAACTTTTACTGCATTCTTGATCAGAGGCCAGACCCCCTGGTGAAGACCATACTTACTGTTTCCAAGCAGAAACTTCTTCTCTCTTCTCCATCCCACCAGCTCAGGCAGAAGCTTTGCCCGCTGGGCCCCTCTGCCTTTCTAAGATGGCTCTCACTCTCATTGACAGGTCATTCAGAAAATCGGCTGACTGCCATCTCTGGCACCAACGTGAGTCTGCAAATCTCCAATTTGCCTGCTAAGTACAAACAACTCACCTGGTTTTACACCACCAGTCAGAAGATTCTAGAATGGGAGTCCAACCAGACTATTCTCTTCAACTCTAAGTTTAAGGGCAGGGTCAGTCTTGGTCAAAGCCATGATCTGTGCATCCATAATGTCCAGAAAGAGGACAGCAACACCTATATCCTCAGGGTGTTGATGGAGTCTGGGACAGAGAAGGAGTGGCATATCCCACTGGAGGTATACGGTGAGTTTTGGGGAGTCCCACTCCAGGACCCCGGAGGGACCACTGGGAGGTTTCCTAGGGTTCATGGGGGCTCTCTCTGGGAGGAGGATAGAGAAACCTCAGGACAGGCTTCATTAATTTCCCCTGGAGCCACTTCCTCTGGGGAGTAACCCTGGGCCAGCAGAGCCCAAACTGATAGCCTGAGGACATTTAAAAGTTCTTCTGATGTTAGTGATCTGAGATGTGAAGAGAGGGAAAACTATAGAAATGATTTCCTATTTTCTTGATGCTCTCCTGTGATCAACCCAAATCAGTTCTGAGCTCATCTTAATAATATACCTGAACACAAACTTCATCAGACTTAAGGAAAAAGTTACAAGAGACACAGAATGGGGCAGGAGCTGTTAAAAGAAGGTGTTTTGTTTTTTTTTAATTTTTCAAAATGGATAGGACAAAAACTTCCACTCACAGCTCTAGCCTAACCAATATGTGGAGAATAAGGACTAGGATATCATACTTGGAATCAGACAGACCTGGGTTAAAAACGTTGGTTGCTAGCTCACTTCCTAGCTGTGTGATCTTGGAGAAAGATCTTAACATTTCTGTGCCCGTATTAGGTAAGTTTCTTTTGATGGCAAGTAAAAGAAGCCAATTTGATGTAAATAAATTTAGCAAAAAGAAAGAAAGAAAGAAAGAAAGAAAGAAAGAAAGAAAAAGAAAAAAGAGTCTATTAAAGAAACGAGAACTATTTAGAGCAATTCAAGGAACTGAGAAGAGTTAGGAAGGGCTGAACAGTGGGAAGAAAGAGAACCAGGGCCAGCCCCGAGTCCCCGGCCTCAGGAATCTGTGGACTATGCCTCCGGATCACTGCCATGTACATGACTTACCTCTCAGAGTCTAGACTTTTGTAACTCTGGGTTTAAATTCTCAGAATTTAAATAGAAATTAAAAGAGAGAAACTGATTAAGCCAACTTGGTTCAAATATGTGTACTGATTGAAATACTTATGGCCCAAAGGGTCAGAATTTAAGGCAGAAACATGGTTCCTGGGGAGACCTCTGTGGTGTTGAGGTAGACAAAATTAAAGTAGAAGGGTGGGCAGGCATCCACGACAGATATCTACCCAAGAACCTCATCTTATGAAGATAATGACATCTTCCTTTTAGGGTGTTATGAGAATCAAAGCAGATAATGGGAATGAAACATAAAAAATGAAAATAAGGGGTTTTTCCCAAACCAAATCATTCTACCATCCAGTTTCCTTCTACCAGATGATTACCAAAAATATAAACACAAAATCTCTACAGAATACTCAGAACATATCTGTAATCTTTCTTCCCCAAAACAGTGTAAATGAAGAGTGTCTTCTATAACCCACCCACTAGATGGTTCCTGTTCTAAGAGGCTGGAAGCCTCTTCTCACATGCTTCCCTCAAGTCACATGGCCTGAAAATTTGGGAGGTTCTGGGAACAGGAAAAGATTCAAAGTCTCTTACAGTGGTGTTAAGAAAAGCCCAAATTTATATCATTTACCAATTTTTTTAAAAGATTTTTTTAATTTATTCATTTGACAGATAGAGATCACAAGTAGACAGAGAGACAGGCAGAGAGAGAGGAGGAAGCAGGCTCCCCGCTGAGCAGAGAGCCCGATGCGGGGCTCGATGCGGGGCTCGATCCCAGGACCCTGGGATCATGACCTGAGCCGAAGGCAGAGGCTTTAACCCACTGAGCCACCCAGGCGCCCCTCATTTACCAATTTCTGTTGTAATTACTCCCACCACAGCCAACTCCAAGTTAGCAGTGGTTTCACAATCAGCTCGCAACGATTCTGGATATTTTAAATTCCATAAGCTGGTGTGACGTAAGCACACCTGCCTGGGCATACGACCCTCAGGATGAGATTAGCAGAAATCTCATTCTTCAGTACAGTCCTTGAATTTCTGATAGCTCCAAGGAGATGTCTTAGAGCCAGACCACCCCAGCTAGCTCAATGAACCCCACCACAAACCACCCAGTGCGTGCTGCTAGCCATGTGAAATGCGGAAGATGTATGAGGCGAGAGGTTAGACGACAGGAAATGGCAAAAAATAGTATGAAAATTGCTCAGTTCAAGCATGCAGGGAAAGTCCAGCAGTCTCAGGGGGGTTCACATAGAAGATGGGGCTAGAGTTCCAGAGGCCAGAAAGATGGAACTCCCATTGCCCCCCACACACTTGCAGCCAGACGTGAGCTCTGTTCTGGTCAATTCTTGGCACATCTAATCCTTTGACACCAAAGCAGCACTGATTCTGCAGGTGTTTTACCCATGGGCAACATGAAAAGGCCCGGAGGATTTCAGAACAAGTGGCCCTGGCAAAGGAAGCAGCAGATGCTGGGATTATCTTCCATTCCGTCTGGCGACAAGACGACAGCAGTAACGACTATATGACCTCCAACATGCACAGAACGCTCGTGCCCCATGGACAGCGTCCCTTTATCTCACTAACATGGTTCTATGGGGTACAGTCAGTTTACCCATGGGAAGGAAATTCAAGGGGTTACTTGTCTCGATAATGTCACTCCAAGTCCAAGACCTAGGCTGATTTCACTCCAAAGCTGCTGCTTTGTCCTTTGTATATCATAACCGCTCCATCCATCCATCCATCCATCCACCCACCCTTTCATCAGATACTTACCGATTCCTATCAGGTAAGCATTGTGCTAAATCCTGAGACACCAAAGTTAGCAGACACAGTTCATCACGGCTGACGTGTGCTGGGGGTTATATGAGCTTCTTCTCATGAATCCAGGAGAGGGCTTTGCCGTGGGCAGGGTAGTATCTCTTACTCCAGGACTCTCGCTGAATATGAGCCCAAGAGCTCCTGATGGGCAGGTGGGCCACGGTGCCAACTGTGGGCTGGCACTGGAGAAGGAGGCTCACATAACTTAGTTGAGATACCAAGTCTGACCCCAGGAGATCTCTGCTGCTTTTTCTGGCCCACAGAGACTCAGAACCCCATTTTGTTTCTGGGTGCACAGCTCCCCCTCCTGGATCCATTTTAGCTTCACCCCCAAGCAGTAGCCCTTCCAGTCTGAACCTCCAGAGGGCCAAGCTGGCTCCTCCTGTAGGGGCCTCTTCTCCACCGCACCAGTTTCCGCGGCACTCAGGGCTCCTCCCTAGCTCCCTTTGTGTTTTGTTGGCTAAACACTCAAAGCATAACTGCCTCATGAATGCATGAACTCATGTCTCATCTTGCAACGTCCTCCTGATCTTCAGATCCTGTACCCAAACCTGAGATAGAAATCCAGAAGACACAGGAAGTGAACAATAGATGTCACCTACAGCTCTCGTGCAGGATCCCGGACCGGCTCATGAACTATACCTGGTATAGGGACTCAGGGCCCTTTTCAACAGGGCTTCAGAATTCTGTGCTTGAAATCGTCGTTGAGCCAAATAACTACTCCACGTTTTACACCTGCCAAGTCAGCAACCCCGTGGGCAGCAAGAATGACACTGTCTATTTCACCTCACCTTGTAAACTGGGTAAGAAGTGTTCCCGAGGGAGCTGGGGGTGGGGTGGGGGTGGGGGGCTAGGGCAACTAGTTTCCTTTTGGATGAAATGAAGGAGGGTGTGGGGAGCCTGTTCAGTCCCCTGCTCAGGTGGAGGATCCCAAATGCATCTGTGAGACCTGAGAGGCTTGGGTTCTACCTCGGGCTCTTCCACCAGCTGTCATCAAGCTTACCTGGCTTTTGTGGAGTTCATCGTCCTCGCCTGCAAAGGGTGGCTGGAACTCCTACCCTGCTCCAACAATGCATGGTCTTAGAATCCGGGGCCGGGTGATTGTAGGACAATCTGAGCTGTCAGGGGAAAAGTCCAAGTGGAAGAGCAGACCAGACACAGTTGAGCAGGTGCATGAAGGGTTCCTGGCAGACAGCTTAAATCAGCAAAGGGAAGAAGGGCCAAGTAGATGAGCACAAGCAAGAACAAGGATGGGACAGGGGTGAGGGCCTTATCCTAAGGCAGAGACTCTCTGCTCTTTAGAAACACAGACTCTGGGTTTCATGTTTCAGTTTTCTCTGTCTCTTGGGAGGACGCACTCACTTGAGCATCACTGCCGGCTCTCTATCAAGCCTACGCAGGTCTGATAGTGGGATAGCCAGGATGGGGCAAAAAGCTCAGAGGTTTTAGAGTCAGGTACCTGGGGTTAATCCTGGGATTGTCACTTAATAGCTAAGCAAGTGACTTAGCTTCTCCAAGTTATGCCCTTCTCTAAGTTGTATCCTTCTTAAATACCAGACAAAATAGTAATCCTTATGCTGTTAAGAGGACTAAATGAGACAGTACAGATACCCTCTCTAGAACAGTGCCCGACAGGTCTCCAGTGAGTGGTACTGAAATTAAAACCAGTTTCTTCAATTCTGGAGACACTAGGGACTGGCAGGAGCCCTCAATAAATTTAGATTACTACCCCCAGCATTCTGGGTCTTGTACTTTCCACACCCCTGGGACGACATCCCTGAGTATACAGATCCACACCCTTCCAGAATAACTCATTTGCCTGAGTTCCCTGTCATGCCAGTCATCAGGGACCATGGCCCCCAGGGACAGTGCTCTTTCACAGTCTTCCTAGACCCAGTCTACTCTCCCACCTGTGCTGATTTCTTCACCTCTGTTCCCACACAGGGACAATGGAACCTGGACATTCTTCTTCATTCTTCCCACCTGACTTGCCATGCCTCTTCTAGTCTGTCCTGCCACCACAGACCCTATGTGACAGTTTGGTATCTGACCATGAGACCACCTTCATATCAACACCACATCCTGAGATCCAGAAAAAGAAAGAGAGACAGTCCCTGTCCTTTATAAAATGAGGGTGACTGCTCATCTACAATGAGGATGAAAAAAATACTAAGGCCATTTTTTTGGAAGGGCAAGTCCAATCTTTTCACTCTTTAGCCACCCAAATTGTCCTAGAAAAGCATCCCTCATTTCCCTCCCCTACTGTATCACTCATTCCCTTTTTCATTTTCTGCTTCCTTTCCTATCCTCTCCTCTTACTCCTTCTCTCTCCTTCCCTTCCTATCAGTCTTCCCCTTCCTTGTCTTTTTCCCTCTTGGTATAGATGGGATGTGGGGTGGCGAAATGGAGAGGGGATGTAGTCTTACCTTCCCGAAAGTCCAGACATTCAAGCATTTGGAGTTTTCTTGCTCTTCCAGGCAGATCCTCTGCAGTAGCTTGGACTGTGACATGGCTAATTATCATGGTACCCATTGTTCCTGGCCCCCTCTGGACCTGAGACGAGCTCTTCTAAATCAAGACATTATCCAAGACAGGAGCTCTGACTACACGGGATGATAGAAAGTGTGCTATTAAAACATCTACAAGGATTTCCAAGTTAACTCTTTAAAAACTACAGTAATATTTTATTTTATATCTTCTACTTATTTTCCAACATAATTGCATCGATACTCCTATATTCTTCCCACCAAAACACGTGATCACATTATGCAATGTTTTCTTGTTTAAATAAACGACGTGACCATCAATGTCAAACAGTCAGACCATGTCTACTCCATTGGCCTGAACAAATGCCATACAAAGGAGAAGAGCCTGGGACCATAGGCTCCTATGTGTTCGTGTGTCCGAGGTGTTAACTTGTGCTGTCTCTGACTCTTGCTCCCACATCCATGCCAAATCTCCTGGGGTTCCAGCTCCTCCCCCCAAGTTCTGGCCTCCTTTCTGAGGGGCATGCTCTTTAGGTTTCCTGGGAATATGGCATTAGGCTTACCCCTCCAGAGTGAGCAGGGGTGAGCATGCAGCTTTGCCACATAAAAAGGGTCCCTTCCAAGCCTTTCCTGGGGAGCCGAGCACCGCCCTCTCCCTTTGCGAGCAACTCTTCAAGTCCTACCTGTGTCACAGGATCTAATAAAACCAACAAATGAACAAAATGTTCTCACTAGGGTCTTCCATTACAGGAAGGTGGGAGCCCCCATCCCAGGCCCAGCACTGACAGAACACCTGGGATTTCTGCTGTGTCTTCAACTCCTCCAAGGCTTTCATGGGCCTGGAGCTGAGAGGGCCTCTCAAGGAAGTGTTCCCCTTCAGGGAACAGTCCCACCACAGATCACTTTTCCTCTGCATCAAACCAGCCTTCCCTGCCATCCAGCCCTCCTCTAGCCAGAACATGTCCTGTGCTCTCATTTTCCTCTTGGGCTGTCCTGGTTAATTTTATGTGTCAACTTGACTGGGCCACAGAGATGACCAGATGTTTGACTGGTTTTGATGTTTGACTCAACATTATTCTGTGTGTGTGTCTGTGAGGGTTTTCTGGATAAGATTAACATTTGAATCAGTAGCCTGAGTGAAGCAAATTTTCTTCCCTAGTGTATATGGGCCTCATCCAATTAGGTGAAGGTGTGAATAGGCTTACGTCCCATAAGTACAGAAAAATTCCCTCGGCCTGACTGCTTTTGACCTGGGACACTTGGATTTTTTCCCTGCCTTCAGATGTCATCTGCAGTCCTGGTTCTCCAGTCTGATGACTCAGACCTTGGGCCTTGTCAGCGTCCATAACTGCATGAGCCAATTCCTTATAATAGATCTGTGTGTGTGTGTGTGTGTGTGTGTGTGTGTGTGTGTGTGTGCGTGTAGCTCTTATTGGAGCTGGAGCTGGAGAGTCCCAATACATGGGCCAAAAGGAAAGCTACCTTTCTCAGCTCCCTTTCCATTTTGCTGGGTCCATGTGACTGGTTTTAGCCGACAGAAAATGGATGGAATTGATGTGACAAGAAGTGAGGGACTCTGAGAAGTGGAGCCACATAATGCAAGGGGCCTGGGTCCAAGCCATTGCATGGAAGCCAGTTGCCTGGTCTACACTGAACATACATAAGAAAGTTTGGTTTCTGTTTGTCACCATGAGATAGCCTGGGCTCCCTAAAACTCTCACCATCTCCGTCAGTCCAGCCTGTGGTTCCGTCCCAGCCTCACCTCTGGTTGGCTTGCACCTTCCGGTGGGACTGTCCATGTCTCTTTTCTACATGCAATGTCCTTCCCTTTTCCTTCACTTTTTTTGTGGCAGAAGAGGTTTTCTTGAAGGGACATGCACACATATGCGCACAAATAGAATCAAAGAGCATTTCTGGGGAAAAGCAGTAAGAGGAAAGAAATGTCACTTTCTATCCAGAATAAGCACAGTCCTTCACAGCCAAGAACACGCGCACCTCCCCAGGCAACAGGTTTCCATCGGATCTAGTTCCTTGAAGACCAGAGGCAAATACTGACTTTGCCAGCCCAGGTCACTGGCACCAACTGTTCCCTGCCTCTTTCCCTTAAGGCAGTGCCAGATACGTAATTTGTTGGACTAAGTGTGGAATGAAAATATGGGGCCCCTACTTCAAAAAGAAGGGAAAAAGTGTCATCAAATGCTCTAAAATAATAAAGTTTTGTCCTTTATTCTGCAGCCTTTCTGTACTTGGGATGATTTTTTTAAATACCTATTTAATGTTCTAAGTAAAGGAAATTTAAAATTTAAGTTATTATTACGAATTGTATTGTTTACATTGTGCCATGTTAGTTTTGAACAAAATAAAGAATACTTAATTTGTGAAATAATTGAAATTACTCAATTCATATCTTGTAGCCTGTACATGCCTATGCATTTTTTTAAGGATTTTATTTATTTATTTGACAGATAGAGATCACAGGTAGGCAGAGAGGCAGGCAGAGAGAGAGAGAGAGAGAGGAGGAAGCAGGCTCCCCGCTGAGCAGAGACCCCCGATGCGGGGCTCGATCCCAGGACCCTGGGATCATGACCCGAGCGGAAGGCAGAGGCTTCAACCCACTGAGCCACCCAGGCGCCCCTGCATTTTGTTTTTGCTAGAACAGTAGGAATCATGCAAAAAACTAATTTAACTATTTGTTTTACCCCTTGATGGACACACATTTTCCCAACACTCTATGGAAGCCAGTGGCTTTCATGACACAATTCCTTTGAAGTCATTTTTGGTCTCTGTGAACCCTTACAGACCATTGACCCACTGGATTCTGTATTGGGGGTGGGTCCACGAGTGCTGCATTTGGTGGAGGCGGCCAGAAGAGGACGGGTGTGCCGGCTGCATGTGTTTCCTCTCATGTGCAGGCTCTATTGTCCCAAAGGACCTCACTTAAACAACACAAGTTGAAAGACGAAATGATTAAGAATTTCAAGATAGCGACAGCAGAGCACCCAACCAAGTGAAGGGCCCTCTGGACACAGGGTTCTGTTTGACTCATTGCCTCTGCAGCCGGTGTGCCTCAAGGAGACCTGGTACTTTACACCAAGACAATACTGTCTCTGGGAGTGCCAGTACAGGGACCAAGCCTTATTCTCATGGATTCCCCAGCCCCTCGTATGTTTATATACATCAAAACTCAGTCCAGTGATTTTCAGTATTACAAAAAAGAAAAAGACAGGGCCCCTAGGTGGCTCAGTCAGTTAAGTGTCTGCTTTCAGCTCAGGTCATGATCCCGGGGTCCTGAGATCGAGCCCTGGGTCAAGCTCCTGCTCAATGGGGAGCCTGCTTCTCCCTCTCCCTCTGCTGCTCCCCCAGGGCTTCTGCTCTCTCTCTCTCAAATAAATAATATATTTAAAACAAACAAAAAAAAGACAACAGGCTCCCACATGGAGACACTTGTGCTAAGCCCACATTGCCAAACCGGTACTTAATAATTAACTTAATTACAGTTTCAATCTCTTCTAGGTTGAACCAATCAATCTGGAATTACCAGATTACCTCATTACTAGTGAGGTAATCTGCCTGACAGAACTCTTCTGTCCCCTAAAGGAAAGTGACTTTGCCTGAGACATCCACTCTGCCAGTAACCTCTCCTGCTCCCTTCTGCTTATGAAAGTCTCTCATTTCATATAGCTCTTCACAGCTCCTTTGTATCTGCTGATGGGATGCTGCCTGACTCCTGAATAAGGCCAATAAGAGCTTTAAAATGTACTCAGTTTTTTTTAAGATTTTATTTATTTATTTGACACAGAGATCACAAGTAGGCAGAGAGGCAGGCAGAGGTGGGCGTGGGGACGGGGAACAGGCTCCATGCTGAGCAGAGAGACTGATCCAGGGCTCAATCCAAGGACCCCAAGACCATGACCTGAGCCAAAGGCAGAGGCTTAACCCACCAAGCCACCCAGGCACCCCTGTAAGGACCTATTTAGAAACTGTCCCTGCTCCCCTTCCCCCAGGGGATATACTTGGGAAACAAGTCCCGGAAACCAGCTCCAGGTAGCAAAGCCCAGATACAAGGGTGGGTCAGGCTAGGTGGAGAATTCAATCAGTGGGGGCATGCATACTGTCTCCCTGGTTACCAAGGAGTATGGGCCCCACCCTTTGGGAGCCTTTGGGCGCCAATCCCAATCAAGGTGTAATAGGCTGGTTCAAATGTCTACTAGGGTAAATTGTAACTCAATTGGTCACCTAGCATCACTGTGGAGTTTCCTGTGTGTGTTACAATCTCATTGGCCACCTGTGCGTGGCCAGGCCTGACCGCATGGCCTTTGCCCTTAAAAGCTAGTCTGTGAAACAGAGAAGGGTCACCCTTTCTTGTAAGAGGTGCGTCCCCGAACGTTCGGTTAGATTCTTGATGCTTGGCATGAAATAAAGCTTTGCTTGACCTTCGCTTTATATCAGTCTCGCTCCTTTAATCACGGACCCATTATTGGGGCATAACACCCCTCAGTGGAATTTTAAAAAAACATTTCATTTATTTATTTAGAGCCTGCAGGAGCAGGGGGAGGGGCCAAAGGAGGGGGAGAGAAAGACTCTCCAGCAGACTCCTCACTGAGCACAGTGCCCAATGGGGGCCTCAATCCTATGACCGACCCCGAAATCATGACCTGAGCCAATATCAGGAGTTGGACACCCAACCAACTGAGCCACCCAGGTGCATGAATGAGCCATTTGTCTTTGTGCAAAGAAGATACTCCAGCATTTGCCCCCAGTTCTTACTGTGCACGGCCTCCTGAGAAGGAAGTCTCAGGAGGATGTCTTGGCGGTCGTCCTTTTCAGGATGCTCTGCTGAGGTCCACAGCACCGCCCTCTGCTGGTACCATGGCAACCAGCTTCAGTAAAACGGAAAGCTGGGGATGAGGTCAGGGCTATGAAAACTTTCACTTTAACTGCAGCAAACCTGGGCATCTGGTTAAAATACAGACCCAGGCAGTAGGTGCGAGGTGAGGACTGAGACTTTGCATTTTAAACAAGGTTCTAGGAGATACTGTTGCCCTTGTCCACAGACTATTTTTTTGAGCAGGAAGGTGCAAGATATCCCTGAGCTCCCTGTTTCTGGGCCTGTTTTCTCCCACTTCCTGCCCTGCTCTGCTCCTGGACACCACACTCCTTCCCTTCTCAATTTAAAATGCTCAGTGGTTCCAGCCGGGTTCCCACAATCCCCAGGTGCACCACTATGGCACCAGCTTGTCCCAGAAGGCCGCCCAAGGTGACACACAGAAGGTTTGCAAGACAAAGAGCTCCTGAGAAGTGAGAGAATGCAGCCTTCATATCCTGGTGGTGGGAACTGGGCCACTAAATTAGACCTGGACCCTATGACCTATGAGCGCATTCATTCCCCACCCATATTTCCCCAGCGCTGGGCCCTACTGGGTACTGGGAGCTGCTTAATGAGAGCTAACGTTGACTGACATCATCAATGTGCCTGGCTCTGTGCTGAGCGATTTACCTGAATGTGCTCTTTTAAGGAATGGGGATAGGTATTGGAAGAAGAAATGTTTCCAACCCCCCCACTTTTAAAAGTTTTTATTTATTTATTAGACAGAGCACAAGAAGGGGGAGCCAGGCAGGTGGAGAGGGAGAAGCAGCCCCTCCCTCCCCTGCCAAGCATGGAGCCCCACACATGCCTAGATCCCAGGACCCTGGGATCATGACCTGGGCCAAAGGCAAAACACCCAACCAACTGAGCCACCCAGGTACCTAGAGATTTGGAGTTAAGAGTTTATTTATTTGAGAGAGAAAGAGAGAGGGAGAGAGGCGCACAATCAGTGGGGAGGGGCAGAGGGAGAAGCAGACTCCCTGCTGAGCAGGGACTCTAAAGTGGGGCTCAATCCCAGGGCCTTGAGATCACAACCTGAGCCCTACACTTAACAACTGAGCCACCCAGGTGCCCCAGGGATTTGGATTTAAATAACTTCCTTGACCCTGTTAATTCTACAGAATTCTTACTGAGACCAAAGCAATCTTAAAAAGATCCCATCCCCCATCCTTACTTCTTACTGAGGAGTAAGTATCAACCTCCTGCAGTGCTTTGGGGCTAAGTTCAAGGGCACTGGTTAAAGTGGCAGCCTCTCCACCCAGAGAGAGGTGCTTTCCCCTCCCCCTACCTGCTGCTCTCGCTGCCCCCATCCCTCAGAAGACTGCATGAGGAGGGAGGGGACCAATTTAGCCCAGAGCCACCTGCGTCAGCTGCAGAGTGGTAACCACAGGCCCCTATTCTCATTCAGCAGCTGCCCTGCCTCTCTCCCTTCCCTACCCCCCTACCCTGTGCTCCAGCTGAGCCCACTGTGGCTCATCTCCTTGGGCAGTCTCCTCCCTGACTTCAGTTCCTAGTCTCTTCTCCTCTCCTCCTCTCCTCCCCCATCTTCTCCCTTTCCAAAATTCTGTCACCTCACTTTCTATTCCCATCATCTTTCCATCTCTCATGTTTTCATCCTTCTAGTCCACATTATCCTGGGGATTGTTTCTCTCATTCCTTCTGCTCTTCACCTGGCCATTCCTGCCTCTGATGTCCCATCTGCTCATGAGGGTCTGCACAGCCCCTGCCAGGTGATGCCTTGCCTGGTTTCTTTCCTATTTCCTATTTGTGAAATAGGAAGTGTGGTCCCCTCAGTAAATGCCTTCTAGTGCTGTGACTTCTGTGCCTGGGGCCCAGCTCCGGCAGAGCTCCCTTTGGAACAGACAGCACCGCAAACACACTGGTTCATTCTCTCAACAGATATTTTAATGTTATTCCAATGTGACCTTCATGCCTCAAATTCAGAGCTAGGACAAAGAGACCTCACTTCTAAAGAAAGCTACAAATAATCAGGGGTGGTACCACCTCCAGGGGGCACTGAGGATTTTGCTACCCAGGCAACCATCCAGCACTTCTCCTCTCCACTCTGATGTGGGACACAGAGGCAGAAGAAAATCATTAAAATTCCTTACCTACTGAGAAGCCCTTGAAACAGGCAGAGTGGCTCTCCCCTGGGGACTCAACTGCCCTCACCTTGAGGTTTTGCTAAAGACAATCCTAGCCTGACCAACCCACTACCCCAACAGGTCCAATCAGGATCCTGTAAGTCTACTATAACAATTCCTTTAGGAAACTTTATCTCTAAACCTCCAAGATAGTGTCGAGAATCATTCCCAAGCGTAGGGCCCACTGATATACATCTAAAGGGTCTCACGAGAAGATTTTTATTACTGGTAATAAAGAACCTTTCTCCCAACAATAGCTAGCCCCTCAAGGTCCTGAAGACCTTGCTTCCAAAATCCTTGGAGACTTACATCATCCATAATCCCCTTTGTCCTCACCCACCGCCGAGTCCACCCCTACTCTGCCTTTAAAAACTCTGTAATCTGGTTCAGGGTCCAAGTCCCTACTCCGCTGTGTCCGGTATACTTGGGCCCAAGCTTAAGCTTGTCAAATAAACCCTCATGTGATTGCATCGGTGTTGGCTCCTTGGTGGTCTCTTGAATGCAAAAACTCGGGCATAACAACTCCATCTAAACAGAGGACTGGGGAGGGAATAGAGAAAGGGAACCATCAGGATCAGAACTTTTGCATTTGGGAGAGACCTGTGACTTTTCCCTCTCCTCCTCACAAATGAGGTGCCCTTCTCATGATGTCCATTGAAACGGGCCTCTGCAAGCGCCACTTTGAGAGATTCAAGGTATGCCAAAGAAGTGGATACTAATGTCTCCCTTCCTGGCCAGGCAGTGGGTCTGCTGATCTTCCCTACAGTTGAAGCATGGCATTGGATGGGAGCACACCCTTGACTGGAATGGCAAGGATGTTGTTTCCCCAGAGGACGCTGCAGACGCCAGCCAGGCTTCACAGGGTAGGTGGATTCCAGTGGCAAGAGGGAGCTGCATCACCGGTGGGAGCTGAGTGGAGAAGAGAGGGCCAGGAGAGGCCAAGTCAGAGAACCTCTCCCACAGCAACACTGTCTTCAGTGAAGAGCTCTCGCACCCCCTCAAACTTTGCTGAGGCCCCTAAAGCACTTACAGGTGCTTCATAAAAAATCATATTCAGGTACATCTGCAGTGGTTCAGTATCAGCCAGAGAAACAGAAATGACGACAGCCACCAGACAACAGTGGGGCTCTCTCCTCCCTGCCCTGAGCCACTTGAGAAGCTCGAACTGGATGAGGTAAAATGGGAGGGTGGGGAGCTTAGGTCATACTTCCCTCCCTAGTACAGAGTTTCTGGACCATGAGATAAGCCTGTGCTGGAGTGACAGGAAGAGGTTAAAAGGGAGTTTTACATTGAACTGTACTATTAAATTACTAGAAGTGATAAAAATGAAACTGAGGGATTTTCCCAAAACATCCTTAAGTGACAGAAGGCCAATTTGACATAGACTTGATACTCGAAGGAGCGAAAGACCATACTTTGATGTTAGCTCCCAACCAAGTTCAGAATATTTTTGAAAATGTGGTTATATTTTGGATGTGTATTTATGTATTCATAAAGCAGCTGCTATGAATCAAACACAATCTTCGATTTGGTGCTCAGAAAGAGAGACATGGTTCTTGCCTTCAGGCAGATGATATTCTAGTCTGGAAGACTGCCCTAAGGAAAGTTAGTAATTTAATTTCAGTTGAGACAGTTCTACAGGAATTAGATATGACAACTTCCAGACAGAAGAGCCAGTGAGGACTGAGCTGAATCAGGAAGATGGGATCTAGTTTTGAGGGTCAGGGAGAAATTCCCTTTGGAATCAGAGACTGAGAAAATGAGCAGGCGTTAGATTAGTCAGGGGAGTGTGTGTGGAAGAGGAGCCCTCAAGATGGAAGAAAGGAGCATGAGACAGGGGTATTCTGGAAGAAAAAAATAACCTGGTTGCTGGAGAGATTTGAATAAAAAAATATCCAAAGAAAGCTATATTTCTTTTTCATATTTCTCTTTCTTTCTTTCTTTCTTTTTTTGGGGGGGTCAAGATGCTTTTTTTTCCCCCTCAGTGTTCCAAGCTTCATCGTTTATGCACCATCATATTTCTAGATGCCAATAAAGAGTCATCTTGGGTGGTGGTTCTAGAAAAATAAACAAGTTCTCAAAAAATTGGATGTTCCTTAGCATAATAATCCTGGGGCTTTAATTTCACAAGCGTCAGGGTCATATCAAAGAAAAACTTCGTTTTTCTGATAGGACTGAGCCTGTTTATTTCCTAGGAAAACTAGTGAGAAAATTAGCTGCAAAATTTCACTGGCATGGAGACTTGATTAGTGGTCTCATCCTTTAGACTACAGTTTACTTTTCCCTACTCCAAAACCAACTTTGATTGAGCAAAGGAGAACTTCAGTCACATCAGGCTAAAGCCAAAGCCTCTGTACTTGGAAAAGGCAAGGGCAGGGTGTGTGTGTGTGTGTACAAGATACCCAAGCAAAAGAGAATTTCACTGAAGGGTTTGGGAGTAACCAGGAGAACTGAGGGGAAAGTAAACCCTGGTGTCTAGGTAGCAAGATTTAGTGGGCAAATTTTTAGGGTTCCCCATCAAGATGAATCAGTTGTAATTATTTTCCAGACTTGTGACACTGCTTTGTGTGCAAATTACTGTAACTAACCACTGTTTCTTCTAAAGTTCCTTGGGCTTTCAAGACCTACTAGGCAATTCAATAAAGAACTTTATTTGCATCCATAGTAGCGTGGGTATTATTTCTCTAATAAAAACAGGAAATATAGGAGTTACTCTGGAAAAGGCCAGTAATCCCTTTCCAATCTCTTGTGAGGGGACTGGGAGAAATAAGTTTGGAGGAGAATCAGCACCGCCCCCCCTTGTGAATCTCCAAGTAATCAACAAAGATAGTTATTGGTAACAGATCCATGAGCCAGGACCTACAGAGACACTGCCCTAATTCCCACTTCCCACCTCTCCAGCTTTGCACCAGCAGATAAAAAACTGAATTCAGGAAAGCCTAACTCAGGAAAAGGAGGGAAGCTTTGCCACTCCTGAGATATAGGCTGAGATCAGTGGGTCTGGGAAGGCTGGAGAAAGCATGTCAGGAGATGAGACTGATGGGACTGCAGGGCCCATTTCATACAGGGTCTTGGGAATTTTATCCCAAGAACATTGACAGGCAAATGATGGGCTTTCAGCAGGGAAGGTGCATAGCCAGATTAACGTTTGTAAATGGGGGAGCCTGGGTGGCTTAGTGGGTTAAGTGTTTGCCTTCAGCACAGGTCATGATCCCGGGGTCCTGGGATCTGCCCTCATCCAGCTCCCTGCTTCCTGGGGAGCCTGCTTCTTTCTCTCTGCAGCTCCTCCTGCTTGTGCTCTCCCATACATGCGCGCTCTCTCTCTCTCAAACAAATCAAGAAAATCTTTAAAAAAAATTGTCATCTCTTTTTTTCTCAAACCAACAAACCTGATATTTAGTTGACCATGTTGCCATTCATCTAAAGGTTGCATTTCTCAATTCCTTTACATGTAGATAAATTTTAGCCATGTCTATACAAGCAGAAATTGTGTGGGATTTCTGGGAATGGATAGGAAGATATTTTCCATTTCTTTTTTCATCCTGTTTTTTGGGACAAAAATGCATGGATGGAGTTTCAATAACCATTTTGAACCAGAGCATAAAGGCCATGATAGAACCACCATATCCTAGAGATATCCCAGATATCCTGGAAATATACAAAATATCGTTATACTGAACGAAACTGCCTACCTCTTTTTTTGTTGTTGGGAGAACAATAAACGTGCATCTTGTTTAAGGCGCTCTTTTTCATTTCTCTTTAACTCATCTAGTCTCAATCCTAACTGGTTTTCATGTGGACTTTCAAGTAGATTTACCCACTCCCCAAAAGGAAACAACTAGAAGTTATAGCTAACTCTTGCACATAGAAATCATGCCATCCATACAGTCTTCTCTGAGTTCTGTCAACTAAACGATGGTTATTTTCCCTTTAGTTCTCTTTATTACAGGCCAATCTTACTTTTGAATAGAAATTCTAAATAAAATATTACCAAATTGAATTCATCAACATAGTAAGATATGCTATAGGACTTATCCCAGGAAAGCTAAGATAGTTTAACTTTTAAAAAATCTGTTTATGTAATTAACCACATTGGCTAATTAAAGGGGAGGAAAGCAGAAATCACTTCAATAAATGAAAAAAAAGGTGAAATATTTATGACAATTTAAAAAAATCAACCTGTAGCTGAGAATTCTCTTAACCTGATATAATTTCACACATGCACATATACCCACACATGGTATACACACATGGTACGTGTTAGCAAAAATGGCAGAGGAAGGGCCTCCAAAAGCTCTCTCATCAATAAAATCAATGAGAAAAGAGGGATAAAATAATCAGAACCAACTTTTTCAGAATTCTAGAAATGAATCAAAGGCTTATAGAAATTCAGAGAGCCTTTATTCAAGAAGAATGGCTGAATCCCAGTAAGAATAGTGAGTTTGTGGTATTTTAACTTGCCCTACATCCATCCTACTCTGTCTAGCCTCTCTCTTGCCTTTAAAACCAACAGCCCACAATTATGGTGAAAGCCAACAGTGTGGCAGCCACTGGCAGGGCCAAAAGGGGTTGGAACTCCTTTGAAACTTCACTCTCAGAGAATTGTCATTGTTTGATCTATCTGGTGGTTCTTTGAAAGACCCACTTGTGGGGCTGTCTTTATTGGACATGACTGGGAAATGGCAGTGTAAAAGCCTTTATCCTGGGGGTGTTTGTCAAACACAATTAGAGGCAATTGATTAACTCTGCAGCTCTCTCAGGTATTGGATAATAGTTCTCTTATTCTTATTTTTCTGTGGAATCAAAAAAAAGAGAAGAAAGCTTCCATGAATAACAGCTAGGTAGGGGTTATAGGTTGGCTGTAGTTCAGCGGGGCTCTGCCCCACAAATGTCTTTCCATTTCAGTTCCCAGCCAACAGGAGCAGCTTCTTTCTCTGTTGGGCTATTCTCTGGGAGAGGGTATGAATACAGAGTAGAAGGGTCTTTTTTAAAACTCAAGTTTGGGGCTGCCTGGGTTGCTCAGTGGGTTAAGCCTCTGCCTTCAGTTCGGGTCATAATCTCAGGGTCCTGGGATCGAGTCCCACATCGGGCTCTCTGCTAGGCAGGGAGCCTGCTTCCTCCACTCTCTCTCTCTCTCTCTACTTGTGATCTCTCTCTGTCAAATAAATAAAATCTTTAAAAACAAACAAACAAACAAACCCTCAA
This sequence comes from Enhydra lutris kenyoni, assembly GCF_002288905.1. Taxonomy (NCBI): domain Eukaryota; kingdom Metazoa; phylum Chordata; class Mammalia; order Carnivora; family Mustelidae; genus Enhydra; species Enhydra lutris. The sequence continues at coordinate 5,221,853 of NW_019154178.1, read as the reverse complement.
GTTTGGCTGTGACATTTCCATGCTTAAAATCTTCAAGGATAGGTGCCTGAAAGTGACTATTAATCCCTACATGACTTGGCTTCTGTGAATTTCTTCTGTCTAATTTCTAGCCTGGCCCCTCCTTTGCATCAATGCTGCAAGCTTCCTGAACTACTTATAGTTCCTCAAATTCACCCAGCTTTTGCTCAAGCTTTTGTATTTCCTGGAATCTCCCCTCCCCCACCCTCCTTCCTTGCCCAAAAACTCCTACTCATTTTTCAAGATTCAAACCAATTGTTGCTTCTCCAAAACCCCAAAACCACTTCTTAGGGATGACACTCTCTCCTCCCCCATACATGACTTCTTTATATCCCCTATGAGATGGAGATGATTATTACGGAGAAGACTTGGAAATCATCAGTAGGGAAACCCATAAAATTTGTATTTCCCCGTATTTTCTTCAGTCTTGAAAGACCAAGAGAGGGAAGTGAAATGCCCAAGGCCATATAACAAGTTACCTGCTGAGTTGAAGCTGGAAGTCAAAGATGTTTTCTCCTTCCTTTGGGATTTGCTGATGCCCACTTGGGCACTCTGTAGGACTTGACATATTTTCTCTCCTATGTTCATATAGGTATCCTGGGATTCTCTCAAATCCAAGACCACTGAATCTTGCAAGACTTGCTAAGATGGCAACATTGGAACACTTGTTGTTACCTCAAGAAAGCCCTGAAATGAGTTCCACTTTTAGGCTTATACCTAACGTCTAGAACCACAATGGAAACCTCTGGAAGGCTGCATGATGTGAGGGAAAGAGTGTAAACTCTGGAGCCAGACATCTTATGTTTGAATTCCAACACCCACCAATTGCCAGTTTTAGAACCCCAGGAAAAGTAAACTTTCTAGACTCAGTTTCCTCTGTGAAAAATCGGATGCTCTTTTCATCCGGATTAAATGAGTTAATAGTAGATAGATCTTAGTAGATCCTTCAGCACAAGCTCTGGCATACATTAAGTACTTAGTATTAGTTGCCTTCCTTTGTCTCATACTGCTCCCTCCTCTTTCCCAGGCATAGGACTTTAATTTGACTGAATGAAGACAAGATCTCTTGGCCTAACTTTTTGAAGGTGTATAATAAGAAGGAATTGATTATGTGATTTCTGTACCCCAAATACTATCTCTTTTCTATTTTTCTTACTTTTGACAATCTTTCCTTCAGGTCTGTGGACAGGGCACAAAGCCTGCCCATGGGAGTGACTTACATGACAGAAGTTTTGCTCTCAGAGGAAGTAGAGGGGAGTTGGGAGGTACCTGGGGAAATGCAAATTTGTGGCTAAGTAGGACTTCCCTGGGTCTGATGATTTCCAAGATGCTGCTGAGATATAATTCCAGTGATGACGTGGAGAGGAGAAGCCAGTCCTGCCTCAAACAATGGTTGTAATTAGCATGTCTATTCCATAGATATTTTTAACACCTACTGTATGTAGAGTATTGTTAGATTGGGGAAACATGCATATAAATAGAGCAAAATGAAACTCAGGGTGGGGGGGTGGGGGGTAGATTGACCTAAACTGAAGAGACCTGGTTTCTGGTCATTGCTTTATAAAAACTGGCCATGATGCTTCTGGCAAGTCCCTCAGTAGTAAGTGTTAACCTCTAAAACACAGCTTTTTGATAGTGAGATGAAGGACATGGAAAAATAGCTTCTAAGGTTTTGTGTGTGTGTGTGTTTCCCCAGATTTATAACTTCTCTGAAATTGAGCTCTGTATATTCAAGTACTCTCTGGAACTTTCTATCTGGATGAACCATAAACACTTCAACTGAACATATCCCAAGCCGACAAACTAATCTTATACTCTTGCTCCCAATTTTGACCCAAAGTTATCTTTACCTCCTATATTTCCCATCTTAGAGACTGATATTGCTATACTCTTGAAGACTATACCACAAATCTAAAGGCCATTGTATATGGGATCTTCTCTGTCACACCCCATGTCCAATCAGTTGCCAAACTTTACCAAATCCACCTATGAAATGAGTCTCCAATGGACCTTCTTCTCCCCTACCTCACTGCCACTTCTTTGATGGAGATTATTATCTCTTCTAATCATCTTCCTATCTATAGTTTTACCTAAATCTCTCCCATACCGTGCCTGAAGTAATCTTACTGAAGGAGAAATATGGTTACTCACCTGCTTAAAACTCTTGGTGGTTCCCATCAAGAGGATGAACAACTTTCCAAGAATGTATTTAATTGTTTATGTGTGAAAAAGAGTTTTGATTAGGTGGAAGGAGGGACATTATCTGTTGCTGGAAGGTCTCAGTTCCCTTGGTAGAGTATCCTTAGGAATGAATGAAAGACAAAACAATGAGGAAGAGAAGGGAACTAGCAAATATTGATACCCGTGCTCTATCAAATACTGTACATTATATACACGATGTTGTTTTACCCCTTGGAAAATATATGAGACATTTAAGGTCAGGTTCCCTCCAAAGCAGGCTCTGAGCTGGAGATTTGTGAGCAGGAAGTGCACTGAGGAATACTTGTGAAATCATCTGTCGGAAGCGAAGGACAAAGGACTGAGCAGAGGGAGAAGTTGAACTCTCGAAGCAGTTGGAACAAAGGCCTCAGCTGACTATCTGAGGTGTTCCAGAGCCAGGATGGCCCCTAATGGCTGCTCCAAATTGAGGCATGGGGACTAGACTTTTATACCCTTTCAGTGACCAGATGACCAGTTGTTAGATGTAGGTGGTGCTCATGGACGGAACTGCCTGAGGGTGTCTCCCAAGGAGAGACTTGACTGCAAGCCATCAGGCCCTGATGCTTCTGGCAACTGGGGAATGGTTGTTTTGGTTCTCAGTCCCGAGCAGCATACCCTAACATCCATTACATGAATAAACTTGTAGTGCACTATTTTATAGATGAGAAAACTGAGTGTCACCAAGAATGTGACTTATCCCAGGTCATGCAAGTAGTGAATGAAATCCCTGTAGTTACACTTCATATTTTTCTGACCCCATGCTCCTTTAACTACAAATATTTCTGCAATTAGAAAAGCCTTCATTGGCATCAGGTCAAACCTGAACCCTTAGGGACTTTGTGTGGCACCATAAACTATCACACACAATAATCATTAGAGGAAGAATTAGAGCCAACCCATAGTGGGGCCAAGTATTTAAGGACTTAGAGATTTCTGAGAATAGACAGTGTAAGTTTCAAGATCTGTGGGGCCTCCAGGTGAAAGCCAGGACAAGCAGAGCAGGACCATGCTTATGGAAGGCCCAGCATGGGTCTTTGTAGAGGACTGGGAGCTGGAAGAGCCATCAAAGCAGCAATCACAGACGTGGGAGCTGGTGGCCAGAAGTGAACGGCAAGCTAGAGAGCTCAAAAGACTGATGATAGTGGGACCAAGGGGAGGGTGGAAAGAGAGCGCCTTAAGGGCAAATGTGTTCCCTTCTTCCTAAGAAGACAGGAAGTACCAAAGAAGTCAAGGGTCATAGATACTTAATGATAAATACATTGGGATATGGTGTGCAGAATTCAGAAAGAATGATGAAGGCTTTGCTAAGCAACATATCTCCCAGGCCAGTGTGGCAGGAGGTGGTGGAGCTTATATCCAAGTGCTATTCCTGTTCCTTATTTTCTGTGGGACCTCAGACAAGTTATTAGCTGTCTATGACTGTGTTTCCTCATCTGTGAATTGGGGGTAGTAAGGTCTAGATCCAGTGTGAACTCATGGGAAAGAGAAGCTGTTTCTGTTGTGGAATTCTCATATTCTTCCATGCCCATGACATAGCATACCTATGTGAACAAGCCAACTTTAGAACCCAGGCTCTTAAAGTAAATTCTTGTATTTTGAAAAGTTCAGTAAGCAACATAGGAGGCACCGTGATTGCCCCTCTTTCTTCCAGCTTCTATCTCAGTGTGGAATGGTGGACACTCTGGGATGCGGGTACACATTGGCTAAAGCCCCCATGGGAGTACTAGCTGGAAGGAAAGCTGAGAAGGACAGCTAGGTCTCAGGGTACCACCTGAGCCTGCAAGGTTTTATATTCCAGCTGCTTGCATCCAGACAAGATCAGAATTTAGCATTTTAATGGCCTTAACCCTGGTTCTATCATCAGAACAGGGAGCTGGGAGCCATCCTTCTTAAAGGCTGTACAACAGAAACAGAAGCCTGCTCTCAACTGACTTATTCATTCCTAGAAAAGTATCTCAGGGTTGAACCCTGGGCTTGCCGTTTTAACTCTGTTATGTTGCTTAACAACGCAAACAGTTAAACTAAGGAAAGAAGCCTCTGTGTCCAGGTATGGTCTATACTGTCACCCCATGGAATGCCTTCTACAGTTTAATGTTTTGAACAATTTCACGATCTTCTTCTGCTCTCTTTTCAAGGCAAGATAATTATTCATACAATATTCTTTAAGAAATCCCTGTTCAGTAAACTAGGGAACAGCATATAATCATACATTTTTATGTATTATGTTAAATAACAAAGAACACAAAAGTGTGTGCAGAACTGTCATTTTAGTTACAAACATGCTCGTGGAAGGGGTAGCCTACTGAGGCAAGAGGGAAACTCACGCCAGCCGTTGCCCAGGAGGGATCATGGCTTCCACGCCAGGCTCCAGCATCTTGACCATAACTGTTACTTACAACGAGCCCAACTGCCAGGTGTTTACTTAGGATGACCCCCAAGAGGCATCTTTTACTTGAAACTTCATAATGCAGCAGAATAAATTGAGGTGTCCAGACCCATCTCACAGAGAACTCTACAGGTATTTTTATAGTCACGGTTAAATTAAACAATAACTAATTACTATGGTGTGTGATTTTGATCTCTACTTCAAATCCTTCCACATGTAGATTTTGCGAAACTGAATCAGGTGTGGCTAATGGCTCAGTTCACATTTTCATTCTGTTTCACATTTTCTCTTCTGATTTTTGTGTAATGGTACAGTTCCCATTAGGCTTTACATGCTGATGCTTTTCTTTATGAAATGTGATTTTCTGTACTGAGGTGTTCAGTTCCTTTATAACAGAGTTTTTAAATACTTGTTGCAGAAAATTCACCTCTCTGCCTTAAATTGCTAAAAGTTTTTAACGGCCTATAACGTGTTTCACCTCTAATTTATGCTGCCAAGTTACTGTTGTCTCTCATGGGGAAGCCCAGGAACGACATCCATTACCAGAGTGTCCATAGCATTCTGGTCCAGTCTCTGAGGATTGTCCCTGATCTTGACCACAAGGTAGTACTTCCTGTGCATCATCTGCTGCAGCTACATAGGGTTCATCATCGAATCACTCATCCCCACTTTCAGGAAATGATGAAACCGAGAAATACCAAATTCAAAATGGCCGCCACACATCAGGCTCCAAGCTGAGCGCCTTACTTGCACTGATGTCATTTAGTTTCCCACAACCCTGTGAGGTGTTTCCTTATCTTTATGTCACTGATGAGGAAAGAAAGGTTCAGAGTGATTGTGCAACTTGCCCAAGATCACCCGACTTATAATTAACAAACTGGGGACTTGAACCCAAGTGTCTCTGATCACAAGTAGGAGTTCTGAGCCAGCCTATTCTACAGCCTCCTAAACAAAGAGTTGGAGATCTACAAACTTGAAAGCGGTTGTGAAAAAGGTAGAAGATTATGGAAGATTTTACTTACTTTCTCCTTTTAAAAAAATTATTTATTTTAGATAGAGAGCAGGGTGAGGAGCAGGGGGAGAGGGAGAGAGAGAATCTCCAGCAGACCCTCTGAAGAGTGTGGAGCCTGACCCGGGGCTCCACCCCAGGACCCTGAGATGAAATTGAGAGTCAGAGGCTTAACTGACTGAGCCACCCAGGCGCCCCCTTTCTTCTTTTAAAATGTTCAATACTGTATTATATTCGCAATTTTAAAAAGAAGAGACAGGACCCTAATTTTTAAAAATCCCATTTCCTACATATCCCACTCTTAACTAGAAATGTTATTTGATAAATTCATTCAGGTGGTTGATAATTAAATGTGTAAGTCCTTGTTATGGTTCCATCATTAAGGGATGTTGAGAATCATTATATTTAAAAACTGATAGAATGTTTTCCAGATGGTTAGCATGGGGTCAGGCAAGTGCATGGAGAAGAGGAAGATATTGGACTTCCTTGCTGTGTGTCATCCCAGGGTATCCCCATACTGTCCCTCTCTTCAGTTATGCCAACTAGAGTTCTTCACTCGAGTCCCCTAGTCTACAGCTCCATTTTCCAAGCTGCTCAAGTGTCCTAGCTTTTCCTTCTTCCCTGGACTTATTTCAGGTCAGCCTACATCATTGGCATGTCAGTGCAGGAATCCCACTATATAGCTTGTGAGCATTTCAGAAGATCATTCAGTGACCCATGGGGCATTCAGTCCTCCTCCCCAGCTGTCTTTGTCTCTCAGGAATGTAATCACTGGTTAGGGACTAGGACTATTCAGAAAGGAATGAATCCTCTTCCCTGACAAGCTTTGCAAGATGAGTGCTCAGTGGACTTGACAAAGAGCCTTCTAGAACTGCCAAAGAGGAGCCCTTAGTTTGAGCTTTGTATGAAGGAAAGAAGGCTGACCACAGTCATCCAGGATTTGTAGCATACTTTGCAAGTTATTGTTATATTTATAACTCTATCTAAGAAGGGAGATCAGAGCTATGGGAGGCAGCTTTTGGCACACAGAAAAAGTTTGAGGTTGGTGACTCAACAGCACTGTTGCTGGTTCCTAAACTCGGTTCCTTCCTAGAAGGAGTGGAATTGCGTGGGCATTTCCCTCTCTGTAGCAGCTTATGCCAGTAGAAAGCAGGCCAGAAAACTATATGGCTGTCATGTAGGATAATTTGGGGGATACTAGGAAGGACCCCCAACCCTACTAAGAATGCGTCTCAAAGAGCTATGGGGACTGTGGGACAAGAGAAAATTAGTCTGTCCAGGGCAGGCCCAGAAGGAAGAGATCCCCACATATTGACTCTGGGGTCTGGAAGGAGGGCAGGAGCATCAGTGGAAGTGACAAGAGTTTGGGGAGGTAACCTCAGATTACAGATGCCCATAGATATCTCTCCTCAATCTCTAGATTCTAGTGTTCTGACCTGGATCTGAACCCTGGAGAAGGTGCTGATGTAGGAAACATGTGGAAGACCTTGGAGAGAGCAATTTCAGCCTTACACGCTAGGTAAAGGCCAGAAGGCACTTCCAGTGGCATCTTCACAAGCCACACTGGGCCACATCCCCAGCTTCCCTTTCTGAGCCTGGGTCACTCAGTACATCCATCTGCTCAGGCGGGTAGCTACTGGCATGAACATGTTGGGCAAAACCTGGGTCTCGGTCTGGGATAAAGCCACCTCATAACCTGGTTTCCCCACTCCCCCAACCCCCAATGCCCTTCAACTCCTACAGGCCCTACCCAGGAGGTCTGTCTGCTCCACTGGTCTGCTCAGTCTCTGTAACAGACACCTGTCCCATGGGCTTCCTCATCTCACCCAACAGAGCTGAGCTACGGTGTTTTTTCCAGTGATTTCCCCGGGCTGATTTTAGACTTTGCAATCAGGTCTCCTAGGAGATGTTTCAGAATTTGGGGGAATTTTGTATTTTCATTTTGGTTTTGTGGGGTTTTTATTGTTTTTTAATTGTTTTATTTATTTATTTATTTATTTATTTATTTATTTATTTATTTTTAGTTTTTCTTATTCCAGTGGAGATGCTTATTATGGGCTCCAAGCAGCCAGGTAGTGTGGTCTGCTCCTATGAGATCCCTCCTTGTGTTGCTGGCTCATGTTATAGGGACCTCTTTGGTCAGAGATCTTGATGAGCACAGTCTTAAGCTGGGAAGCCAGGATGTTCAGGGGCAGCCCAGACACAGGCACTTTCAGGCAGGTCACTCTGCAACCCTAGCCATAAAGGGTCAGGAGGGAAAGTAGCAAATCTTAGGGGGATGTTACACCCTTCTGTTTAGGAGATAACCTCATTGTGCAGCCTACCTTAGATCGGGGGAAGGCTCTTTTCCATAGACATATGGTCTTCCTCAATCTCAGAAAGGGGTTCTATAAAGCCAAAGGGAAGGAAGTGCTGCTTTGTCACCAGTGATGGAAGTCAGGGGCAGGAAATACTGCTCACTCAGGATTCTCCTGTCGCCCATACCTTCATCTGTGCCAAATGTTCCATGAATAACAGGCAATTGACCAACGTGAGCCCAAGGATTAGTTAAGGTTCTTGCCAAGTGTAATGGAAGTGGTATGGTGAATGGAGAGAGCAGAGACTCTGGAGTCAGGTAATGCAGGATTTGAATCCAGTTCTTCCATTTTGGGCACTCTGAGCCATTAGACAAGTTATTTAACAGGTCTGTACCTCAACTTGTAAAATAGTGATAATTATACCTGCTTTTTCCTATTATAAAAATTAATGAAATAACATAGGTGGAAGCTACAGGCATCCAGGGAGTTCAGTTAGGAGGATTTCCTTCCTCCTTACTTTCTTGAGTATTCATGGGGATAATGAGTATACTCCAGAGAAAGAGAAAGAGGTTTTGACCTGGAGACAGGGTTCCCAAGTTTGGTCCAGTCCCTGCTTTCCATCACCACCAGATCTGCTTCCTTCATAGAGCTGTTATAAAGATCAAATAAGGTAGTGAATATAAAGGATTTTGAAAATGGACTTATGAATGTGAGGCTTTATCACTTGTACATCTTTAGTTGTGGGTTTGTCCAAATCTGCTCTTTATAGCTGATGGAAACAGCTTGGTGTACCAGATACAGTACAGGACAGACTGATTTTTGAATGTTGAACCAGCCTTGCATGCCTGGGATACGTTTCACGTGGTTGAAACATACCACTTTTTATACATTATTGAATTCGATTGGGCAATACTTTGTTGAGGATTTGCGTACCTATGCTCATGAGAGATATTGGCCTCTGGTTTTTTTCTTGTGATATTTTTGTTCGGTTTTGATATCAGAATGAGTTAGATATTGAATAGAATAAGCTAGAAAGACAGGACAGAATGAGTGAATTAGTATGCATTCTGATTTGGAAGGTTATTTAATTGTTGGTTCAATTTGTTAAAAGAAATAGACTTATTTAGATTGTCTATTTCATCTGTGAGTTCTGGCAAATTACATCTTTCAAGGATTGATCCGTTTTACCGATGTTATCAAATTTGTGGGCTTGAAGTTATTCATAATATTCCTTTATTGCCCTTTATTTGTCCATGGGTTTGGTAGTGATGCCCCCTCTTACATTTCTGATATTAGTAATCTGTGTCCTCTTTTTTTTTTTTTTTTTAATTTATTTAGCCTGCCTAGAGGTTTACCAATTTTCTGGTCTTTGCAAAGAACCAGCTTTTGCTTTCATTGATTTTTCCCTATTAATATCTTATTTTCAATTTCATTGCTTTCTACTCTAGTTTTTTTATTTCTTTTCTTCTGCTTACTCTGGACTTAATTTGCTCTTCTTCTTCTTCTTTTTTTTTTTTTAAGATTCTATTTATTTATTTGACAGACAGAACTCACAAGTACGCATAGAGGCAGGCAGAGAGAGAGGAGGAAGCAGGCTTCCTGCCAAGCAGAGAGCCCGATGCAAGGCTCAATCCCAAGACCCTGGGATCATGACCTGAGCCAAAGGCAGAGGTTTTAACACACTGAGCCACCCAGGTGCCCCTAACTTGCTCTTCTTTTTCTAGTTTCCTAAAGTGAAGGCTTATATTGATTTTAGGTCTTTTTTCTTTTCTATTATATGCATTCAATGCTATCAATTTTCCTCTAGGCACCACTTTTTTTTCAGAATCCTACAAATCTTCATAAGTTGTGTTTTCATTTTCATTTTGTTCAAAATATTTAAAAATTTCTCTTGAGATTTCTTCTTTGGTCCATGTGTTATTTGGAAGTGAATTGTTTAATCTCCACATGTTTTGGGATTTTCCAGTTGTTGTTTTTTTCATTGTTGTTATGGACTTCTAGTTTAATCTCCCTGTGGTCTGAGAGCAGACAATGTATGATTTCTATTTTTCCAAATTTATTAAGATGTGTCTTATGGCCCAGAAGTTGGATTATCTTGGTGAATGTTCCATATGAGCTTTTTTTAGCATCTGTCAAGGCATTTATTAGTTGTCAAAAAGCATCACAATCAGTTTCATGATCAGAAAATAAAGCAAGATATTTCATAATTGTTTTCCTTATAAAACTGTTGAATTTTTTAAAATATAAAGGATCATTTGCTTTCTAAAAATATCAGCTTTGCTGCATGCTGTTCGAGAGATCTGACCCCAGAAGCTCCTCAAGTTTTACCATCCATGGAGTCCTTATTTGTAACTGAGACCCAGCTGTTATTTTCCATCTGAAGCTTCTTTAGCAGTTTATAGCAAAGTGAGAGAAGTTGGACTAAAATAGCCATCATGGATCTTGTCTTTGTAATACACTTATCAACCTTTAGAAACACTTGATTTTGCAAGGTTGTCTTAGTTACTGTCTGGAGCTGGTGGCATAAAGGAATTAGCAGGTGTATTCTGCTGTTACTGGGTGAAGTAGTCTATAAGTGTCAGCTGATTTGTGGTGGTGTGAATTTAGTGGTGTCCTGATTTTCTGCCTGTTGGATCTGTCCATTTCTGATAGGGGGATGTTGAAGTCTCCAATGATGATAGCAGATTTATCTATTTCTCATCATAGTTCTATCAGTCTTTGCCTTATGTATTTGAAGCTCTGTTGTTAGGCACATATATGTTAAAGATTGTTATGTCTTCTTGGAGAATTGACCCCTTTGTCATTATATAATACCCTTCTATTTCTGATAACTACATTCCTTTCTTTGAGGTTTGCTCTGTCTAAAATTAATATGGCAACTTCTGCTTTCTTTTAATTAATGTTAGCATGTTTTCTCTTTATCCATTTACTTTTAATCTTTATGTGTCTTTATACTTAAAGTAGGTTTTTTATAGATGATATAGTTGGGTTTTATTTTTGTTTTGCTTTGTTTTTTTGAATAATATTTCAATTTATTGTCATGGTTAGTCTGTGAATAAGACATGTATTTAGGGCAGATAGTTTTCAATCTGCCCTAACATGTGCCCACATAGCTTCACCTGGAAAATGCAGCATTTCAAGCTTCAGTCATAGTAGATTATTCCTTTTTCACTTTCACAACTTTTTTTTGCCACTGCCGGAAGTCTTCTTGTCATTTGTTTCGAATTTTGTAGTCAGTGCCTCTCTCACTGCTTTTGCACAGATCTGGGAGTTTCAAATGTAGCTGAGTCCAGTCCGTTAGCAGTACACCACCATGATGTCTCAAGAGTGAGTGCCTCTGGCCAACTTGTAAGGACATATCTATGGGGAGCATTGTGGGCAGCCCAGCTACAGGAAGATCAGGCCTGAGCAGCAGAAGGGATGAGGCTCTGGACCTGCCAATCCTGCCACTTCTTGCCCTGATCTACCTCTCCTCTGCTGTCCACCAAGAGCCAATAGGATCTTGTTTTTTGATCCATTCTGACAATTTCTGTGTTTTAATTGGTTCATTTAGACCATTGACATTCAAAATGTTTCTTGATATTGTTAGAATAATATTTACCATATCTGTTACTCTTTTCTATTTGTTGCCCTTGTTCTTTGTTTCTATTATTGCCTTCCACTCTTTTTCTGCCCTTTGTGGTTTAATTGAGGATTTCATTTTCTCTCCTTAGTACATAATCATACTTTTTTTTTTACTTTTTTTTAGTGGTTGCTCTAGATTTTGCAATATACATTTACAACCAATCCAAGCACATTTTCAAATAACACTATACTGCTTCATGGGTAGTGTGAGTACCTTATATAAGAAAATAATCTTAATTCTTCTTTCCTATCCCTTGTATCTTTGTCATTCATTTCACTTATAAATAAGCATTCAGAAGCACATATATATATAAGAAATATACATAAGCACACATAATTGAATATATTGTTATTGTTATTATTATTTTGAACAATGTGTTATCTCTTAGATTGATTAAGAGTAATAAAAATAAGCTTTTTTTTTAAAGATTTTTTTTTTAAATTTATTTGACAGAGAGATCACAAGTAGGCAGAGAGGTAGGCAGATAGAAATGGGGAAGCAGGCTCCCCGCTGAGCAGAGAACCCAACATGGGGCTCGATCCCAGGACCCTGAGATCATGACCCGAGCTGAAGGCAAAGGCTTAACCCTCTGAGCCACCCAGGCGCTCCTAAAAATAAGCTTTTATTTTATCTTCACTTAGTCCTTGTCTGATGTTCTTTCTTTCCTTATGTAGATCTGAGTTTCTGACATATATAATTTTCTTTCTCCCTAAAGAACTTCTTTGACTATCTCTAACAAGGCAGAGCTACTGGCAAAACATTCCCTCAACTTCTGTTTGTCCAAGAAAGTCTTTGTTTCTCCTTCACTTTTGAAGGATAATTTCTCAGGAATCGGAATTCTAGGTTGGTGGGGTTTTTTCTTTCTCTCAACTCTTCAAATATCTCACTCTATTCTCTTCTTGCTTCCAGTCACTTTTTTTTTTTTTTAAGGTTAAAGAAATATGCAACATCAAAGACATATATTGCAACCTCATTTACTGGTCAGTGACATTAGTGACTTTTTGCTGAATAAGATGGTAGTTGTTAAATCCTGGAATCTAATTCCTCAAATTCTGTGTGCTATTCACAACATCGAGGCTACAGTCATGACATACTTTTAAGTTTAATCTGAATCATCACCTTTTCTTTAACACTTTCTTACATCCAGAAAACCAACAAAACATTAAACCAGAGCTCTGATTCTATCATTTGCCAATAGGCTCCCACCCTGACTGATTTCAAGCTATGAACATGCTGTCGTTGAAAGTAATACAGAGCCCATATGATACCTGGTATTTTATTTCCACCATAGAGATACAATAGATGTAAATGTCCTCAAGACCATAGATAATAATAATATGTTGTGAACTAATTAGGAAGTAATTCGTTTTGAGTTTTCCCCTTAGTTATTATTCCCTCATTTACAATTAAATAAATATAGTAAATTCATATCAATCGAATTCTTAATAATGGTAATATTTATCAATCACCCACCTTGTAAGATTCCTGAAAATTTAAAAATCAGCTCTCAGTAGTTGGTACATGCTGGCTCCCACACCCCACCAGGTAGTATTTGGGGAGGATGCTTGGGTGTCAGATGAGGGAGGGAGAAAAGCAGTGAAGATAAAGGGTAAGTTCCCATATATTGCCAGGTCTTGTAACCTTAATTTCCTCAGGAAGGCCCATTGGAGAGTGCCTCTGATCTGTTAAAAAATTGTGGGTTTTTTTTTAAGTTTTTTTTTTCATTTATTCATTTGAGAGAGGGAGAGACAGAGAGAGCACAAACAGGGGGAGCAGCAGAGGGAGAAGCAGACTCCCTGTTGAGCCAGGAGCCAGATGTGGGGCTCAATTCTAGATGTGGAGATCATGACCTGAGCCAAAGACAGATGCTCAACCATCTGAGCCAACCAGGCATCCCTAAAATGGACTTTAAAAACAAGAAGCTGACCTCTCAAAATCTCTTCCTGAACACAGGTAAAAGTATCTTTCCAGTATTTTCCTTTTTACAGCTTAACTCGTGGAAAAGTATGTCTTTCTTCTGCCTGTTTTAGTCCCTTCCCCTCTACAAAAAGTTAGACACAAGCTCTGAAATAAAGGTACCCCCTCAAACACAACCCAGAGCTCACTAAATCCAACCACACTGCACCATCTGGGAAGTTGGATTTCTGCCAGCTGGTCCACCCTTGCCCTCCCCATGTCTCTGGGGCTTTGACATCAGGACCCGACTGCGTGTGGAGGGGTTCTCTGAAGTTATGGAGCAAATCAGACATGAGACATAAGAACTCTTCAAAGTTTAGTCATCCAAGTTCAGCCTTGAACTAACTGACCCAGATCTGACAAGCCTCCATTTCTTCTTTCCACTCTAAGAAGGGTTACCAGACAGAACTACCAGGGAAGGCTGGGGCTGGGAGGAGGGGGGTCAATTTCTGCTCAGGGCTGGGTTTGCTGAACTACTTTCCCGTCTTAGGCAGTCTGAGCACTTGACACGGACTTCTTGGGAACAGCAAGTGATTTGAAGCCTAAAAGGAGATGAGCAATCCCCGAGACTCAGGCAGAAAAAGTCCCAGTGATACAGGAAGCCATCTGGTTCCTGATGCATAACTAGGCGGCAGAGGCACCTCTGCCTGACACGGACCTCACTCCGTTGTGGCATCTGCAAGCAGCTGTTGGGCTCCTCACAGGGCTCCCTTCCCTCTCTTCGCCAGCTGATGGATCCCAAGAGGCTTCTCTCGTTGAACTTCCTGCTGTTTCTCTCCCTGGCTTTTGAGCTGAGCTATGGAACAGGTGAGTGTTCATCTGTTTGAGGACGCGAGTCCCACCATTACCTGCCGGGAGTCAGCCAGACCATGGTTGGAGAGAAGTCGCAGGGGCTGGGGGCTGTGGTTTGGCTGCCTCTCTCTCTCAGGGACTGGCTCTGAGTTCCTTCTGACTCTTCCAAAGAGGAAGGAATATTGTGGGTTCCTGGATGCCAAGACTCAGCCCCACCAATCCTAGTTTCTAAGGAAACCAGGAGCCCTTAGCTAAAGGCACAGGTAACATTGCAGACCAGGGTCTCAGGGTGGGACGTTCTGGTCAAGGTTTTGGTCGAGTAGTTGTTTTTGCATCCGGCAAATACCCAGGCTAAGGGGCTGAGATGGATCGATGGAGCTTGGGAGACGATGACTCCTACTTCCCTGCCCTTGAAAGGGATCCTCACACATGCGAGCAGCCCAGCCAGAACCACGGTCCAACAACAGGGAAGGGCTGTAGTGTAGAAGTGAAGTGAAAACCTCAGGCATCAGTTGAGGTCAGACAGTGGCTCCAGTGTGGTCATGCTGGTGGCGACTTTCCTGGAAGAGAACCTCCCAAGGCAGTGAGATGGGGGAGAGGCCAGGATTTCTGGAAATGCAAATTGGGAACTCTCAAGGGTCTGGGGAGCTCTGGCAGTCGGGCCAGACACACAACATAGGGTTTGGGGCTGAGCTCTGCTCTTGTCTTTCTGGTGTGTGTCCCTCCTGGAGGTGAGCTGGGGTGCTCTGTAGTAGTATCAGGGCTATGGGAAAAGATACTTGAGAAAGAAAAGCCATACAAGAAGTGGACTTTGGGCTTACTGGAAATGTTTCAGAGCCTGGAGTCTGGTTAGACTAGCGGAGGCAGCCCGGAGTGGAAGCGGTATTAGGGAAGGGGGGAAATCCTGAGGCTCTGGGTGTTTTGCACTTGGGGTTTTCAAGACCGCAAATCCATTAAGGACTTTTACAGGAAAAGTCCAGAGATACTCTATGGATGTCGGAGAGGCTGTGCATGGGATCTATCTTTTGCTAGACTCCTAGATAAAGAGGACCTTTCTCGACCCCCATTTCCCTCAGAATCAGGCAGACCTAGAGTTCTTGCTTTCTGAGGTCTAGGGAAGGGGTGATTGAGCTCAGGGTTCAGAAAGCCAGACTGAACCACTTTAAGCCACCACAGAGAAAGCCAAACCTTCCCAGATGCACTTCGTTTGTGGCTACCACTTGGGAATATTTCTTAGTGACTATCAGGAGTGATGGGATTGAACAGTGGGTTGGACTTTTTAAATCTCTGTGTTTACTTGCCGGCTAGCCAGCCTGGCCCACAGTGTTCCCATGGCACCAGGTGCTGGCAGCTGCTCCACTGGAGGCTTGGCGGTCCCTGGTCAGCAAGAAGCAGCCCAGCTCCGTGGGGTGTGTCCACCCAACCTGCAGTGTCTGTCTTCCTTGCATTCCGTTTTCTCTGAAACACGCCCAAAATTTTTAGTGTTTTTATTTTTAAATACACACCCTTTTGTGAAACCCCAATTAAACACAGATGGAAATGCTTTGCAAGTGGGATAGGTCAACCATGACAGTTACTCAACCAAGAAGTGCAATTCTTGTAAAATCAGGAGCCACTTTCCTTCCCATCTCTACTCAATTCCCTGTCAGAATTGTAGAATCAAAAGTCCACATGTCCCTTCCCCCAATAAAGCAAATTTTCCATTCCCTCAATGGATTTAAAAAAAAAAATAGACTATTTTTGGAGAAATTTTGGGTTCACAGCAAAAATGAGCAGAAGGTACCAAGACTTCCCCCACTCCCCCACATACATAGCTTCCCTATTATGAGCATTCCCCCACCAGAGCGATGCATCTCTTACAACTGATAAATTGCCCCAAGGGGATGTTGTATTCCTCCAGGTGGGTCCACCTCATTCACACACATGAAGGATAGAGTGTGGGCTCCAGACTTGGCCCATCTTTGTTCACTGGGCCATTCTATCCCGAGGTGTCGATCGAAGCTTCTCAAAAAATTTAATACTGGGATACCTTTTTCTCGAAAGATTTAATACTGGGCTATAAAGCCATCACCTTCACATCTCCAGCACCAGACTGGAAACCATAACGTCAGGGCTGATTGGTTTTACCCATGCATTGACTTTAGACAATCCCATTGAGTAACTATCTATTAAGGACCCCTGATGTGGCAGGCATTGTGCGAAGGGTTGGGGAAGCACAATGAGCATCCACAGCCTCTGCCCGGGACCTGACCCAGTATCTGGTATATCAGAGCCCTTCCACAAATGATTGCTGAATGAATAATAATAGTATGTAAAGCCTGTTTGCTGTATACCAGGCACTGTTCTAAGTGCTATGTGTATTATTCACTTAATTCTCACACCAACCCTAGAGAATATGTTATCATTGTTACCATTACAATTTTACAGAGGAAGGAATGAGAGCCACAGAGAAGTTTAGCAGTTTGTCTGTAGTTATACAGCCTGACTTCAGAGACCTCAGTAAATGAGCCTGGATAAACTTGTGTTTGGTGTGGGTGGGAGGGATGTTAAAATTTCTCTCCAGGTCCCATGGTGAAAATTAGAATATGCTATCTGTAATTGGAGCATGTAAGTTGATTTTAATTGAATTGAAATGAAGTGTAGGAATATGCAAAAGGTGAGAGAAGCTGATAAAACTATAGAAGGAAGCAGAGGGCACATGGAAGTATTTGATCTGGATAGGAACTTCTTTCATCACCTAAGTTTTCATTTAGTTTTTTTTTTTTGTTAACTAGTTTGTTTATTGCAAGAGTATCACACATATGTCTATTTAAAACTTCAGCAGTACAGAAGGGTATACAAGGGAGACAGGACAGCAGCTATCACCAGTTCCTTGTGTGTCTTCCCAAATATATACACTGGATTTTTTATAAGACTTGATGAGAGTATTCCTGATGAAGATATCAATGTAGAGGTGAGGTGTTGTGAGGGTTCAGGGGGATGGCAGTGGTCTGCTGAGCTTGAAGCCTGGGCTCCATAGTCAAGCATTTTCCATCTGCTCCCCTGGCAAGCGGGGAGAAGGGTCCCCATCATTTCCCAGCCACACTGTACTTCTTAGGGACGTTAGAACGATGAAACAGAGTACATTCTGATTTTGGAGAGAAGGGTTCTGAGATTCTGTGTTGCCATTTGCTCACTCATTCAGTTTTTCATTCTCTTGAGCAGCATGGTTTTACTGAGTTTCTACTGTGTCCCCGGTGGGTGTAAGGACTCTAAGTGGACAAACAGACACAGTCACTACTCACAGAAGCTTATTCTTGAGTAAGGGTGACAGGCAAAGAATCAGAGTTAAAAGTGCAAGGAGTGATATGAAGGGGATATAATAAGGCACTGGAGGCATAAAGCAGGGAGGCCTAGAGGAGGCTAGGGTTCAGAGGCAGAGACAGGACGGAAGGAGTTAGTCAGGGAAATAGAGGGCCGTAACCGGTAGTCAGCCTGGGGCATGCAGATGTAAGTCCTCTGACTCAGAAAGACTCAGTAGCATCAAGGAAGGCGGGGAGGAGGAGAGAATGGCTCTTGGGAGTGCAGGTAAAAGAACAAACGTCTCTTCTGGGGCCTCGCTCTGCTGTAAGAAGTGTGAGGCCTGGTAAGACCTGCCCGCGTCGGGGTGCCTGGGTGGCTCAGTGGATTAAGCCTCTGCCTTCGGGCCAGGTCATGATCTCAGGGTCCTGGGATTGAGCCCCGCATCGGGCTCTCTGCTCAGCAGGGAGCCTGCTTCCCCCTCTCTCTCTGCCTGCCTCTCTGCCTACTTGTGATCCCTTTCTGTCAAATAAATAAATAAAAATTAAAAAAAAAAAAAGACCTGCCCGCGTCCTCTCCCTGAAAGCTATGGCAAGATGGCGTGAGCCCATGTGAGCGTGTCATGACCTGGCAAAACTAAGTGGGTGGTTATCATTAGGTAGAATCCCATCTTGAGAAGGGTTGGCCACATGGGGCTCATTTCAGGAAAATATCCATGGGCCCATGTGAATCACTCTACTTTCTAAGTAGAATTACCCTTGAAGAAAACAAGTTGGTGTTAATGGCTACGAATGTTTCCTCCAGACTCTTGAGCAAACAGGGTTGACTGAATCACGGCCCCGCTGGAAAAGTCGCATCAGGCCGTAGGATGTTTCAGGAGTGGGGACTCCACTTGAAGGGTTCTCTGAACCACTTTAAAGTCCCCACGTGTTTTCCACTTGTGCTTAGCTGGTACTGGTTTCTAGTACCCCTTCCAGACCCAGCCACTCACACGCACTCAGTTGTGAGATCACCATTCTTTATGTGGGTTGCAGGGTGTGAGGGTTTCTTCCTGACCGAGTTTCGATCCCACTCCCCGTGTGTGAGTGTGCAGATACCACTCAGCCTGCCCTCTCATCTGCTCCTTCTTTTCTTTTTTCTCTTTCCCTTCCTGTTTTATTTCATTGGTTTCTTTGGTGCTGCTGGTGGTGGTGGTGGTATGGGGGCCCCTCCTGATGCCATCTTATATCCTCCCTTACCCTCACTTCCCTTCATCATTACGAGTCTCCACCAATCTCACCCTAATTTCGCCCAAGTGGACTGCCTATTGTTTTCTCCCAATTTCTGGATCCCTTTATGGGCCTGTGTTGGGATTTCAGAGCATTTTGGTATCAAGAACATCTGGACCAGTTTGTCCAGTTCTCCAACAACCCACGTGAGCCACAAGTCAATGGTGTCCTTTCTAGGCAGTTGCACTACTCAAGCAGGCGATTTTGTTTTACTTCTCTGGCTTCCTTATCAACTAAAGCAATCTATATTCTCTGAGTCATGGACTCCATTTTTGAGATTTAGCTTATGGGTAACTTCAGTTACATATTGGGCAAAGCTAAGTAAGAGAGATTTGAGTCAGGTAATGTAGCTTTCTGCACTCATATTTTGAACAGATATTTATTAAAAGCCTACCATACACCAACTATTGTTGTAGGTCCTAGACACAAAACTACGAACAGAATGAAATTCTTCCTTTTGAAGAGTTTGCATCCTAGCCAGGGACACAAAAATAAAATAGAATAATACACGATGTATCTTCAGACAGGGGTAAGTGTGCAATCAGAAGGGGTGCTTATTTTGTATAGGATGGTGAGAACAAGTTTCTCAGAGGCGATAACTTCTTGAGCAGAAATCTAAAATAAAGTGAGGGAGTGAGCTACCCAGATATATAAAGAAAAAGATATCCAGAGAACAGCAGAAGCAGAAGCTCTGATGGGGGAATGTTCTTGATGAGGTGTCTGAGCCAGTATGACCATAGCGCAGTGAGTGGAGAGAGAGGGCCGTAGAAGGGTCAGGGACGGGGTTACTCAGAGTCTTTGAAGCCATAACAAGGCCTGTGGCTATTTCTTCTATGATTGCTAGAAATCCCTGGAAGTTTCAAAGCAGGAGAGAGACAAAATCTGGCATAGGTTTGAAAGATGAGTCTGTCTACTGTACAAATGCCAGAAGATTAGTTGGAAGCCAATGGCCGTGCCAGGCTGTGACAACAGTGGCAGAAATGAAGGAGGTTGGAGGTGTTAGGATTGCAGACATATCCTGAAGGTAGAGCCAACAGGAGTTGTTGATAGACTCGATATGGCGTATGAGAGAAGGAAAGGAGTCAAGGATGATTCCAAACGTTTTGGCCTCAGAATTTGGGGGAGTTGTAATGTTGTTGGTGGGACGGGCTATGGAGCCAAGAGTTCCTTTGCTAAGTTTGCAATGCCCTTTTGACCTCCAAATATGGATCCACGTGGGCAGTTTGGGTGCGAGATCCATCTCTGCAGGCATTCCAGAAGTATGTTAACCCACGCAACTGGATGAGCACAGCTGAGAGAGAGGGGCTCTGAGTACTGAGTCCCAGGATGCGCCAGTATTTAGAGATCTTTAAGAGCAGCAGGTTCCAGTCAGGGAGACTGAGAAGGAGTAGCCAATGAAATAGGAAGGAAACCAGGAGAGTGGTATTCCAGGGGTTGAGTGAAGGCAGTGCTCCAAAGAGGGAGTGACGAACCATGTCAGGTGCTCCTGAGAAAGCAAGATGAGGATGGAGAATAGACTCGGCACTATGGCGCACACAGTGACCTTGATGAGGGTGGTTCTAGTGAGTAGTAGGGAAGAGCACCTGCTAAAGTGGGTACAGGAAAAATGAGTCAGGAAACAGAAACAGAAAATATAAACACACATTAAAGGACTTTGCTATAAGGGAAAAGAGAGAAATGAGGCAGCTGCTAGGGATGAACCTGGGGTCAGGGGAGGGGTTTGTAAGAGGAGGGAAGTTACAGGTTGGTATGTTGTGTGTTGATGGAAATAACCCACAACATTCTACACCAATAATAAAGCTGATGGTGCAAAGGGTGGGGGCTATTGCAAGAGCAAAGGCCTGAGGTGGGTGAGTGTTCCATGACGGAAGAGGCTAACCTTAATGGGGGCATAGACCATCCAGCTGGGTTGGTAGAAGTTCTCTTCTCATTTCTTCTGCATTTTCAGTTCAGTGAGAAGCAGAGTCATCAGCGGAGGCCATGGGTTTGAGGAGAGAAGAGGTGTTAAATAGTCAGCAGTAGGATCCCTTACAGTGATCTGAAAGGGTGTGGTTTTGTGTTGTTGTTGTGGTGGTGGTTGTGGTTGTTGTTGTTGGCTCAGTTCTTTTGAAAAAGAGAAATAAAATAATTTCTCACCCTTAATATTAGGAACTATCTTATGGTCTTTTTTTTTTTTTTTAAAGATTTTTTATTTATTTGTCAGAGAGAGACAGAGCACACATAAGCAGGCAGAGTGGCAGGCAGAGGCAGAGAGAGAAGCAGGTTCCCTGCGGGGCAAGGAGCCAGACGTGGGACTCGATCCCAGGACCCTGGGATCATGACCTGAGCCGAAGGCAGCGGCTTAACCAACTGAGCCACCCAGGTGTCCCTCTTATGGTCTTTTTGAGAGCAAGAGTTCCACAGTTTGAACACTGGGCTCACCACACTCCTAGCTCCACATCCCTCAGACTTTTTCTTCTTTTTCTGAAATTATGCTCTGTAGCCTTGGTCTCCTAGGCTCGCGAGCTCAGAATCTGTTCCAGTTGCTCTCTGCCCTTCATACTAGGTACCCAGCGGTGGTAAGAAGTCTGGTCAAGGAATGAGCAGACCTGGCTTCTAGTCCAGTTACTGGTTATGTGATTTCAGGGATGTCATTTAACTTCTCTACGTCTTAACTTCTCCGTGCCTTCGCTATAAATCTGAGTTGATAGAATTCTCTCCCAGATCAAAGAACCCCAGTGTCCTAGTTAGTCTGTACATCTCCTTTGTAAGCAATTTTAAGATTTCCATGGGGATTTTTCAAACATTAAGAATATAGTAGGATTGTTATGACCATTCCTATAGACTACAAGGGACCTGGCAACTCCAGGGAGAGCCTGAGAGGAAGAGCGAGCACCTTCAATCTGTCATTCCTGATGCACAGAGAGGATGAGATTCTCAAAGAGTTCTGCAATCACAGACTTTCTTCTTCCTCGCACAGGTGAGAGCTTGCTGAACTGCCCAGAGATACCTGGGCAGTTGGGAAGCAGTGTGCTGCTGTCCTTGGCATCCGGAGGCATAAGTAAGAGCATGAACAAGAGCGTCCACGTCCTTGTCACCAGAGCAGAATTACCAGGAAACAGTGTCAAGAAGAAAATAGCTTCCCTGGATCTGCCCGAAGGGGGGTCTCCACGCTATCTGGAAAATGGCTATACCTTTCATCTGGAAAACCTGAGTCTGGGGATCCTGGAAAGCAGGAAGGAAAATGAGGGCTGGTACTTCATGACCCTGGAGGAGAACTTTTCAGTTCGACACTTTTGTCTGCAGCTGAAGCTCTATGGTAATATTGGGGCTTCCGCAGTCTGCACGGGGAAGGGGGCACCTGAGATCATTCCTTACCTAAGATTTGGGCGTCTCTCAGAAGCAAGGGTATCCAAGGTTGGGCACAACTTGAAAGATCACCTAGTCCAGGGTCTTTAAACTGTGCTTTAGGAAGAGGTTTCAGAAATTCACAAGTCTTTTTCCTCCAAATCGCTCACTGATGGTAGTTGATTAGCACTAGTTAGCCCTACCCCATTTCCCAAAGACAAGGAACCCAGCTGCCTATGGACTACAGGGCCTGTTGGCCCCAAGAGTCTCAATTTGCAAATAAGACTTGGTTTGAAAAAAAGTTTTTTTCCCCCCGATTTTTAAAATGTTTGAATACCACAGATTGAACCCAATCTCTTTTCTGTTGATAAGGACACTGAAATCCAGGGAGAAGTGGTTGGCTTGTGTTTTCACAAGTCCTCGCGGGTGGTTCCCCACATGGGGACCCAGGAAGAGGAGAGCTGAATCAGCCCATGCACTGCCCGCACACCCCATGCAGCCGCATCTACCTGGTGAAAAAGCACCTTTTTCTCATTGAAACAGAGGCTCTGGTTATAAGGTTGCTTAGCTGCAGAGCTTAAACCAGAATCTAGGTCCATCTGAACCCAAGGCCAGTGCTTTTTTGAGCCTCTTTAGCTGCCAGCCCTTCTGGAATGCACCCAGATTTTGTATCTCTTAGACCCAGAGACTCTTTGAATTTCCAGAAATCCTGACAGCAGCCCATGTGGGTTGTCCTGCTTTCTCACAGAGAGACTTCCTTATCTTTGAGCTGGGACGGAGAGCCCCACCTACCCAGCATTTCTTTGAAATACTCAGGTGCCTACAGGAAAGATGACAATACCCCCCTCACTCTTCCCCTAGTTCCAGCATCCCCCTTCCTCCACGTAGTTTATGCAGAATCCCCTCAGCCCTCTGCCAGGTACAGAGAGCTCTGACTACTCCAGTAGTGGCCCTAGGGTTGACACATCATGCGGTTTCTAGAACAGTTCACTGCCTTTGTCACATCTTGTCACATAAACTCTTACCTTGGAAGATACAGTCTCTGCAACCATGACATTCTTCTCAAGTCCAAGAAAGAAGAGAGCCAGACAGCCTTAGGTTCTGATCTCAGCTTAAGTGATATTATATGAGACACTCCACCTCTCTGGGACTCCGTTTCCTCACCTGTAAAATGGGAGTACTTACAACTAAGGTTATAATTGTTGAGAAAGTTGTTAGAAGATTAAAGACTATGATAAATGTAAAATTCCAGATTCATGCCCATCGTACAGCAGTTGTTAAATAAGTACAACTTGCTTACTTGCCTTGGCTATTTCATAGATTAGAGTGAGATCTCCCCTAGTCCCCTCCGCATACCCACACAGACACACACAGACACACATACACACCTACACACACACGGACACATAGACACACACTCAGATACATACCCACCTACCCACACACTCCAGGTAAAACCCCACCACTATGTCATTCTTTCAGGTCTAGAGGTAATACTTTAGTCAATGACAATTAAACCATGCGGATTAGTTTGCAGAAAATGCCACAGGTAAAAAACAGAAGATTGGGAGCATCACCAAGAACAAGTGGATTACTTAACAATAGTGGTGGGGGGGAACTAAAAGATAAATGATTTTTCCCTATTTTGTCTTGAGGTCATACTGGGAAAGAGTATAGTAGAGAGAGAGGGATTTGGGGGAACCAGCAGATCGCCACAGCAAATAAATCGCACTGCACACCCACAGGGAGGGAAAAATAGCATTAGGCTGTATTTTCTTCTAACAAGAAGGTCAAGTTAGAATCCCAGGGGGTTCACTTTGGTGACAGCTTCCTTCCTCCCCCTCTTGACAGAGCTGGTCTCCACTCCGGAAATTAAGGTGTTGAACTTGACCCAGGGGGATGGGAACTGCAGCTTGACACTGGCCTGCGACGTGGAGAAGGGGGACTATGTGGTTTACAACTGGAGTGAGGAAGTGGCTACTGACCCACTGACCCCAGACAACAACAGTACTCACCTCCTGCATCTCAACCTTGGCCCTCAGAATGTCAACAATGTCTACGTCTGCACTGTGAGCAACCCCATCAGCAGCCGCTCACAGACCTTCACCCCGAAGTCCCAGTGCTGGTCAGAATCTTTAGGTGAGTGCCCTGGTGGGGGTGGGCGTGGCACATTGAGGATATGGGCTCGGTCCTCACCTGGACTAAATGATCTGCTCCCATAGCCATGGCCTCCACCTCGGTAAAACACTTTCCGTTTTCTCTATAGTTGATAAAAGCCTCCTCATGTGCATTCAGTGAATGTCCTCTGCTCATAACCACCAGGCTGGCATTATGCTTGGTTCACACTTGAGGACAACAATGAGAAATGATAGAGCCAGACCCAGAGTGCAGACCTCCCAGTTGTGATTCTTCCTCTCTGCTCCTGTCTTGACTCCAAGCCCCAAGGATAGCTGGGTGAGAGAGTGTAGGTGGCAGGTCCTGACTCCCCTGTCCATACTCCACTAGTGGTGGGACAGGTCTGCAACATCAATAAGTACTGTTGACCACCCATGCACAGAAATGGGGCAGGGATGTGATACATGATCTCTGCACTCCAGCAACACGTTCTAAAGATAAAACTTGAAACATTTGCTCAATAATGAAAAGCAGGATATAATGAAGGGCCACATTTTATGGAATGGACTGTGACTCTCATAGCAAGTCAGAAGGCCAGGGGAGTCAGCTCTTGGACTGAGACCTGGACTGTGAAGTTTGGGGATAAAAACAAATCATATAGTACTCTGTTATTGGCCGAGCACTCTCTATGCTATGATCTCTTTTGATCCTCACAATAGCCATACCATATACGTGTTATCATCATCTTCACTGTACAGATGAGGAACTTGGAGTTCGTAGCATTTAAGTACCTGCTCAAGTTTCTTCAAATTATAAACAGTAGAATCAGCACCTGAACTTAGACCTTCTGACTGCTCATTCTCTGGGAAGAGCATCATTATTCTGCTATCAGAAGGAACAGAAGGCTGATTAAGTAACCATCTGAGGTTGGGAGCAGGATAGACAGACCACTGACTCTTTTCAATAACAGATCCTGTGTCCATTCCTCAGGTGGGTTCAGGGACAGAAGGACCTGGGTTCTAGGTTTCAAAGCATTACTTATGTCCTGACATTCTCCTTCCTGCATCCACTACGGGGAACAGGAATCCTTCCAAGGAGACTTCAGCCCAGTGTAGACCTGGTGTCCATGGAGGAGGCTTTGTAGAGTTTTAGAAGGTGGCCTCCAGAAACCCTGACGCAATGCTGCTCTGTTTACTTACAAGGATAAGGTCACTTAACCTGTCTAAGACTTAGATTCTTTATCTAAAATAGTAACAACTGGGACGCCTGGGTGGCTCAGTTGGTTGGACGACTGCCTTCGGCTCAGGTCATGATCCCGGAGTCCCGGGATCGAGTCCCGCATCGGGCTCCCAGCTCCATGGGGAGTCTGCTTCTCCCTCTGACCTTCTCCTCGCTCATGCTCTCTCTCACTGTCTCTCTCTCAAATAAATAAATAAAATCTTTAAAAAAAAATAAAATAAAATAGTAACAACTGACAGATCTTAATGGTTTACTAAGTGCCACTTAGGTAGCATCTCATTTAATCCTCACAGCAACCAAATAGTATGAGTATTCCCACTTTATAGCTGAGGAGAGAAAGATTTCAAAAAGGCACACATAGAGCAGGTAACAGAGCTGAGCTTTCTGACCCTGGAATCCTCACAGGAGCTAGTGGAAGAGATAATGCACAAAAATCATAGGGTTTTTTCTTGGGGGCACAGTCTTCTGTGATTATAGCAACCATCTTAGAGCAAAGAAAGGTCATCCAGTGTTTTACCCTGGCCTATCTCAAAAAAAGAACCCTCTTCATGCTTCTCAGTGTGGTTTAAGAAGAATTTAATTAGTGCATTCCCAAGTCTTGATAGGTCATGAAGCTTCACCAGGGGCACTTGGCTCAGGACAGTCTAAAGAAATGTGGAGATGCTCTTACTTACCGAGGCTACATGAAGGACCAAGTACACACAGCATGACCAGATTTATTGACTATGGAGCAGGCTCCTAAGAGGCGTGAAGGAACATGAAGAGTAGAAACATGGTGCCGTGATAAACCGCAGCAGGATCTCCTGTCAGTCATTGCGAGAAAGCACCTAACAGAAGGCAGCCTTTTCACTGTCTTGGGCTCCTGTTCCGTCGTCTGCAAAATGAAGAGGGTGACCTAGGGAAGTTCTGTCCAGAGTCCATATTCTATGATTCAGTTTGCACTACATTTATAAGAAGTGCTAACCAAAGGTTACAATGAGTATTAGCCTGCTGGGGCTGCTGGGACAAAGCATCATAAATGGGGAGGCCGAAACACCCAAAACTTATGGTCTCACAGTCTGGAGGCCAGAAGTCCAAAATCAAGCTGTTGGCAGGGCTGGTTCCTTCTGAGGCTGTGAGGGAGGGGTCTGTGGAGGCCCCTCTCTGGGGCTGGCAGGTGGCTGTCTTATTCTGTGTCTTTACACTGTCTTCCCTTGAAGCATATCTCTGTTCAAATTCCCCCTTCTTATAAGAACTTGGACATATTGGATTAGGGCCCCCCTCTAACTCAAGCAGCCATAACAGAGTATGGCAGACTAGATGCTTGAATAACAGAATTTTATTTTCTCACAGTTCTGGAGGCTGGAAGTCCAAGATCAAGTGTTGGCAGGGCTGGTGGGTTTTTGGTTTTTGTTTTTTGTTTTTTTCCCTTGAGGCTTCTCTCCTTGGCTTGCAGAAGGTTGCCTTCTTGCTGTGTCTCTATGTGGTCTGTCCTCTATGCATATGCATCCTGGTGCCTCCTTGTGTGTCCAGATTTCCTCTTCTTATAGGGACACTGGTAAGATTGAATTAGGACCTACTCTAACGGCTTCATTTTAACTTAATCACATATTTTAAGATCCTATCTTCACATTCTGAGGTACTAAGGGTTAGGGCTTCAACATACAAATTTGGGAGGGATACAGTACAGCTCATAGCACCACCCTGCTGACATCATTTTAACTTGATTACCTCTTTAAACACCCTGCTTCCAAATAAGGTCACGTTCTGAGGACTTCAACGTATGAATTTTGGGAGGAACATAATTCAATCCATAACACAAATAGAGATCCCTCCTCCCTGCCTGCAAGGACGAGAGACCATAGCACATCAGAAATCACATAGCTGGTCTGTGGCATGTCATTCCCAGTACACCAGGTTGCCTAAAGACAGAAAGCAGAGTTTTATTAGTTTATTCATTTGTGTTTGAAAATGAATATTACTAACTCTTAAAATACTGTGCTTAGTTTGACAAAACTCTTACTGAGCTTCTCCTGCATCCCAACATTGTGCTAGGGGCTGAGTCCACCAAGACCAAAAAAGACATGATCCTTGCCCTGAAGGAAAATGATAGTTTCTGTAAATAACTGATCTGAAATTGTGTGGTGTGATGGGCAAAATGGAAGTAAAAAGAGGGAACAATGACGGACACTATCTGGAGGAATCAGAGAGAACAGCACAGAGGATGTGACATAAACTGGATTTTGGAGAATAGACAGAAATTACCCAAGCAGGTAAAAGAAAGACATTCCAGGCAGAGGGCAAAGCAGAGGTAGCTGGGCCTTGTCCTGTATTATCCTATAGGCAGGAAGTAATAAAGCCTTTTAGGTAGAGGAGTAACATGATCAGCTTTGCTTTCAGAGAGAAAATTCAGTGGTGCAGACAATAGGTGGGGGCAGGGCAGAGGCAGAAGAAAGAGAAACCAGTTGTGGGGAAGAGCCACCATTGCAGGGATCCATCAAGAGACGACAAGGCCTGGACCAAAGCAGTGACCATTAGTTTAGTGAAGACTTCATACAAGAGACTTTCCTGCCTTGGGATGAAGTGGTGGGATCTGAGAGTTTATGAAAGGTCTCTTCGCCATGCCATTTTTCTAATGACATTTCCCCAGGCTCTCAGTCATAGATTCATCCTGCTTCCAACTGGCACGCCATTATTCTACCGCAAGAAGCTTCTTCATGTCTCTTGCTATGAAGCATCTGTGCTGCAACGTCCAAGTCTTGGTTTCTACAGAGCGCTCCCGGGGAGTCATGAGAAGCATGCTCATGTGGGTCGGTCGCATATGACCTGCTGCCGTCCTTCACGACCATCTTCTGACATAGTTGTATCTATGCCAGAATGAATAATACGAAACCTTAGGTAATTCAGCTGAAAGGGAATGCCCCTGGAAGCTCATCTTGAAAAGAGGGCCCTTTTCAGTAGATGAGCAGAAAGTTGGCTCAGCAAGTCTGGGTTAGCTCAGAGGAAGAGACAACTGACACCTACTAGTGAGCCCCAGGGGTTCCCCCTTTCTAACAAGGCCTTTCTAATAATGGGAGCACCCATTGATACAGAGTCACCTAGATGTTCCACACACACAGAAGCAGGGCCCTCTTCATGGTACTCCCAGTCCAGGAAGCATCACAATAGTGGTAGGAAGATGGAGCCTGGTACCTCTCAGGAGCCTTGTCACAGGGCCACAGCTGCTGCGAGAGAAACTGAGATGAGTAGTCCTTAGCTGGACAGCCATGTGACTGGACAAGGTTTGCGCTGCCGCGGAAGCATGGGGGCAAACTGTGGCCACCGCTGGTAGCCTCTGCCCTACAGCATTGGGTGGGACAGGCAGGTGGAAGGGGTTTTCTGGGAACTGTGAACTCTGTGAAAGTGTGTACTTGGATGGTCCCAGATCTTAAATTAGTGCATGGTTTGTGTGAGCATCCTTCCCCCACCCCCAACTCTGCGTGGAAGCCATCATCAACAAGAAGGTGTTCTTTTTTGAAGATGGCTGACTTCTTCAGGTAGTGCCTTGCAGACCGCCTTGCTGACAAAACCACATGAAAGGCAGGAAAGAGATCGGCATTCTCAGACCGTTATGGTCGCATCTCGGATCTCCTGGGAGCAAACTTAATTTGTTTCTCAGTCTTTTCTGTTTACTTCTTTATCTCCTTAAAGAATAAGTTTTGTGGACTTGAGGAGGAAGAGAAGTTTTTGTGTTTCTGTGGCAGCAGACTCTTAGAGAGAAAACAGGCCCTCCAGTATTTTCCTTGGAGGCATGGCTACTTGTCAAGTTGTCACGGTTTAAACCACAGCCAAGAGGTCTTAGGACCAAAGGGTGGGGACTCCTCGTAAATGGCACTGGAGTTTTCAGTCAGCCTCCTTGGTGCTTCTAGGAGGCTCCAGGGGGATAAAGGCCCCAATCTCATGCATAGGAATATTCAGATTGGGTTTCTTTGTGCGTGAACAATGGGGCCTATGGGCCCCAGAAGGACATTTCTCCGATTGCTGAGCAGCGCCATTCTGAGAGTCCTCGCCGAGGAAGAAGAGGGAGAGCTGGAGTTTTCTGTCACAGGAAACGGTGGTTTGAAAATGGGAGCACAGGTGGTGCTGAGGGCACAGGCACTCCCTCTCTTCCTGGTTCCATTTCATTGTTTTGAAGCATAGGCTAAGTAGGTCATCACTCATTCCCTTCCATTCTTGCTTTGAGCCTTTCAGAAGTGACCCTGCATTCCTTCTGAGACCTTCTGATACTCAGCACTGTGATCATTCTTAACCAAAGGATAGAGGATAGAGGATAGTGTTCCCCCCAGCTTTGTTCTGCGACTTCTAATTTAATTTACCTTCCTTCATCATGTGCTTATTAAGTGCCCCCTAACCCTACATCATATCAGGTGGGGTGGGGGGTGCAGAGCAAATAAACCATAAGGAACAGGGTCTACCTTCAAGCATTTATAATCCGGGTGTGATTTCTATACCTTACTAGGTAGAAAAATATCATCATCTTAAGAAACGTCTGCTAGGGGCGCCTGGGTGGCTCAGTGGGTTAGGCCGCTGCCTTCGGCTCAGGTCATGGTCTCAGGGTCCTGGGATCGAGTCCCGCATCGGGCTCTCTGCTCAGCAGGGAGCCTGCTTCCCTTCCTCTCTCTCTGCCTGCCTCTCTGCCTACTTGTGATCTCTGTCTGTCAAATAAATAAATAAAATCTTTAAAAAAAAAAAAAAAAGAAACGTCTGCTAGAATTCTTCTTGCAAGGAACAGGGTACCTTACTTTAAATGTTAGAGGGCAGAAGGTGAGACCCTCCCCAAGGAATCCAGCCATGGGTTAGATGATTCTGTATGAGAAAGAGGACAGATGTGGCTTGTGCAGGTGTAGGAAGAGAAAAAGAGGGTCTGAGCCTGTCAGATTGTGGACACCCGCCCAGTTCACCATGGAATCTGCTCCCTGTGACCTTCCAGCTTTTCAGTAGCGGATTCATACCCACAGAATTTGTAGTGTAGGTGTTTGGCTCTTTTGTGTGGAAAGTGATGAAGGCACTGCACCTTGCAGCCAGGATAGCCCAGACTACGGCAAGCAGAGCCACGCAAGCAAAGACTTGGAGGACCACAGGAAGCTGTTACCAGAAATTGCAGGGATCATGGGCCGCCTAACCCCAGCAAGCCATAAAGTACCATTTTGTCCATATTTATCCAATTTTTTAAGGGCATACAGTTTCTGACATTCAGTTTCCATATGAACATTCGTATCCCTAGATACTAGTACCAAACAGATGAGCACCAAGTGCCAGACCACTCGGACCTGCTAGATCGGGAAACGGAGTCATAAGCAAACAGGATGGGGCTGCAGTGTCTCTGAACACCAGTGAGGGGCCTCTCTGGATGTGAGATCAGACCTATCTTCCGTCCTTCCTGTACTGTGCGCCAGTCTTAAGACAGCCACAGAAGACATAGCAGTGTGGCCTCTGGCCTCTGAGAGGCTAGTGGCTAGGTGGGGGAGTTGAGGCTGGTGGAAGGAGCCGGCATTTCTGCACTACATTTGTCCTCCAGGCATTGCTCTGGACACGTCCCATCATTCCTTCCTTGGCTCCTTTTTTTTTTTTTTTCTTTTTTAGATTTTATTTATTTATTTGAGAGAGAAAGAGAGAGAGTAAGAGAGAGCCTGAGAGGGGAGAGGGTCAGAGGGAGAAGCAGCCTCCCCATAGAGCTGGGAGCCGGTTGCTGAACTTGATCCCGGGACTCCGGGAACATGACCTCAGCCAAACACAGTCATTTAACTAACTGAGCCACCCAGGCACCCACTTCCTTTGCTCTTTAGAAAGACTCTGTGAACTAAATATTGTTGGGCTCATTTTGCAATCAAGACTGAGGCCCCAGAGGTTATGAGCAGTCTGTCTGAGTTCACAGAGCTATCAAGTGGTAGGTTCAGAATCTGAATCCACCTAGCTGGTTCCAAATGACCTTGCTGAAAATGGTCTACACAGCAATGGTAGGGTCGCAAGTCAGGTTCTAAGGCACATGACGTAAACCAAGGTGCTGCAGAGGCCCAGGGCGAGGGAAGAATGGGAGCTGGAATGGTCAGGGGAAACTGACACAGAGAGGATAGGATTGGCCTGGGGGTCAGCACTGGACAGGCCTGGTGGGCAGCTGAAGGTTGAGGAAGGGGAGGGGGCATAGCACAGAGGACAAGAACAGGCAAGAGTTGGAGGGAAGACGTGGACGGCATGGGCACCTCCCAGGGCTTTCCTTGTGGGGGTCCATCGCCATAGGCAAAAACCCAAATGTCGAGTCTACAGTTCTCATTCTGCTCAGTTCTGCCATCGGCTTCTCTGTGACTCTGGGGACACCTTTGAATCTCAGTTTCCTTGACATAACATTAGTGAGTAGGGTAAGAAAGCGCAATAGCTCCTTTAACAATTAGAAGCCTCTGTGGAGGTATCACTTAAATCTTGAACAGATTCATAATACTTTGTGTCCAAAGACTAGGAGAAACATTAGGGTTTATGAACTATGTCTCAGGACAAAGGCCAGCTTGCCTCTCAGGTTCAGCTGACGGGCAGAAGCTGGGTATTTATGTTACAGGACAAGGGTAGCAGATGGCTTTCATCCTCCTGAATCCCAGGAAAAGACAGAGGGCTGGGGCACAGTCATTTTTAGTCCATGTGAGTAGGTGAGCCTGTAGCTTTGGTCCACTCTGTGAATATCTTGAGTCTGCAAGGACTCTGTTTTTCTGTAAACCACCTATTACTTTCAGCTTCTCCCTCAGAAACCCACCCCGTGTTCCCCAACAAGCAGGCTGATTCCACAATCATCCTGACACATTAATGTTAACACCTGCTATCATACTACAGTTGACCCTTGCACACACAGGTTTGAACTAGGCAGGTCCATTTATACACAGATTTTTTTGGTCAAAGAAAGTACAGTAATGGAAATGTACTTTCTCTTCCTTGTGGCTCTTTAACACTTACTTTTCTCTAGCATACTTTATTGTAAGAATAATGTGCATAATCATGTAACATACAAAGTATGTGTTGATGAACTATTTATGTCATCAGGAAGGCTTCTGGCTAATAGTAGGTAATTAACAGTTAAGTTTTAGGGGAACCAGAAGTTACATATGGGTTTTTAACGTGTTAGGGGGCTCAGTACTCCTAACCCCTATGTCATTCAAGGGTCAACTGTAGTTAGATCCTTAATGCAATTACTTTACTTAGAATCCTGGTGCTTCAGGCTGACCCTGTGGTAACTCACCCCAAGCCCATAAGCCTTGCTGACTCTCCAAGAAGCCTGTCTTCAGCATTCAAACACATTTCTACCCCCAGGCCAAGCTCTAGTATGTGAAGGTCTCCGTGCCTGCTTCCTTTGCACAAAATCAGAGTAATGAGAGTAACTACCTTGTAGGATTATCAGGAGGATTAAAACCATTAACACACACAATGCACTAAAAATAAAATGTGGGCCACTGACGATGCTCTGGTAGTTGTCTGTTATTCACTCAGGGAGCTGAATGTCTTGTTTGCTGGGGCGTTAGTTCTCATTCACTGTTTTCCAAGGTACTGCTCCTGGCTTGGAAGGATTCGGAGAACTGGGTATAGGAGAGAAAGAAAAAAAAAAAAAGTGGCTCCATGACTTTGCGCCTGGCTGACTGCTACTCTAGGACCTGTATTAAGCACCGGAATCCGAGAGGAAAACATACATGCTTTTCTTCCGGTTCAGGTTCAGTGGATTCAATACAGTTATTTGCATGGGAGGACAATAATAGCACTATTATGTTTATTTTTAAAGAACAAAAGTCAGTTGTTCTTCCTCCCAGCATTACATGAGCGTGGTGTGGGAGTGTGGGGACAGCAGATGGAAGCGGCATGTTCTCTCTACCAAAACGGAAGCAGGACCGCCCAGAGACCTAGAACCAGGGAGACGGGCAAGAGATGTTGACCCGAGACAGACAACGATGAGTCTCATTTTGGGTATGTGGTCATCCAGGTGCAAATCAAACATTTGAGTTGAAAAATCCCTATGGAAGCTAGGACAGTCCCATAGGCAATTAGGAAAGTCAATACGGTGAGAGAAATTAGGATAAGAGAAGGGGCAGGAAATCATCAGTGGTCTGCAGCTGCTGTCTGAAGCCATCAGAATGGATGTGTCCCCTGAGACGATACAGACAGAGAACACGGGGCTTGGTCTCCCCACTTCCGTGAAGGATGTTTTTAAACTTACAGTACTGTTGAGTTTGCCCTTTGACTTTTTTTTTCAGAATCAACACAATGGGGACTTTATGCTGGGCTGTTCATAGGGGGCATCGTTGGTGTCGTCTTGATTCTCAAGGTGGTAATATTGCTGTTGAGAAGAAGAGGTACGTGTCTGACAATAAAGAGATTCGTATCAGACTCTGCGGTAAACGGGGAACCTCTCCGCACAGGCAAAGATTTGCTTGCCCCATTCCGGCTCTCTGCCGGAAACACCTTCGCAATAACACTAAATGCACATACCTGGGACCTTGCTCAGTTCGTCTAATTCGGTATGTCCTGAGCCCTAATTAGGCCTTGGGGTTGGAAAGAGGATTGAGCCCCAGGGGTTGAACGTGGGAGACACGACACAGGTCATTCACATTCACTCTCACTAGTACTGCACGGGAGGAAGGTATAGGATGCTGAAGGGGTCCAGCAAGACAACCTGACAATGTTCACCAGACATAGAATCCAGGGGACCCTTGGATCGCATTCAAGAAAAGTTATAATTATGGACCTAAAAAAAGACGTTACAATAAGATGTTTTCATCCAAGGGTTGAAACCTTTCTACAATCTCTTTTTATTCTTCTACTATCCTTTTGGGAATAGTAAGTTAGTTGTTTCTATGGGAGTTAGCAGTGGGGTAACAGAGGCACAGAGAAGCCACATGACTTGTGCAAGATCACCTAGCTTGAGATAGGAGAACCAGAGCTGTAACTATGTCTCCCAAGAACCAGACCACGTGCCACCAGCAAGGCTCACGTGTCCCTGGGAAGACCCACAGCAGAGGGAACGCTCTTTACCAAGATTTTTTTTTTTTAAGATTTTATTTATTTGTCAGAGAGAGAGAGGGAGAGAGAGCGAGTGCAGGCAGACAGAATGGCAGGCAGAGGCAGAGGGAGAAGCAGGCTCCCTGCTGAGCAAGGAGCCCGATGCGGGACTCTATCCCAGGATGCTGGGATCATGACCTGAGCCGAAGGCAGCTGCTTAACCAACTGAGCCACCCAGGCGTCCCTTTACCAAGATTTTTGCACAAATTCTGACTCATCTTGGGAAACTGTACAAGTTGTGAGATTGCTTAAGGCCAAACTAAAAAGTATGAAAGATCACCCGGGGTTGCTATTAAGGCCCAGTTCTCCCCTTGCAGTTTAAGTGTCTAGAGGATGTGTCTCCTGGCCTCCCCTCCAAGATGTCCCCTGATTCCACATCACAGGGCAATATGCTCGGCCACACTTACTTCACCGACCCACACCAGAGTCAGAAGGTCCTGCCCCCAGGCTAGGACAGGTCCCCGCGCTCGCCCTCCCAGGGTGAGGACAGGACTTGGTCCTTACACCACCAACTTGATGGCTGATCTTATTCTCAAGTAGATCAGTGTTCTCACGTGTAACCTTCTCAAAAAGCCCTTACCACAGCACTCTCGCTGGGTTTGCTTGTGTAAGAAAGTCTAGATCACAGCACAGCCACCTACTTTTATCTCATTTCCTCCAACTAAGAGTTAGATGGGGAGGTGTGGGGGAAGGGTGATTCAGACAGAAACCGTGATAAGAGCCTAAGGCAGTGGGGGCAGGGTACCCACATTTGGCTTGGATAATAAGGAAACAGTGAGATACCAGGATCAAGAAAGCAGAGATTAACGCAGCCATGCTAACCTATCGAGTGTGGGTGCGGGCATCCTAACTCACATTCTTTCCTCAACCACATTCTGCCCTTTGCATGGTTGTGCTCTGAAGGGAATGATGCCCCTCATCTCCACACAAGTCCCCGTCACCCTCCTCTGCACACATAGCCATCCTTGTCTCCAGCTGCCCTGTATTCCTTGTAAACCAGGAACATGAAAGCCTTGCCTCAAACCTGAGGGAAAACCTGTATTAACTGCTGTGCCCTCTGCAAGACTTTGCTCAAGAGGTTCCGTTGGCACCTTCTAACGCCGTCCCCTCCAAAGTGCTGCCTGGCTCCGAAGGTTTTCAGATGGTCTCCCTGGCAGTTTCATATCCGGAATACAGTCGTTAAAAACACAGGGTTTGGCATCATACAAACGCACATTCAAATGCAGACTTTGCCCTGACAAGCTGTGTGACTCGGTGAATGAGCTCTTCTCTGCTAAACGAGGATGGTATTATGGACTACATGGTGTTGTGGGGACCCATAAGTCCATACACAGAAAGTACCCAATACAGTGGCGTCCATGGTTAGACAACGGGTCATGAACAGGTGTGTGATGGACGGATGGATGGATGGACACATACACCCATGGAAAAATCTTTTAATGGAGTGAAGGAACACGTCAATGTTTAAGCCCTATGGCCAGCAGGGGGCGGCACTAGGAGCAGCTGGGAATAGTCGTTAGGGCAGATGTAAGTACATGACGTCCTGCTAACAAAGGATAACTTCGAGCTTCAGGACACAGTCCTGTGCACAGTCTACATCTTTTACGGTTGTGGTAAGAGGTCATCAAGGGCCCCAGAAACAGAGGGGTGAGAAAGCCGAGTGAGGCAATGCACGATAAGCAGGAGAGTACAAAAGGATAATGAGCCCTGTCTCAGAGAACTCAGAATCCTATTAGGAGACCAGATATGCACATTAAACAGTAGAGATTAAAATAATTGGATGGCATTCCAATTGCATGTAACACATGCAGGGAATTTACTATGTGCCGGGCACTCTTCTAAACATTTTACAAATAGTATCTCCTGTGATCTCCACAACAACCCTGGGGGGCAGATTCTTCAGTCCCATTTCACAAATGGAGAAGTTGAAGTAGAGAAATGGAGTAACTAACTTAAGGTCATGTGATACATATGGAGGTGGGGCCAGGTTGGGAATTGGCATTCATTCCTTTGGGATTGCTTGGGGAAGGTGGGTATGTGGTGGGGGGTATAGACCACACAGGTCCAAGCAGAGTTTGTGGGCAGGTCAGGCAGAGATAACCACTGTGGTTTCTTTTCCTCAGGTAAAGCAAATCAATACCAGCCAACAATGGAAGCAAAAAGCCTTACTATTTATGCCCAAGTCCAGAAATCAGGGGTAAGTTCTATATTTTCTTTGTGTGGGATGGGCCTGTCCTGTTTCCCGTGGGATTCCTGGCCAGTCCACCTTGCAAAATGCATTAAACTTCAGTGCTAGATGGGACTATTTGTTACTTGAAATAGTGGAAATCACGGGGTAATCTTCTGGTCATCTGTGTCTTCATAAGGGAAAAAAGAGGAAGCAAGAAGCACATGACACATGACTCCTCCAGCCCCGGCGTTCCAAGTGTCTGTGGTTCCCTGTTACCAACCTCTCCCCTCTCTAGGGACAGGGGTACAGGCTTGAGGGCAGAGGGAAGGTCCAGAAGGCTGCTGTCTGATGTGCTGGTCTGGAAGTGTAGGAGTTTGTAAAGCACCATGGAGACAGAGGACTTTGGCTGGGGAGATGGAAGGTGCCATACAGGTGGAGAAGAAAGAAGGCAAAGCTTGACTGAAAGTGATTGGACTAGGGGAGAGG
This sequence comes from Enhydra lutris kenyoni, assembly GCF_002288905.1. Taxonomy (NCBI): domain Eukaryota; kingdom Metazoa; phylum Chordata; class Mammalia; order Carnivora; family Mustelidae; genus Enhydra; species Enhydra lutris. The sequence continues at coordinate 5,184,618 of NW_019154178.1, read as the reverse complement.
GATGAAAAACTAGCCATGGTGAAGCTGAGGAGCAGAACTGTTAGAGGAAGAGGGAGGCTAAAGGAATACGGTTACATGGGAAGATATTCCAGTTCTTCAGACATGAAGGCGATTCTAGGTAACGGTACAGGCCAGAATATGGCCATTCAGAAGACTCTAGGACAAAGCTCTTATTTCTGCTGCCCCCTAGTGACTTGGAGGGTTTAATGCCTAGGCCATCTCCACCGCTGAGAACCAAGCTCCATTTAAATACAGGAGTCCCAAGAGCGAACTCCACCTTTGCAACTACACATTTAGGTAACCAGTTTCGACTTTAGGATAGTGCCTTCCCTATCTACTCTATCCCATGCTGTTCTTTTTACTGTAAACTATGACGTATATCCCAGCAGTGCACCAGGTCTAAATGTCAACTCAATGAATTACCCTATCGTGTTATCTACTAAAGCAGATCTTCCCACCTGTTTTTCTCCAACACTTTTCGTCTTGTCCCTTTATACTTTTGTACATATTTCAGAATCAGCTTCTCAAGTATCAGAAAAAGGAAAAATTCCTATTAAGATTGCATGGAATCTACAGATCTAGTTGAGGAGAAATTACTTTTTTCGGTACTGAGTACTCTAATACCATAGAAGTACCACCCAGATCAAGGAACAGAACGTTGACAGCAACCCCCACAAGTCCTCCTGTGCCTACCCCTTAATCTCTATTCTCTCTCTCCTCACCAGACATATCACTATCTTGACTTCTAAAAATATATTTTAGTGCATGCTCTCTCTCTTTAACTTTATAAAAATGGGATTCTACAGTATTTTTCCTCTTGGGTCTGTTTTTTTCCCCCTCAATAGTACTTTCATGAGATTCGTATATCTTTGTGCTTGGATATAATGCATTCATTTTCACTGCTTTATAGAACATCGGTGCATGAATATACTAGAGTTCACTTATGTAGTTGACTATTGATGGACATTTGGGTTATTTCCAGTTTGAGACTATTATAAAAATTCCAACTATGAACATTCACATGTGTGTCTCTTGGTAGATACGTGCACTATTTTGTTGGGTATGTACCTAGAAGTAGAATTGCTGAATCACAGTATGCATATCCTCAAATTAGCTAGATAAGGCCAAACTGCTTTTCAAAGTGAGCGCACCAATTTACTTTTAGGCCAGCTACACATTCTAATCAAAACCAGGTGTTATCAGCCTTTTAAATTTTAGTCATTCTGTGGGATGTGTCTTTTTTTTTTTTAAGATTTTATTTATTCATTTGATAGACAGAGATCACAAGTAGGCAGAGAGGCAGGCAGAGAGAGAGGAAGGGAAGCAGGCTCCCCGCTGAGCAGAGAGCCTGACGTGGGGCTTGATCCTAGGACCCTGAGATCATGACCTGAGCCGAAGGCAGAGGCTTTAACCCACTGAGCCACCCAGGCGCCCTGGGATGTGTCTTTTTATAGTTTTATTTTGCATCCCCTAATTGTTAAGGAAGTTGGACAATGCTTCTTTTATTTATTGGTCATCTTAATATCCTCTATCTTCAAATGCCTGTTCAATCTTTTGCCCATTTTCCTTTGGATTTCATGCCTTTTTTTAAAAAAGATTTTATTTATTTATTTGACAGAGAGAGAGCACAAGTAGGCAGAGAGACAGGAAGAGAGAGAGGAGGAAGCAGGCTCCCTGCTGAGCAGAGAGCTGACATGGGGCTCAATCCCAGGACCCTGGGATCATGACCTGAGCCGAAGGCAGAGCCTTTAACCCACTGAGCCACCCAGGCACCCCGAATTTCAGGCTTTTTAAAAAGTGATTAGTATGAGTTCTTTAAATATTTTTAGCTTTTTGGCAGTTACACTTTGTTTTCTTTTTTAATTAAAAAAATTTTTTTTGGCAGTTACATTTTAGCAGATACCTTCACCCATTCTGTGATTTGCCTTTGCAATTTCTCAGTGACACCCGATAAAGAAAGGTTCTTAACTGCAGTGTAGAGCAATTCAGGAATCTCTTCCTTTACAGATAATGCTTTTTGTGTCCTGTTTGAGAAATCGTTCTGTACTCCTGGGTAATGAAGATATCCTATCATTTTCTAAAAGCTGTGTTGTTTATCTTTCACATTTATATCTATTACGTACCTGAAATGACTTTTGGAGTAGGGTGTGAGATGGGTCAGGTTACATTTTTCTTCAAATGGTTGTCCTATCAACCACATATTGAAAAGATTCCCCTTGCCCCTGTCAGTGCTGCCTTCATCACAAACCAAGGGTTTGTATACGTGAGGATCTCTGTATTGTTTGGTTCTCTATCCTGCACCCTTTGCCTGTGTGTTTACGCTTGTGCTGGTGCCACGCAGTCTTTACAAATTCATTGTAGATTACAGATTCATCACAAGTTTGATGTCCGGCAAAATGTCTTCTCATTTGTTCTTGTTCTTCATCAAGAGTTCTTGGCCATTTTCAGTCATTTTCATTTCATATATATTTTAGATTCAGTTTGTCAAGTTCCACCTAAAAATCCTGCTGGAATTTTAATCAGAACTGCACTGATCACTTTGAGAAGACTATAATTACTTACAGTAATGAGCCTTTCCATTCACAGAAAAAGACATCTTTTCCTTCATGTAGGTCTTCTTAAATTCTCTAAATGACGTTTTATAGTTTTTTGCATAAGAGGACTTGTCCATCATAATTTATTACTTGGAATTTGAGCATTTGAGATTTCTGGAATACTATCATCAACGTTATCTTTTTAAAAATGTTGAGTTTCTATATGTTACTGATACATAGAAATACAATTAATTTTTGTATTTTAACCTTATATTTGCAACATTGCTAAACTCACTTATAAATTCTAGTTATTTATCTATAGATGACTTAGATTTTTCTCTGTACACAATTGTATCATCTGTAAAAAGAAATTACAGTATATTTCTTCATTTTCAAGTCACATAACTTCTCTTCCTGTTTTTGCTGGCTGAGATGCCCTACCCAGTGTCGAATGGAAGTGTTAAAAGAGGCATCCTTGGATGGTTCCAACCCAAAAGGGAAACTTTCAACATCTGACCATCATGTATGGTTTTTGCTGAAGGCTTTTATAGCTACCTTTTCTTCTGACTGAGAACATTCTCTTCTATTCCTAGTTTGCTAAGGAATAGACGTCGAATTTTATCAACACTCTCTCTGCATCTGTTGATATAATCTTCTGGATTTTTTATATTGATCTTTTTGATTTATCCGCGGAACCACAGTGATCTACAAAGACTACACCGCATTCGCATTCCTGGAACAGAAATGATGTAGTCTGGTCCTTTTTAAATATTGCTGGGTCTTATTTTATTAATACTTTGTTGAGAGGATGCTGTTGCTGACCCGTTTGGTTTCCAAATGCAACTGGCCTACAATTTTCCTCTCTTGTGACGCCCCAGTGAGGTTTTGAACCAATCTTATGCTAACCTGACAAAATGAGTAGAAGTGTAGGTTCATTTCCTCGTGCTACTATAACAAACGTCTGCAGACAAGGAGACTTAAAGCTATAAAGTCATTCTCTAACAGTCGTGGAGGCCACAAGTCCAAGATGGAGGTGTGGGCAGAACCATGCTCCCTCTGAAAGTGTTGCTTTGCCTCTCGCAGCTTCTGATGGTTCCAGGCACCCTTTGACAACCGTTGGCTGTAGCTATAGAACTTCTGCTTCCCCCTCCACATACATTTCTTCTCCCTGTTTCTCTGGGTCTTCTCCCTTCCTGTCTCTTACAAGAACCCTCATCACTGGATTTAATCCAGTGGGACCTGAGTTTGAAATCCTTGCCTTAATTACATCTGCAAAGATCCTCTTCCAAATAAGGTCACACTTATAGATTCTGGATGGATTTATCTTTTGGGGGTCACAGTTCAACCTCCTACAGGTTATATTTCCTTTGGGCAGGATTGATGTTATTTTTCCCTTAAATATTTGGTAGGATTCATGGGTGAAGCTATCTGAATCAGGGGTTCCTCTGAGGGAGGAATCTTTTAAATTATACTTTTATTATCCCATTCTCCTCCCTTTTGTTAATTAAGCAACCTTTTTTCCTGTTTTTTAGTTGCTAACCTGGAAATTATAAAATGCATCTTTGAGTCACCAAAGTCTAATATTTAGTCTCTTCCTGGACAATACGTCATCTTCCCTTTAACTTCACCCTCTGATTTATGTACATTTTTTGACCATTATTTTAATTTTATGTATGTTTTCAATGTGGGAGACATAGTTGTCATTGTTTTACACATCAATATGCATTTACACTTGCCTACGTTTTTACAGTTCTCTTTGTTCATAGTTGCAAAGCTATATGTTATGATATAAAGACTAATAATGTGGACAATGATAAAATGTTAATATTTCCCTTGTTCTTATTCATAATGGTAGTATTATAAAGACTAGGGTAACTGGGAAATTATGTAACACACATTTGCCATCCACTAGGGAACTCTCATAGGTCTTATCAGGACTGTTGCCTTGTACAACTCTGGGGGACACTACTTATGAAGAATATGTGAGAGTAACACCCCTGGGGCTTCTCGTAAGTCATGCTCCCTGGACTCATGCCCTAACTGAAGACACCAGCATAAAAAATGTACTAAGTTATTACAACTGTGTTTAAGAGAATTCCCTAAGTCCTGGTTAAAAACCTGAAAGGAGCATTAACAACGTGCTAACCATGTTGTGTTAAAGTGGAAAGACTATAAGTGGTTTCCTTTATGCTTTTTTCCTCCTTTCCAAAGCTTCTTAACTAAATATTAAAAGTGTAAGTTATTAACTTCTCCCCCGTGCCCTTAAGTCAGGTCATATCAAAGTCCTTGCAGACAGGAAGACAGGCAGGAGTGGATAAAGGTTTCTTAATTAAATTGTTTCACATTGTCTTCATCTATCTCATTATTATAAGTACTTCTCCCTTAAATTCATTTTTTTTCTCCAAAATATGGCATCTTTGAGTTGTATGGATCTTTTTTTTTTAACATTTTATTTATTTATTTGAGAGAAGAGAGAGACAGTGAGAGAGAGCATGAGCGAGGAGAAGGTCAGAGGGAGAAGCAGACTCCCCGTGGAGCTGGGAGCCCGATGCGGGACTCTATCCCGGGACTCCAGGATCATGACCTGAGCTGAAGGCAGTCGCCCAATCAACTGAGCCACCCAGGCGCCCGAGTTGTATGGATCTTGAAAATCATCTATTTGATGACTCAATTACTGCTTGAGTTATCTTCTCATTATTACTTCCAAAGTGTTGGCTAGCTTCTTTTTACTAAAATACAGTCTGTGAACAAGCAGCATGAGCATCACCTGGGACCTTATTAGAAATGCAGAAGCTCAGGGCTTACCCCAAGTCTTCTGAAAGAGAACCAGCCTTCTAACAAGACACCCAGGTAACGCATATGCACATTCAAGTGTGAGAAGCCCTGGTCTACCCCAGGCACTTCTGGTAATGGGGAATTATCTGCCTCCCAAGGCAATCCACTCCATATCTGAGCATCTCTTAGTTTTAGAAAGATCTTCACAATGTTGAAACAAAATGTTTCTTCCAAATCTCAATCTTGGCTTAAACCTAAAGGACTCTACAGAACAAATCTAATTCCTTTTCTTCAAGACAATCCAGCAAATATATAAAGAGAAAGATCATGTCCCACCTTGAATCTTCTTTCCTCCAATAAACTTTTTCAATTCTATAATTCTGAGATTCTTCATGTTAAAACCCATGTTTAGGTTCTGGTCTTGCTCTACATCCAGGAGAAGTGGGGGGCAGCACTATGCTAGACCAGAGTCCTGAAGCGTGTTGAAAGGATGGCATAAGTCTTGTTACCTCTGTCTTACGGGGATGTGGTCTCAGTTTACCCCTACATTGACTTCATCCTGGTATTATGGATTGTAAGTCATTTAAATTAACATCAACTGATTCTTTAAAAATGTGCGAGGCACTACTTTTGTGGGGAATGGGAAGAAATATGGGAATAATTAGTCTGTTTGAAAAAAACAACATGTAAATAAGTGAGAGTGTTTTAAATATCATACAGTTATGTGCCATCATGTATGCATTAGACTTAAAATATCTGGGGAATTCAGGTAGAGGAGAGGTCATTACAAGTTGGGGTAAGCAAAGAAGAACAGCCTGATGAGAAGACCAGGCACTTCTAGCTGACGGGTCTATGGGGACTCCTGGCTTTGATACTTCTTACACATGCACATAGGAAAGTACTAAGTCTTTCAGAGCCTTCGCTTGTCCACCTGTGACAATGCGATTTGATGTGCAGAGTTGGCGGAAGACAAATGTGGCACCTGTGGAAAACACTGTAAACACCCAGAAATGAATGCTTACTATGAAGTTCATCATTGGGGCAGGAGAGAGACGTCACAGGAAACCATGTCAGAGTCCGGAATAGTGGGAGCAGCAGCGTGTGCGGGGATGAACTTGGTGTGTTGTAGGTGACAGGAGCCAGACAAATGTTAGGAAGATCCTGTTCCCTTCCACTGCGCTGGTGACAGCCACACCAGTTCCGGTTCACTGCGAAGAAGATTTAAAACATCTGGGGAGTGTTCTTGGTGCAGTGTGCTGCCTCTCAAGGCTGTGAGCTCCGCGATGCCAATTAGGGAGTCCAAGCAAAACCCTGGGAATTGAATTCTGGGGAATCTGCAGGAGCATTTCCACCTGAGAAGGAGGCTGGGCCAGTTGACCGGAGGGGCTTTCTAGCTCCAAGTTTCTGGATCTTGTGCTTCTCCGTGGGAAGACTCGGATGGAAACGATTCTGCTCAGCTGATTTCCTCCTCTTTGCTTCTCTTATAGTCTGTTCAGAAGAAACCCGATCCCCTGCCAGCTCAGGACCCCTGCACCACCATTTACGTCGCTGCTGCAGAACCTGTCCCAGACCCTGTCCAGGTGAGGCATCTCTCGGTGCCTCCTCTCCGCAGGGAGGGAAGAGGTGGAGGAAGGGAGTGGTGGGACCCGGGTAGAGCCAAGATAAAACAGTCCTGATGTGCAGAAGGCAGGCCCTAGCAAATGGGTCACAGGGATCCTCCGTGGCCTTGGCTGTGGGACTTCCGGGAGCCCCTCCTGTCTGCTCACATGGGGACACAGCTCTCTCTCTGTTCACTAGTGTTTCTCTGAGAGCTGTCCAAAAAGCTGTCATCAGAATCAGCTGGCATATTTGCTAAAAATAAAGATTTCTGGAGCTTTCTCCTAGGATTCTGTTCAGTCAGAATGTCCATGGTGAGCAACCAGGCATCTACACATTAAAAAGCAACCTCCCCAATGGGTCCCAGAGCATGTTCACCTTTGCGATGTGCATCTTGATTCCAAGAGCTCCTGACTTCAGCTGCATAACAGCATCGCAGGACAGCTTTGTAAAAAGGGCTCATGCGGGGGCTCCATCCAGCCCAGCCGCATCAGAGTCTGTAGGAGTGGAGCAGTGCCTGGCATGAGTCCGAAAAGAGTGTGGTGTGCAGCCAGGCGGAGCCTTGCCATCTACCCCCTCTGCAAGATCAGCATGGGTCAGGTTTCCGACAGCAACTGTTCCTTTTCCTAAAGGGACAGACATAAATTCGGGGCTGATATCTTGGCTCCAGTGGGGTTCTGTTAAATAAAGCATTTTAGAAGATAATTGAGGAACAAAAGTCCACAGAAATGCCTACCTGGACCCCTCCGCCTCAAAGTGCTTACTGGACAGGTGCCTGGGAATGCCTGGGAGGATGCCCTGTCTGCATCTGGAGGTCTATTCTCAGAACACTGTCCTCTCCTATGGGGAAGTAAACACATGAATACAACTTTAAAAAGCTTTAAGAAATAATGCAGATTTTTAGTGACGTTTTCTTCATCAAAAAATAGCCTGTTGTATTTCACATTTCACAGCAAAACCTCCTGAATTCCTCCATTCCCATCTTTATCTGACTCTTGAATCTACTCTACCTAGAAGACATCTTTGCCTGCAGTCTTGTCTCTCCTCCCTCCCTCTCTGCTCCAATTCTTCCTTCTCTCTTTGGGTCTCACTATCCCTTTCCAAAGCTCAGCGAATTAGGATTCTCTTGTCTTCCCCAACTGTGCCCCATGCCCAGGAGCAAAACAAATGGTTTTCCTTATAAGGCAAGGTCAGGGAAGAAAGCAAAGAGAAACATCTCCCGGGTGTCCCTGACGGGGAATGATGGGGTGCACACACCTGGACGGGATCTGGAGCCCTGGGGTGCTCCTCCCAGCAGGTCACTGCACCCCCTGAAGTCTGAGACTCTTTCCCTTTACTAAGCAGCACAGTTCCCATTTGTAGCCTGTGAAGGTGGTGCCCCTACTCACAGACTTCTGTTTTGCCCCCAGGAATCAAATTCCATCACAGTCTATACCAGGGTGACACTTCCCGAGAGCTGACACCGCAGACTCAGTGAAGGGACATTCGAAGGAATCTGGAGGGACCACAATAAACACTGAACTTGGCTCCAGGTCCCAAGTTCCAAGTTCCCCGTGACACTCTGCACACCTGTACTCTTCTCAGCTCAACTCCTCGGTGATGCTTTGTCCGCAGCCACCTGTGGGATGGACAAGGGACTGAGGCTTTCCGAGCACTCAGCCTGTTCTTCAGGAAGAGAGAACTACAGGATAACTTTCCAGCTCTGTGGTGTAGCAGACGGAATGAGTAACGTGGGTCCAGGGAGCCCAGACCTCTAGGTGTCTTGCTCCTTGCTGGGACTGGACAATAAGAGCCAAAGGCAGGAAGCTGGGACTTCCAGTACCTCTGACAGCTGACTCACTAGCCGCAACATCTGGAACATTTTACATCTTGGCTGCCTGTGCTTGGTCCGGGGAGCTGACCCCGCTCCACACAGACCTGATCAAGGCTCTGTGCCTTGCTTTCTCTCTCTGGATGGGCAGTGAAGGGTGAACTCCTTATCATAGGTAGAGCACTCTGAGATTATTCTATGAAAGAAGCTAATAGAGTCAGTATTTTATTTGCGAAACCCAGAAGCTGAAGGGTCAATAAACTGACAATGTGACTGTGAAGTCTTTGAGCTCTGAATAATGGAAACAAAATCACCCAAGATTCTTAAGAAATTCTAGAATATTTAAGTTTAATATTATATAACACATATACTTACATATGTAATATTTAAGAATTTAAGAATACTTAAAGGTATTCCGAGCTGATGCCCTGAGGTTTAAAGAGACGTGACAAGCGTTTGGGGGCGCTGTTGCTGAGGAACTTGGCATCTTCAGGACTTGTCCCAGGCTGACCTTTTACTTCTCAAAGTGATCTTTTAATCCCTACTTCTCTGTTTACTCCGTTGAACAGCGCCTGCGGAACCTCCGCTAAGGTGCTCTCACCACGCTCAGAATCCGCTCACACCCATGGCCTCGCCGTCATCCGGCTCTTTACCGGGCACCTGCCCGCCCCTTCTCACACGAAATGTAACCTGCCCTAGAAAATTAACATATTGTGACCCAACAGCGTCCGATAATTGCATGCTGGATAACTTAAATTGCAGGTTGCAGACAGAAAGAGCCTCTTTTGGCAAAGTCCTCTTTTTTTCCCCATTCTCTGCTCTCAGGCAGGCCCGCTTCAATGTAAGCTCTTAGCGAAACTGGTTAAGTCGGTTCTTGGAAGACCTTGGTGAACCCTGGTTCAGAAATCACCAGCCATGTCGCAGCCGTGTGAGGGCATCAACTTTCCAGCGCAAGGACGCCGGGCCCCAGCTGCTCGGCTGTCGTCTTCCTGGATCCAGACCCCGGCTCCTCCACCCCTACCCTGCCTCCTCTGGACCTGGAAACTCAGGGTTGCTGGCAGACTTTCTGCGCCGAAGTGACCTCTCCCACGTCCCTTCATCTCCTGCTTTCTAGTTTCTAATTCGGACTCTGGGACTGAGTGGCCAGGGCGAGGTCACGCAACCATGTTCTGCCTCCAAGGGAGGCTGGGAATTGAGTATCTGACATGTTCCCCTTTCACAGTGGTTGGTGAGATCTGCCTTTTACAAGTTAGGGAATTCCACAAACACAAGCAAGTGAGACGGAATGCTGAGCAGGCGAAAAGAGTAAAAAAAAAAAGATCACTGTATGTCGTGTAAACGTAGGCTCACTGTCTGTTCTCAGAAACCAAGGAAGCTACTATCTAGGGTCTGTAAGCCTTGGGGTGATGAGCACTCAGACCCTTACCACAGCTCGGATTGTTCTAGCCCGTTAGTTCTCACGCTTGGCTTTTCCTTGTGGCCGAATTCTGCCCAATGGAAGGAAGGAAAGAAAGGAGGAGAGAGGAAGCTCTCCCCTCAAAATTCCCCAGCAGAGGCTCAAGACCTCACTGAGGAGGATGGCTGCGTCTTGTGGACTTTCAGACTGTCCTTCAAATGACGTTTGATGTCAGGTTCTGCACCACCAGGCTCCAGGGTCACGTGGGAAAGCACGCACCCCTCGGCTCACACCCTTCCCCCCAAGGCACTGATGTTGGGGCTGGAGTGTTCTTTTTCCTCAGGCCTAAAAAATGAAACTGATACTATAGAGTCCAGCTTCCCCATGTTTCTTTTCTAATGTTTTCTTTTGATTGAGCATATCTGAATTTTAGAGAACTCAAGAGGAACAGACCATTCCCAGTATTAAGGGGCCAGGCTCCAAAATGCAGCGGGGTGTAGTCCCTCCTGAGGACACTTCTCTGGTCCTACGAACCCATGTGATTGGTCAACGGGGCCTAGGCGCGTTGGAGAACCCCTGATGACAGTAAGCTACGTCTCTTCCTGAGTTTTTGTTTCTACCTCCTGGAAATGAATAAAATTTGGACAATCAGTCCAGGAATTTGCCCTTTTGTCTTGTGTTACCTAGAAGTTTCCTAAGATGGCAATATGGCAAGACATGTCCCACTGCCTGGTGTCTCTGCAGCTGTGAAACCCAGCGGGTGGCTGATTGGGTCTGATGAGCTGTGACGCTGTCCCTTTCCTAGGGTGTGGGCAAGGGTTAGCTCTGTGCCCCCAAGTCACCAAAGTTGGGAGCCTCTCTCCCCGAGAGAAGAGAGCTGTATATATGCCAATATTCCCAAGGTGATATAAATAGTAGAGTTTCCAGGGTACCTTTAAAAAAAAAAACCACACACTGATGCCCAAACCCTACCTCCAACCGGAACGGAATCTGGGTGGACATCATCAGAACCAGCCCCCTAAGAGCAGCCCAAGAGCCGGAGAGGGTTTTGTGACGCGTTCCCTGCGGCAGCCGCTAGAGGGAGATGGAGCAATACGGTCCACCCCGCGCCAGCACCAGCAGCACCGCTTCCCGGTCGGCACTCGCAGGGCTGAGTCCAGGCTCGCGGAAGCGGCGGCTGGACTCTCATCAGCTCCGCCCCGACCGGCTGAGGAGAGCGACATTCTAGCATTCCTAGATGCTCAGGAAGCAGCTAGGACGCGCGTCGAACTCTGGCTTCGGGAAGGAGGAGAGCAGGTTTACTTTACGCAAGAAGTCGGAAGTAACAATGGAAATGAAATAGAACGTTTCCAGCCAAAGATAAGACCCTGCAGCTCAGAATTTAAAAAAAAAAAAAATTGAACCAAGATAACAGATTTACTTTTACTGAAGTCACGCTTCCGACCTGAGACTAGGAGGAGGGGAGGGGGGGAAAAGAGAGGCATAATTTATGTAAATATCTATGCAAATATTTATGCAAATATTCAACTCTCTAAATGTATGCAATTGTTCTGCAAAATTTATACTACTGCTGACAGTACATTAGAGCTCCTCCTTTCCCCGTTCCTCAATAGCACTTGGTATTAGCTGATTTTCTTGGCCAATCAAGTATGTGATGTAGCAGTTATTTTTTTTTTCACTAAAATTATGTCCAATATTTAGACATAAATTTATGTCTATTTGTAGACAAAATTTTTTGAAAATATTTTATGAAACTCTTTTTCCAGTTCACCATTATAATAAAAATCAATTTGTCGTCCCATATATTATTATTTCAGAAAACCAAATAGTATTAATTAGGTAAGTACCCTTTTAAATCTCAAACATCCTTTGGTTTGGATGATAAATTATGTGATTATTCTAGAAAGAGGAGAACAAGGAATTGACCCATAGAGTTCACCATGTGATCATTCCAGCCTACTGAGAGAAGTAGATGCTGATTCACTTTGTTAGGAGGTAGGGATATCAATACTAGTTAATTCTTATTACTGGTAGAAAAATACGGACTTGTATATGTTTCTTAAAATGTAATGTGTAATCACTAATAGAATGGATTGGTTTCCAGATGTAGGCCAGTCAATTAAGGCATTATGACATATTGGCGAGAGAAGGAACAAGGCCGTAGGAAAAGTGGCTTCTGGCGGACCTGTGTGTGGGTGTAATGCTCCACCAAGAAGAAATCAGAAGGACACACTACAGTGAGCGGGCCCACGGGCCTCATCATGAAAATGTCAAGGGGCCAGGTCAATTTGAATAAAAAGAAACATGGCCATCCTTCTGGCAAATTCTAATTGTGTTTCAAGCAATTTTTGTTTCGTGAATGTAAATGCTATGCTGTTAGGTGCCTGAAAGTTTTATGAACACTACGTCCGTTAAGCTGATTGCACCTCCCTTTTATCATCATGCGCGCTCTCACTCAAACCGCACCTACAATGTGCTTAGTGCACAGAGCTCACGTGAAAAGGAAATTCAGGAATTATGTTGGAGGCTTGCTGGCATCAGGTGTATCGACTGGTTGATAGAAGCTCAAGGACTAGGACTCACTAGATGACACACTAGTGATCCACCATTTTCCAAGGACAGGGGACACCAATTACATAAAATGTCTAACAGTAATATTGAGAGTCTGACATTTGGGGATATGCAGTCAATCCGCAAACTTGCAACCAAAATTGAACACAGTGTAAATTGAGTTTCAGGTTCCCAGAGCGCTCTCTACTCAAGAAAACATGTGTAGGGAACTCCAAAATATGCTTAAATGTGTGTATGTATATTTTAAAATATATTCATATTTATATACATATTTTAAAATATGTATATATATATATTTATGTATCTATATGCTGCAAAACAACTACTGTACCCAAAATAATGAGCACATCCATCACTGCTAAAAGTTATTTTGTGCCTTTTGTGATCCTACTCGCCTGTCCCCCAACCAGGTAAATTTGATGTGCTTTCTGTCCCTATAGATTAGTTTGCATTTTCTTTCTTTTTTTTTTTTTTTAAGATTTTATTTATTTATTTGACAGAGAGAGATCACAAGTAGACAGAGAGGCAGGCAGAGAGAGAGGAGGAAGCAGGGTCCCTGCTGAGCAGAGAGCCCAATGCAGGACTCGATCCCAGGACCCTGAGATCATGACCTGAGTTGAAGGCAGCGGCTTAACCCACTGAGCCACCCAGGCGCCCCTAGTTTGCATTTTCTAAAATTTTTTTCTAGCTGGAACCCAGAGTATACTTTGTATCTGGCTTCTTTTACTTGGCATGGTTACGCTGCGATTCCCGATTCCCGCATGCCGGCATGTGTGTTAATAGACCACTCTGTTTCACTACTGAGTGGTCTTCTCTTGTATCAGTATAACACCATTCGTTTATCCATTCACCTGTTGATTGCTTTTGGGTTTTTTCTAGTTTTTGGCTATAACAGATAAAGTTGCAACGAATATTCGGGTGCAAGTCTTTGTATGGACACATCCTGTCATTTCATTTTAGTAAATGTCTAGAAGTAGAAGAGCTGAATTATGTGGTAGGTAAAGTTAAACTTGTTAAGAAATTGTCACTGGTTTCTAAAGTGTTTGTAATATTGTCTTAGTCCATTCAGGCTGCTATGACAAAAGACTGTACGCCAAGTGGCTTATAAGCAACAGAAATTTATCTGTCACGATTCTGGAGGTTAGAAAGTGCAAGGTCATGGTGCCAGCAGATTCAGTGCCAGGATGACCCAGTTCCTGGTTTGTAGATGGCTGTCTTCATGCTGTGTCTTCAGATGGTGGAAAGAGGAAGAGGCTCTCTGCACCCTTTATTTTTTTTATTTTTTAAAGATTTTTATTTATTTGACAGAGATCACTAGGCAGAGAGACAGGCAGAGAGAGAGGGGGAAGCAGGCTCCCCACTAAGCAGAGAGCCCAATGCGGGGCTTGATCCCAGGACCCTGAGATCATGACCTGAGCCGAAGGCAGAAGCTTAACCCACTGAGCCACCCAGGTGCCCCTCGGCACCCTTTTTATAAGGGCATTAATCCCATTCAGGAAGGCTCCATTCTCATGATCAAACCACTTTCCAAAGCCCCCACCCCTTGAAACCATCACATTGAGGGTTAGGTTTCAACATACGAATTTTAGAGAGCCACAAACATTCAGTCTACAGAAATCATTTTAGGAACATGTATACCAGCAATGTGTAAGAGTTCCAGTTCCTCCACAACCTTGCCAACATCTGCTACAGGGACCCAGGTTTCTCCCAAGAAACAAAACCAATTGGATATCTCCCTGGGTAGCTAGAATCAGGTTTATTATAAGGAATTGGCTCATGATGTTGATGGAGGCTGAAAGTCCTACAGTCTGACGTCTGCAAGCCGGAGGACCTGGAGGGCTGGTGGTGTGACTTCCAGTCAGAGTTCAAAGGTCTGAGAACCCAGAGCATAGATGGTGTAATTCTCAGGCAAAGGGCAAAGACTGATGTCTCAGCCTGGGCAGTCAGGCACAGAGAGCCAACTCAACCTTCCTCTGATTTACTCAGTGCACCAATTCAAATGCTAACCTCTTCTAGAAACACCCTCACAACACACTCAGAAATAATGTTTTACCAACTATCTGGATATTCTTCGGCTTGGTCAAGTTGACATATAAAAGTAACCAGCCCAGTGAGTCTTTTTAGTTTTATCTATTTTAAAGGATGTGTAGAAGTACCTCATTGTGGCTCTAATTTGATTTCCCTAATGGCTAATGATGTTGGGCATCTTTTCATGTACCTGTTGGCCATCTGTATGTCTTCTTTAGAAAAAGGTCCATTCAGATCTTCTGCCCATTTTTTAATTGATTTTTTTTTTTTTTTTTTTTGCTATGGAGTTGTATGAGTTCTTTATATATTTTGGATATTACCACCTTATCAGATGAATAATTTGTAAATATTTTCTCCATTCAATCAGTTGCTTTTACATTTTGCTGATGGTTTCCTTTGCTGCACAGAAGCTTTTTAGTTTAATGTGGTCCCATTTGTTTTTGTTTTTGTTGCTTTTGATTTTGGTGCCAGATTAAAAATATAACACCACCAAGACTTATGTCAAGAAGCTCACTGCCTATGTTTTTTTCTGCACGTCTTGTGGTTTCAGGTTTAATATTCAAATCTTTAATATATTTTGAGTTAGTCTGTCTCTGGTGTAAGATAGAGGTCTGTTTCAGTTTTTGCATGTGAATATTCAGTTTTCCCAGCACCATTTATTGAAGAGACTGTCTTTCCCCATGTAGATTCTTGGCTCCTTTGTTATAAGTTATGTGACCATATTATGTGTAGGTTTATTTCTGATTTTATTTATTTGACCCCTCTCTCTTTTTTTTGACTGGTGAGAGTCTTTTCAGTTCTGTTTATCTTTTCAAAGAACCAGCTCTTAGTTGATCTTCTTCTCTATTTTCTTTTTCATCCCTATTTCACTTATTTCTGTTCTAGCCTTTATTATTTCCTTCCTTCCACTAACTTTAGGCATCACTTTTTCTTCTTTTTCTAGTTCTTTGGGGTAGAACGTTATTTATCTGCTTTTTGGAGATAGACATTTATGGTTATGAACTTCCCTCTTAGAACTGCTTTTGCTGCATCCCACAAATTTTGGTATATTTCCATTTTAATTTTTCTCAAGATACCTTAACATTTTTGTTTTCTTCTTTGACCCATCAATTATTTAGCAGCATGTTGTTTAATCTCCACATATTTGAGACTTTTCCAGTTTTCTTTGCATAATTTCTAGTTTCCTACCATTGTGGTCAGAAAAGATGCTTGATACGAATTCGATTCTCTTCAATTTATTAAGACTTGTTTTGTGTTCTAACATAGGACCTATCCTGGAAAATATTCCATGTGTACTTGGAAAGAATGTATGTTCTATTGTTTTGGGATGGGATGTTCTGTGTATCTGTCTGTTAACTCCAATGGGTCATTTAAGGCTGATGTCTCCTAATCGTTTTCCGTCTGGATGGTCTACGCGTTGATGTGAATGGGGAACTAGAGGCCCCTATTATTGCCGATGCGGGGCTCGATTCCAGGACCCTGGGATCATGACCTGAGCCGAAGGCAGAGGCTTTAACCCACTGAGCCACCCAGGCACCCTATGTGAGGACTTCTTTATCTTTTTGCATTGTATTAAAAGAAGAAGTGTCAAAAATTAGTAACGTCTTGATAAAAACTTACTAGTTGGGTCTGGTGATCTAAGGCCGAAAGACAAACATAAGACACTGGTCCAGGTTCAACAGGAGGTATGTCCTTGAGTAAGATACCAATATAGAATTTCTAAAGACATAGACACGAGACCAAGCAATGCTTGTAAATGGCCAGAGAGGATTGAACATTCCTACAGAGAAAGAAAAAGGAAGAGAGAGAATACAAAGTTGGGTTTTCAGCAGCTCTTGGCAACTTCATATTCTTTCTTCTTTCTTCTTTCTTCCTTCTCTGGGCAATTACTAGATGGTAGATGTGTGGTTTTACACCCGTAGCAATTACATATTTCAAGAAGACATCTTGCTAGAAGTATGAAAGTAATATGGTTCAATCTTATGAAATGAATAAATTAATTTGGGAAATTTCATTTCCATTTCCAATGTTTCTTTGGTCCCAAACAGATGCCTATGTCACCCCTATACTACCTCTATGTAGATAAATGTATTCCTCTACTCAATTTTGAGCAAGTATACAGGAAGAATGATGAGCACGATAGTTTCATGAATGACTCTGGAGGCCCAGGAGCTAGCGAAGGACACTTCTCAGGGGGAAAACCTTTACACAATCTTACTACCGTTAGGTCTCAGGGGCCATGTCCTCAGCTTCTCCCAGCACTTCCTGAAACAGCTAGGTTCAGATTTAAACTGCTTGGCTTATGGGCCCAAATATTTATTCACAACACCTCTGACACCCCCCTCACCCATACAAGGCCCCTGTCATTCTTCTAACATGGAGTGTAGGCCTCTACTAGAGAACGTTCCTGTATTACATGTAGTTTAATCATAATATAATTGTATTCATTATGTTATATAGCATACGCATACCCATAATATGTAATTTATATAATCAATATAATCACATAATACAATTATGTATAGTAGAATTATACGTAATATAATTATATAACTGTAATTCCATAATGTGAGTCGCTACCATTTATTGGGTGTATATTGTGTCAACACATTCTTCTTATTCCCTATCCCCCCACCTTTCACCTAATAATGCTAACTTGCTCTTCAAGTCTGTCTCAGCTGGGCTGTCAGTTCCTTCAGAAAGGCTTCCCCACGCTCTCCTTGCCTGGGTTAGGGTCCCCTGCTGCTCTCCCAGTTCCCAGTATTTTTCTTTCTTGCAACACTTAGCAGACATATGGGAATTGCCTATTTAATTGCAATTAAATTAAAAGCAAGAACATGAGCTCCATGAAAGGAGAGGGATGAGTCGTCCTGTTGCTCTGTCTATTGTCCATTTGCAGACGAGTGCTTGGTGTGCAGGATGCATTCAACAAATAGTTCCCGAATAAATAATTAATTAATGCTGACCATTTTGTATTATATAATAGGAAAAAAATTATCATCATAATACATAGACCAATGTTTCTCCAATCGGCTCGCTCACACTTCCTTTCTTTGTGGTTGCTATAAACTGAGCAGGGAAGCTTACTTGCAACGGGCTTTTTGTTGGAGGAACGTCTTCTTGTTCACCCAGGATTACAGTCTAGAAGGACATGGCTCAGCGCTACCTGTGGATCTTGCTCCTTTGCCTGCAAACCTGTGAGTTCTGACCCTTGTCGATGCTCTCCTAGTTTCCTGTTAAGATTTAGAAATTGCCCATAAGGAAGACATTGAAGTGCCCTCTTCATGTACTTTAACCAGTACACCCTAGGTCTCAAAAAGTGTTCAACGGTCTGGGAAGAGACAGGATCCAAACCTAACTGTTTTTCAGCTTTTGAGTTTGTTTCTGAATTTTGTCTGTGCCCAGTCTGCAAACCCTGTCCAGGATAGTCCTCACTTGGGAGGCCCACCCAGAAAGCCCAGCAAAAGAACATATCATCTAAAACTATGAATAACTTAAAATCATTTCTTTTTGGCTTTAGATTTGGGTGTATAGTTTTTGACAGGGATACGCCCTTCCAAATTATATTTCATTACTCTATCAGGTTAGAGTAATGCTTACCTATAATTATCATTGTAAGATCTTCATCTCTCTAAGCCCCCTTTATTTTCAAAGCACATTCAGAGTTATTACTCTGCTTCTATTCTTCAGAAACTCTCCAAAGTAAATGAGGAAGAGACTGTTATCTCCGTTTTATAAGTAAGTTAGCTCTCAAAAAAGAAATGAACTTGAAATTTTGTTTTTCTTAGAGCTGAACAGTAAACTATAAGGACACATGGATATTGGTTGTTGTTAGTACAAAGAAAACTGTATAACATCAACACAGATCTAGGAGGGGTTTGTCTTTGCAGTTTCTCATTAAATCCAAACAATTATATTCTCTATATAAAAATTGACTATGCTTGACATTTCTTTTTTTTTTAAGATTTTATTTATTTATTTATACTTGGGTTTTTTTAAGGTTTTATTTATTCATTTGACAGACACAGAGAGCGCACAAGCAGGGGGAGTAGCAGGCAGAGGGAAAGGGAGAAGCAGTCTCCCCACTGAGCACGGAGCCTAATGTGGGGCTCGATCCCAGAGCCCCAAGATCATGACCAGAGTCAAAAGCAGACACTTAACTGATTGAGCCACCCAGGCACCGCTGTGCTTGGCATTTCTAAATCTACTTATAGTCTCTCCTACCCATTCTGAAAAACTCACCAGCAAATTCCCGGAATGTGTTAGAACACAGAGAATCTAGTGGGTTGGGATTTCCTAAAAAGGTAGAATCAATACACCTTTGTCTCTCTGGTTCCCTTGACTATTTAATTAATAGTCACATGTAACTATTTAATTAATTAAATCTCATTAATTCATTAATTGGACTATTTAATTTGACTAATTAATAGTTACTATTTAATTGACTTGACTATTTATTTTTTTTAAAGATTTTATTTATTTATTTGACAGAGAGAGATCACAAGTAGATGGAGAGGCAGGCAGAGAGAGAGAGAGAGGGAAGCAGGCACCCTGCTGAGCAGAGAGCCCGATACGGGACTTGATCCCAGGACCCTGAGATCATGACCTGAGCTGAAGGCAGCGGCTTAATCCACTGAGCCACCCAGGTGCCCTTGACTTGACTATTTAATTAATAGTCACGTGTGACTAATTAAGTCACATGACTGTGACTCCTTTAATTTGAGGTTCATGGAGATTGCACCAACTAGGCATGACAACTTTTTGGATCTTGTGCTAACCACCCTGACGTGACAGACGAAAATGCAAATAGACGGGGAAGAGAGTTGGACAGAAGCTAAGTGAAAATCTAAGGCTGTCCCGAGTCGTCCAGAGAAGGGCTGGAGGGTGACACTTGATATCACTTAATTTGCAAAGCGTTCTGCCATTTTTGTGCCTATATTCTCATGTGAGCCACACTAAGGCCACTGAAGTAAGCAAAAATAGATAATATTAATCCTATTATACACAGAAAAAGTATAAACTAAGACTCAAGTTAAACAATTCACCTGAAGTTTCACAACCTGATATTTGTATGGCTGGAAAGGCATGTGGGTTCCTCTGATCCCAAGGGTAGAGCTCTTTCTGCTCCACCCTTCCTGCCCTCTTCTCATTAGGTTTTCAGTTTCTTGATGCTCTGCAGAGTGCTAGCACATGCAGATCTAATGCGATTCCTATTAAAATACCAACAGCATTTTTTCCACCAAACTAGAACAAACGATCCTAAAATCTGTATGGAACCACAAAAGACCCCAAATAAACAAAGCAGTCTTGAAAAAGAAAAAGAAAACTGGAGACATCCCAATCCCAGACTTCAAGTTATACTACAAAGCTATAGTGATCAAAACAGTATGGCACTGGCACAAAAATAGACACATAGATCAGTGGAACATAATAGAGCACCCAGAAACAAACCCAGGGTTATATGGCCAATTAATCTTCAACAAAAGAGGCAAGAATATGCAATGGGAAAAAGACTGTTTCTTCAACAAACGGTGTTGGGGAAACTGGACAGCTTTGTGCAAAACAATGAAACTGGACCATTTTCTTACACCATACACAAAAATAAACTCAAAATGGGTCAAAGACCTAAAAGCGAGACATGAAACCATAGAAACCCTGGAAGAGAGCAGAGGCAATAATTTGTCTATAACATTGGCCCTACCAACATTTTTTTAGATGTGTCTCCTGAGACATAGGCAACAAAAACCAAAATAAACTATTGGGACTACATCAGAATAAAAGGCTTCTGCACAGTGAAGGAAAGAGTCCATAAAACTAAATGACAACCGACTGAATGCGAGAAGATATTTGCAAGTGACATATCCAATAGAATTCCTCTGAAATCACTGAGATAAGAGAAGTCTGGGTACTCAAACTCATGACTCTTCCACATTGGAAAAGTTTTCTCAAAGAACCAAGACTCACAGTCATACACTCCAAATTCTGCTTTCTTATCCTGACTTGTGATTACGATTCTGACCGCCTCTGCAAGGGCCTAGCCACCCACCCTCTAGGGTGGAAGACGGAAGAATCCACCACTTTTGTTCCATGCCCATTCTATATGTTCTTTCTCACACTCTTTTAATTCTTCCTTTTCTCTATGCTTTTCTTGCTTCGGTTTCTTCAACCCTTCACCTGGTTCCTGTTTCCTCTCCCCCAGCAATAATGGTAATAACTAACCATTTAGGAAGTGATGATGACGTTTGGCGTTACTCTAAGTAGTCATATTTACTATTTACCTTACTCCTCACAGTATTGTATGAGATACTATCAAGACCCCAGTTTAACAGATGAAACACAGAAAACTAGAGGTCGATTAGCCAAAAAGTGGAGGAAATAAGATTTGAATGCCAATGCCTTTAGACTTAACCACTGAACAAAGCTGCCTTTGCCTTTGCTGTCTTTGATGCTGAAATGGAATAAAAATACTGCCCCTGCTATCATTCGTGATCACATTTTGAGATTTGTCACTGGATTTATTATTTATTTACTTATTTATTCCCATAAAGACAGGATTATTCAGATAGAGAATGGGACTCGTGGGCAGGTCTTTGCCAATAATAGAAGTTTAAGTGGCCCCCAAAGCAGAATATCCAAGAAAAGGAGCATATCCAGATATAGTTCAAGTACCCCATCATATCGATATGATGTGGGTTGACTTGAATTAGCTTCTTCAAAATAAGCAAAGATCCAATATCAACAAGGTCTTGGTGTCCTGTTGAATGTGTAGCACAGTAGAAGCATTCCGGAAGTTGATAATCAGAAGTCCAAGAGGTGAATAGGCCCACGTGGATATCTGTCCATGGATAGGTAAGTCCTGACCATCCTCCTGGGCATTAGACACAGGATTTCATGGCTGGAAGGGTCCTGGTGAGATCCAATTTGCCACTAGTCCAAAGTCTTTGTAAAGAGGAGCCTTTGAGATAAAGATAAAGCCTTTGTTCTAGAAAGAGGTTTGAGAAGACTATTACCACAGATATTCAGAAAGGTCTTAAAAGCAGAAGCCCAGTTATAGAAATGGAAAAATATATTATGTATGGGGGAAACTGGATATCAAGACATTAGCTCAAAAATCCAGTTTCCAAATAGAGGGTAGGAAGGAGCATCAGTGTGCTAACACAAGACTCGTAGGAGGCAGGAGAGACACACCTTGTCAGCTTGGTGCACTGAAGCTTCTCTGGAGGTCAGCAAGGTGACTGACCAAGTGGACAGCATGCCTTCAAAGGGGCTTCAAGTTTCAGTGGTGGACATAGGCTGTTCAAGTGTTTCCTGTATCAAATCTTTCTTGTCTTGAACCTTGGAGAGGAATGAACCTGCAAGTTTGGGGTTACTAAGCTCACCTGTGTGGAAGCTGGAAAAAAAGAGGTATGAGCAATCGGTTGGGAGACTGATGTTGGTGGTGCTATGTACCCATATTTTCTTTGTTATACTCAATTCTTGATTATACAACAATAAAAGGAAATAGTGATAGAACAGTGGATGGCCAGGATCCCATCTTGGTTTTGAGAAATTGTGTGTTTCTTTTTGTTTTGAAGAAACAGATTCAAGTCAACTCAGATCTCAAAAACGGTGATAAAAGTTGGGGCGCCTTGGTGGCTGAGTCGGTTAAATAGCCAACTGTTGATTTCGGCTCAGGGTCCTGGGATGGAGCCCCACACTGTGCTCTGCACTCAGTGGGGAATCTGCTTCAGGATTGTCTCTCTATCTCTGCCCCTCTCCTCCAAATAAATAAATAAATCTTTAGGGGGAAAAAAAAAAAGAAGGCAGAAAAATCTAGTAGATAATAGTGTACGGTTGTGTGGGGTGGTAGGTTCCTTTTATTAAAAACTCATGACAAAGGACTTTCCACCCTCATGGAGAACGACACAAAACTGGCTGCTCAAGTCTTTGCTTCCTCTTTGCTCTTAACTCCCTTTCACTCAGTATAACGTGCTGTAACCCATTCTACCCCAAGGAGTGCAGGATGCAATCATCTCCATCCACCCTTCCGTGCCTGCCCCCCACTTACTGATCTAGGAAGCAGTGGGTGGAAGGAGAGGAGGAATGGTTAGCTAGTGTCCCCAAAGCACAAGAAATGCTTACTTGAAGGATCCTAAGGAAGCTGGGGGAGGGGAGTGGTCAGGTGGCTGTAATTAGCAACACATTCTTCCTCATCTCTGCTCTGTTCCAGCTCCCTGCTCTGGACTCCAGTGCTCTGACTCTCCTTTTTTCCCAGAGTTGACTGGGGTATTATTTTCATCTCTCTAACCATGGGTCTTGTTTTATATAGCACACACGTACAAGTGCCTAGTATACGCCAGGCATCATTCTAAGAAATTTATAAATATTAACGCCTTTAACTCTCATAATATGTCTATGAGGTAAGTGCCACTATTAACTTCATTTTAAAACTGATAAAACTGAGCACAGAGAGGTTGCTAACTTTCCTAAGGTCTCAAGCTCATGCAGTCAGGTTCTTCTTCACTAAGTGAACCCAAACCCACACCCTGGGGTTCCAGCTCTTTCTTGCCTTTACTTCTCCTCTAGTGTTGTCTTTTTCACCCCTCCCTTCTCTGGTCCGGTATATGTAGTCGGGAAATCACAGTCACTGGGAGATGTGGTAAAAGTGGGTCACGTCTTCCTCAACCTCTTCTTCCCCTTAGTCAATATCTTGTTGACTCCCTAGGATGTTCCTTACAGTAGCATTTCCTCAAAATTTTTACATGCATCAAAATAATAACAAGGACTACCATGTATATGTGCCAGGTGTTGTGTTAACTGCATAGCCTCATAATTGAATTTTAATAATTATCTGCATTTGAGAGGTGAGGAACCTGAGAATCAGAGAATTGCAATAATTTTCTCAAAATAGCACAGCTAGATTCAAATATACCTGGGTTCAACACGTGTGCTCCTCGACCTTCCGCTTCCTACCTCGTCCCACACTCATCCCTTCACTCTTAGCAGAGCTTCACCTTCTGCATTACTGAGGAGATACAGGTCATCAAGCATGACTGTTTTCTATTTCATCCCCTCTACTCCAAGATGTCCGTTGTGTATTAAGCCCCTTGAGATGCCCTCAAACATTCCTGTGGGGTGGGTATTATTACATCCCATCTTGTAGTAAAGTAAGACAAGGACCTCAGTAAATGTCAGGGGTTGAACTTGAGCCCACCTGGCTCAAACCTGTGTTGCCTCACCTCAGCAAGCAGCCTTTCTTCTATCCCCAGCCCCAACAACACCTAAAAATACTCTGTCCTTTTGCTCATCATCTCATTTTCCCCTTCCACCTCAGACAAGGCATGAGCATCTTCTGATTGAAAACCTATGCCTTCCACTGCCTGCCTCCATCTTTTGTTGCATGACAAGCATTAGTGGTCTGTGTTCCTGCACTGTTCTGGGTCTGGGGATTGAAAGGTATAGTCCCTGGACTCAAGTCACTCACGGTGTCTGGAAACAGACACATGGGTTCATGACCACCACATAATTGCAAGTACCATGAAGGAAAAACAGAGTTCCAGAGATCCCATGAGTAAGAGCAACTAACCTAGAGTAGGGCTGATCAGGGAAATTTCTACATGGTCTTCTTCCCTACCACCTACCCCAACTAACCTCTTTCCTCTCTCTCTCAGGTAAAACTGGTATATAACAGTATTTAAGTTGCAGGTGTACAACATTATTATTTGACATCTGTATATTCTACAAAGTGATCGCCAACAAAAGTCTAGTTACTGTATATCACCATATGGTTGACCTTCACCCATTTTGCCCACCCACCCTCTAACCCCTTCTGGTAACCATCAATCTGTTCTCTGTATTTATGAGTTTGTTTTTGTAGTGTTTGTTTGTCTGTTTGTATTCCAGATATGAGTGAAATCATACAGTATTTGTCTTTCTCTGATGTATTTCACTCAGCATAATACCCTCAAGGCCCATCTGCTGCAAATGACAAGATTTCATTCCTCTTTATGGCTGAATAGTATTCCATTAATATACTATATTATAAACACTCCATTATATATATATTCCAGTGTGTGTGTGTGTGTGTGTGTGTGTGTGTGTGTACGATGTCCACTTATCCATTCATCTATTGATGAACAATTAGATTATTTCCCTATCTTGGCTATTGTAAATAATGTTGCAATGAACATAGGGATATATATACCTTTTTGAACTAGTGTTTTCATATTCTTCAGTTAATTACTCACAATAGCTGGAGCATATGGTAGTTCTAGTCTTAATTTTTTGAGGATTCTCCATACTGTTTTCAATAGTGACTGCACCAATTTACATTCCCACCAGCGGTTTAAGAGGGTTCCCTTTTCTTCACTTCTTCTTCAACACATATGATTGCCTTTTTTTTTTTTTTAAGATTTTACTTATTTATTTGACAGACAGAGATCACAAGTAGGCAGAGAGGCAGGCAGAGAGAGAGGAAGGGAAGCAGGCTCCCTGCTGAGCAGAGAGCCCGATGCGGGACTCGATCCCAGGACCCTGGGATCATGACCTGAGCTGAAGGCAGCGGCTTAACCCACCGAGCCACCCAGACGCCCATGATTGCCTTTTTGATAATAGCTGTTCTAACAGGTATAAAATGATATCTTTTTTTAAAAAAGATTTTATTTATTTATTTGAGAGAGACACAGTGAGAGAGAGCATGAGCAAGGAGAAGGTCAGAGGGAGAAGCAGACTCCCCATGGAGCTGGGACCCCGATGCGGGACTCGATCCCGGAACTCCGGGATCATGACCTGAGCCGAAGGCAGTCGTCCAACCAACTGAGCCACGCAGGCATCCATAAAATGATATCTTATTGTGGTTTTGATTTACTTTTTCCTGCTGATTAGTGATATTGAACATCTTTTCATGTGTTTATGGCCATTTATATGTCTTCTTTGGAAAATAAGATCTTCTGACCATTTTTTAGTCAGGTCATCTGTTTTTTCATTGTTGAGTTGTATGAGTTCTTTTGTATATACCAGATACCAACTCCTTATCAGATATATGATTTGTAAATTTTTCTCCCATTCAGTGTGTTCCCTTTTTGTTTTGTGATGGTTTCTTTCACTGTGCAGAAGCTTTTTAATTTGATGTTGTCCCACTTGTTTATTTTTCCTTTTGTTTCCTTTCTCTTTAGTGTTGATCTACAAATACATCACTCAGATTAATGTCATGGAACTTGCCACCTATGTTTTCTTCCATGAGTTTTATGGTTTCAGGTCTTACATTCAAGTCGTCAATCCATTTTGAGTTCATCTTTGTTTACAGTATGAAATAACAGCCTAGTTTCACTCTTTGGCATGTGGCTATCCAGTTTTTCTAGAACTATTTTTTGAAGAGACTGTCCTTTCCCCATTAGATGTCCTTGGTTTCTCTGTCATAAATTAATTGTCCATAGATATGCAGGCAATCTCTTCCGTTTTAAGACAAAAATCAAATAAATTAGTTTTATCTGCTTCTCTAGCTACCATTCTATTTCATCCCCTTTCTTTCACTGTCAGGAGTTTCCACTTACTTAGCACTTATTCTATTCTCAATCCTCTAGACTTTGGCCTCCACTGAAATCATCTCAATTGCACCATATTCTCATGGGCCATCAATAACCGCCTAATGGACAAACCTAGGGTCCATTTTCAGTCTTTATTCCACTTGAGCACTGGGAATCACTAAACATCTGTGACAACCTCCTTCTCGAGACTCTTTCTCATCTTGGGTCCCATGATACTGTCCACGACTGGCGCCTCTCTTGCCACTTGTTCTATTTCGTTTCTTTTAATAACGCCTCCCTGTGACTGTTCACAAAGAAGCCTTGGACTTTAGCCTTAAGCTTCCTGAATAACTCCCCTCTCCCTCCATCACCTCCTCTCTGCGGAGGGAGGATTCATAATCTACTTGGATTTCAGTTCAAAGGCAAGTGACAGTTCTCAAAAATGAGAATAGCCTAAAGAAGAAGAAGAAGAACTCTTGTCCGTGTGAAGAAGTCTGGAGTCGGCAGTTCCATTGATTGGATAGTTAACAAGGCAGTGAGGGATACATACTTCTTTCTGTCTTTCGGTTCCACCATTTTCAGTATTGGCTTCCTCTTCTTGATCCAAAATGTGTGTCTGAGATCCAGCTGTCGTAGCATTTCAGCCTTCAAGAAGCAAGAAAGAAACGAAGAAAGCAAAGTACCCTCTTCTTAAAGACACAGTAGTCATATGCAACACTTTTGCTTTCATCCCCTTGACCTGAATCTAGTCACATAACCAAAGTTAGCTAGCAAAGAGCTGGACAATGTAGTCTTTATCCTGGGTGACCATATGCCTTGCTAAAAATTAGGCATTCTCTTACCAAGAATAAAGGAGAGAACAAACATTGGAAAATAACCGACAGATTTTGCTGCAACCCCCAAGCAATATTTTCAGACCATTCTCTTTCCTTATCTTCCATCATTCCAACTACTTATCAGGATGGTCCAACATAATCTTAAATTCAGTATTTCTTTTTTTACATTGGAGAGGGAGAGGAGAAAGGAAATCTTAAGCAGGCTCTGTGCCCAGCACAGATCCTGATGTGGGGCTCAATCTTACAACCCTGAAATCACGACCTGAGCCCCAAATCACAAGTTGGGCCCCTAACCAGCTGAGCCACCTAGACACCCCTCAAATTCAATATTTCTAACACTAAACCTATTTTCTCCTTTGGACTTTTTTTTCAGCATAATCTTAGCCAGTTTTCCAGTATCTATCAGTTTTCACTGACACAAAGTAGATGCTCAAAATATATTGTTGAACAACTGAATTCTATCAGGTTCCTCCTTACTCCCTCTCTTTCTTTATACTGTGTCTCAAATTCAGCACTTTCATTCCATTCATCTTATCATCCTCTGGTTCATGCCCAGATGCCTACAGAAGCTTCCAAAATGGTCTCTCAAGCCCAGTTTCTTTTTTTTATTCTTCCTACACAACATTACTATATTACTATGACTCTAAAATATCATTTTAATCTTCATCCTCAAGAACTTCAATAGCTCCCCTCTGCCTGTGATGTAGATCTCAAACTCAAGGCTGTCTCAGACCTAAACCAGATTTGTATCTCCTCCTTATCTTTTTCTACTCCATTATGCAAATCTATATTTATTCAATCCACATCGCATGTTCTCCTGCTTCTAAATTTTTACTCAGGACCTGAGGACCTGAGACACTCATCCTTTCCATTTCTCTTCAGTAAAATCCTATTCACTCTTTCAAAGTCCTCCTCAAATTCTACTTTCTTTAAGAAGTTTCCCCTAACCACTATAGTTCAAAGTGATCTCTCCTTTCTTCGTATTTGTACTGTAACTACTGTCTCTACCATTACATGAATTTACCATTTACTACCTCATTTTTCAAAGAAGAGTTATGTGTATGTGTGTGTATCTTATTTCCTAAGCAATTATGAAATTCCTAAAAAATGGCAGAGAACTGGTTTGGTCATAGACTTGCCTAGTACATTATGTGTTAAGTCCTCAAGACACTTTTGTGCTACAAGTTCTCTCTGAAGATGGGTTTTCCTTAGGTCTCTTCCAATGTTAATATAATGTTTACATTTATATTATATTACTGGATTTTATGGATTATATTACTCTTGTGTTATATGTTATTATATATAATTAACATAATACACAAATATAAAACATATAAACTAATATATAATATATATTATGTCATTAGTATATTATATATACCCTGCACCTACATTTTATTACGGCACTTACATTATATTACAGCACCTAGAAAAATAAATATTGAGGTAGTTCAATATGGAGATTCTCTTTTAAAACCTAAAGTCTTAAGCTTAAAGCCCATAAGTGGAGTGGTACCTAAAAGTATCTCTCTGGGCTTTACTTGAATTAGCCCTTAATAATGGCCCTTTATACATTCTTCAGTATGGTCCTGCTACCCCCCAACCCCCGCCCCGGGCCATCATGGGGGTGGCCTAGGAAGCCTTCAAAGGCATGTACCAGTTATGAGGATGATGATGAAGCAAATGATGAAGATGAGAGTCCTTGTCATCTTCAACTCCAGAAACAACTGACATGCATGGTGCCTTAATGGCTACAAGACATTCCACTCTTATTGTATGATTTGCTGGTCACTACTTAGGTAGAACAAACTTTATTGTTATTATTTCCATTCTATGGATGGAGCCACTGAGACTCAGAAAGGTTTTGTAGCTTTATGAAGGTAGTCCAGCTTCTAATCAGAAGTGCTATCACCCACACCTCCAGGCTCCTTGTCTTCCCAGCCACCTGCCTCAGACCACAGTCAGAGGGTCTGGAGGTAACCAAGGCTGCATCTCGTGCATGGGTGAGCCCTAGGCCTTTCCTCAGCAAGCCCAGGATTCTCACCAACAACGCAAGCAGCAAGAGGGGCAGCAGGACTTTCCCCAGTCCGACCTACCTGCCAGTGCTCCTGTCTCCTCGCCCTTTGATGCACCACATCACTCCCTGAAAGACTTGCTATGGAGGATAAGTCAAAACAACACGACACACACTCTGCCGTGTGGCCACCCAACTGCCATGAACCCTAAGAAGTTCTGTTTTCACAGTCGCCTACACACTTCCTGGGGCTTGAGGAGAGAACCCACATCCTCTTCACACATTTAACTTTTATCTACAGAACAGAATGGCAGTTAGGTGCCAGGGTCTGATTTTAAAAAGTTCCGCAAGACACAGGCTACCGGGCACCAGGATCAGCTGTGTAATTTGCAGAAGCCATTGCAACATGAAAATGGGGGGGGGGGGCTGGTCCTTGCCCAAACAATAGTAAGTCTTTCAAGGTGGCACAGCAGCCTTAAAGCAATCTCAGAGTCCTTCTGAGCTCAAGGCTCTGTGCACCTGCCCAGGTGGCATGCCCATGTCTGAGAAGGACTCAGGCTGGCACACACCAAGGACCCCTCTACCACACCCCATAGCCCAATGGAACAGTTTATCTGGAGAGAATTAATGTTCAAGAAGCTGGATTTTTGTAAACTATGACTCTTGCCCTGAAGGCAGCCTTAGTCTCTCCTTTGGTTCCCCAGTGGTTTGTTTCTTTTGCTTTTACCATTTAGCACTCATCAGATTGTGTTATTCTTTACTTGCATACACATTTGTCTTATTCTCCAGGGTGTGATCTCCTCAGCACCGCAGCCACATCCTATTCTTCTCTGAGTCTCTAGCATAGCATATGGCACATAGTTAGCACCTAATAAATGTTTGTAGATACAGGTCCTTAGTCTCTCCCTCCCCCAGGACCCTGTTACATCTTCTTCTGTACTTAACCCACCCCAACTAAGTCATCATGCATGACCTGGGATGGTCCTCCTAAGGCAAAATCTTGGTTGGTCTGAAAGGAAAGAGATTTTTATTAGCAATCTCTAGTCTCATTCAGGAGCTACTGGGCTGGAGGGCAAGGGCGGCCATTTTATAATTATATTGCCTTCCATTTTACAAACTAGGTATCAAGTCAGTTTATCTTCATAAGGTGAAAGAGGAGAAGAGAGAAAAATAAACTTCTCATTCCCCCCACATTGGATTTTAAAAGCATTCATCCTTCAGCTTTTACTAGAAAGTAACAGGTCAAGTCTCCTTGCTATTGTCTCTCAAAGCACCATAATACTTACACATTTGACCTTGAACAATGCAGGGGTTGAGGGTACTGACCCCTCATGCACTTGAAAATCTATGTATAACTTCAGGCTCCCCTAAAACTTCACTTACAGCCTACTCTGAACCAGAAGCCTTACTGATAATAGTCAGTTAACACATATTTTGTATGCTTTATTGTTACAGATCTTATTCTTACAATAAAGTAAACTAGAGAAAAGAAAATGTTATTAAGAAAATCATAAAGAAGAGAAAACACATTGACAGTATTGCATTGTATTTACAGGAAAATTTCATATATAAGTGGACCCACGCAGTTCAAGTCTGTGTTGTTCAAGAGTCAACCATATATATAGTATCTGTACATCTGTGATGATCTGATCACTATTGATTTCTTCCTTTAATTGTAAAGTTCCAAAGAGCAGGAAAGTTGTATCAATTTTCACTCACCTCTGTATCCCACAGCTCCTTGCATTGCACTTAAAAGAGTGGATGTTCAGCAAACATTTTTATTAGAAATTTGATTAATAATTACCTGCTGTAGTATCTGGGACAAAGCTGACCTTGAAAAAAATTCATGCATTCATTCATAAATGTACGAATGAATAAATGAATTTTGCTTACATCAGAAGCTGTTCCAAGAGATTCCAGGCAACACGTAAGTGAATTCCATTTATTAATTCATTCCACAAATATTTATTAAACCACCACTACATGTCATGGACTAGCCTAGAGGCTGGAGATAGAGTAGGGAACAAAAAAGACCTCTCCAAATCACCAACTTGGGAAATACTTTGGAGAACCTCCAAAGCACTATAGGCCTGTATCTTCCGGAAATAAAGGTATAAATGTAGCTTTCTTTTTGCAAAGACCACAGCAGCCAGGCTCTTGTCCCAGCTCTTCCGTCACTTGGCAATATGATCTTGGGAAAGAAAGACACTTAATTCTCAAACCTTCTGGAGGTGTATGGTCTTTGTCCCTCCAATCTCGTAGACCCTTCGGTCTGTAAGTCCAGATAAATATTTTTAATGAAATAGACCCCTTGAAATTCACTGGAAATTTCGTGTTTTTTTTAATGAGAATCCCTTAGAAAATTTAGCCATCATAACATATTATATGTAGAGTAGAATACCAAAAACAAAAAACGAAACGAAACGAAACAAAACCTAAAAAACAAACAAACAGAAAAACCCCACAAAAATACAAAAGAAAAACAAAAAACCTCTCCAGAGGTTGGATGAGCTGCATCTGGGCAGGTCTTCAGGGAGACTCAAGCCTGGGAGACAGGAGACTCTAAAAAGTGCAACAGGGAAATGGCATTGGTTTTCTATTTATGTCTCCAGGTCTGGAAGCAGACGGAAGTGACACAGACGTCATCACGCTGATTGGGATACTGGGGGAGTTGGTCACTTTCCCCTTAAATATCAAAAAATCACAGCAAGTTGTCAACATCGTTTGGAACTCTGAGACATCTGTTGCTTTCATAACGCCAGGAGATGCAGGAGCAGCACCCAAAGTTACTGTGACCCACCAAAATTATAATGACCGAATAAATGTCTCCTGTCAGAACTACAACCTGGAGATCAGTAATCTGAGGATGGAAGATTCTGGCATCTACAAAGCCGACATAAATACAAAGACCGTTGAAGGGGTGGTCGCCACCACCACCAGGCGCTTCAACCTTCAGGTCTTCCGTAAGTAGCGCGAGGATAAAGGGCTTGCTTTGTTTTGCAAATTCGCTATCTACAGAATGCCTTTATTTCTTTGTTGACGTCCCTAATTCTTTCTGTACCTGTAAATCCATACGTAAACACATCAATACTAACGAAGAGCTTGTGATTTTGCTTGTTTTTAGCCATGTAATCTTCAAGCAGCAGGTTGTTCCATGCGTCTGGTTTTTCTTTTCTATAAAATGTGAATAATCAATCACTTCCCTTGGTCACTGAGAGGATCAAGTAAGATAGTGTATGGAAAGCACTTCTTTAAAAAAAAACAAAAACTTTTTATTTTAAAATAAGTGTAGATGCATAGAGAGGTGTAAAGAGTCAGGCAGGGAGGGGCGTCTGGGTGGCTCAGTCGGTTAAGCGTCTGCCTTGGGCTCAGGTCAGGATCCTGGAGTCCCGGGATAGAGCCCCATGTCGGGCTCCTTGCTTAGTGGGGAATCTGCTTCTCCCTCTCTCTCCCCCTCACCCTGCTCATGCTCTCTCTGTCTCTCTCTCTCATACATAAATAAGATCTTAAAAAAAAAAAAAAAAGAAGAGGTCCTGTGTGCACATTCTCCAGTCCCCCCAGTGGTGGCATCTCGTGTAACTATAGGACAGTATCAACTCCAAGAAGCCCGCACAGGCATCCCTAGGAAGCTGATTCAGACATCAGCAGTTGTACGGGCTCTCCTCTATGTGTCCGTGTACGTGTAGCTTGCAGAGTTTACTCACCTGTGGGCCCTCGTGTGTCATGACCGCAATCAAGGTCCTGAACCACAACACCCCTGCAGCAAGAGTCCCTCAGCCATTCAGAGCCACCTGCTCCCTCCCCAGCTTCTGGAAGACCTTACTCCATTCTTCACACCCATCATTACGTTATTTCACACATGTCACATACATGGACTCATGCAGTACGCATATGCTTTTGAGACTGGCTCTTCTCACACAGCATAATTTCAGAGTCTTCCTAATTATTGCAAGTATCAATAGTTTTTATCTTTTTATGTCTGGATAGTATTCCATGGTGTAGACGGACCAGTCTGTTTAACCATTCACTGATGAGGGGATATTTTAGTTAGTTCCAGCTTGGGGGTATTACAAATAAAGCTGCTGTGCACATTCATGTACATGTTTCTGCATGAAATGACTTTTTGCTTCTCTAGGATAAATGCCCAAGAAGGAAAACACATGGTAAATTCATTTTTTCTTTTATTTGTTTAAAAATTTTTATTGTGATAAAAATATATGTAACACAACATTAAGCACTTTAACCATTTTTTAAAAGATTTATTTATTTATTTTAGAGAGAGAGTGCATGTGAGCGGGGGGAGGGGCAGAAAGAGAGGAAGAGAGAGAGAGAGAGAAGCAGACTTCCTGCTGACTTCCTGCTGAGCATAGAGCTCCAACATGGGGCTCAATCCTAGGACTCCAACATCATGACCCAAGCCGAAATCAAGAGTGGGATGCTTCGCCAACTGAGCCACACAGGCGCCGTGGCTTTCATCTCTTGTATGTTCAGTTTTACCCACTCAATCTCTGGGAGGTGTTATACTATTTGCAGGTAGAGCAGACCACCAGAAAGTCTCAGAGAAAGCCAGATTGCCCACCTAACACAATCTGTACCTTTGGGGGAGTTAGTGGAGAAGATAATGAGACAGGAACTGACACTTATTGAACTCTGTGTGTCTGCCATTTTACCACCTAATTTTAAAAAATATGTAGAGATCACATACATTTAGGCAACACATGCACAGAGTCAAAGACAGTACACAGTGCATTGCAACTCTCCCTTCTCAGAGGCAGTCCCTATTGCTGGCTTGTTTTGTCTTTCCCATAGATAATTACTATGCCTAGACAGATGATAGGCAGATGGACGGAGATGGGTATTAGGTGCTCTTTAAACACAATAGCTCATTTAGTCCTCACAACAAACAACCCTAGCAGGAGAAAATTGTATCAGTGTTTAAGGGATGGAGCTGAGGCTGCGTGCGTCCCCTTTCTGGAGAGCAGCAGAGCCTGGTCAGACCCAGGTCTCCAGTGGCTTCCCCACTCTCAGCCACAGCCCTGACCTTCTCTGTCCAGCAGCCTGATGCAGGTAACATCTCTGTTCCTGCTGAGAAGAATGAGATGGGATCCTATCTTTTTTTTTTTTTTAATTTTATTTTTTATAAACATATATTTTTATCCCCAGGGGTACAGGTCTGTGATCGCCAGGTTTACACACTTCACAGCACTCACCATAGCACATACCCTCCCCAATGTCCATAATCCCACCCCCCTCCCAAACCCCCTCCCCCATCAACCCTCAGTTGTTTTGTGAGATTAAGAGTCACTTATGGTTTGTCTCCCTCCCAATTCCATCCTGTTTCATTTACTCTTCTCCTACACCCTTAACCCCCCATGTTGCATCTCCTCTCCCTCATATCAGGGAGATCATATGATAGTTGTCTTTCTCCGATTGACTTATTTCGCTAAGCATGATACCCTCTAGTTCCATCCACGTCGTCGCAAATGGCAAGATTTCATTTCTTTTGATGGCTGCATAGTATTCCATTGTGTATATATACCACATCTTCTTTATCCATTCATCTGTTGATAGACATCTAGGTTCTTTCCATAGTTTGGCTATTGTAGACATTGCTGCTATAAACATTCGGGTGCACGTGCCCCTTTGGATCACTACGTTTGTATCTTTAGGGTAAATACCCAGTAGTGCAATTGCTGGGTCATAGGGTAGTTCTATTTTCAACATTTTGAGGAACCTCCATGCTGTTTTCCAGAGTGGTTGCACCAGCTTGCATTCCCACCAACAGTGTAGGAGGGTTGGGATCCTATCTTTACCACTATCCCCCACCTCGACACTCAGCAAAAGAGTTTCTCTAAAAATAAGTAAATATCAAGCAGAGACTTGAATATTCCTGTAAGTCCGGTTTCTAAAGAAAAGCGTGCTGCACGCGTGCACGCACACACACACACACACTTTGGCTGATTTTCTTTTTTTTAAAGATTTTATTTATTTATTTGACAGACAGAGATCACAAGTAGCCAGAGAGGCAGCAGAGAGAGAGAGTGAGAAGCAGGCTCCCTGCTGAGCAGAGAGCTGGATGCGGGACTTGATCCCAGGACCCTGAGATCATGACCTGAGCTGAAGGCAGAGGCTTAAACTCACTGAGCCACCCAGGCGCCCCCTTTGGCTGATTTTTTGCTATAGATGTCTCTATTGATCACCGTCGTAGCACATCAAGGTCACTCCAAACTTCTTTGAGAGTTTTTTCGCAAGTCACCACTAATTCTGGTCTGGAGTAGATCCCTCTAAGAGACTCACAGGACCAGGGTTTCTGGTGCGGTTGGAATGAAAAACATTTATAGATTCTTCCTTACCATATTCTACTTCCTTGCAGGCACAGACAACTTTAAAAATACTACATGAACCAGAAAGCCACATGCCCCCTCCTTCTGAACCCTCCCCACGTGGCTAGGATAGAGGGAACAAAGCCCAGCACAGCAGTCTGGCCAAGAATTAACTAAATTTACCAACTCAGAACATGGGCACTTTCTTATCTGCCAGTAAAGGGAAGAACTTCCCTTTCCTTCTGCCGGCCCCAGATAGCTCTTACTTCAACCTAAATATAATTGCTCTTCCGTAACCCCTTACCAGCCTACCACTTGGACAGTTAACCTTTTGATTGCTTTTGTAAAAACATCTTTTGAAATGAACTTTTGAAGGGATTTTAACTTTTTACTGTGGCGCTTTAGAACAACACAAAACAACTCCATGAAAACACATCAGAAAACACAGCCAAAACATTTTTTGTAGAGACTTTCATGCAGTGGTGCACTGGTTCTTGATGGCCTGGGTGACCCAAAGGGCGTGCGGCACATGATTTCATAAATGGTAGTAAATATACACCGGTCTTTATTGTGTATCCCATAGAGCTAGCCGTATGCACAGAACGTTTTCATTGAATTTTGCTGAACGTTTATCCTTCTCAGCCTTCAGGTGTCAAAGAAGAAGCCAACGGGGATACTGGCTGATAGTTTTGTGAACTGGGCTAATAAGGAAAAAGTAACCCAACAAACACATACTTCAGACCTGACCTTGCACGTCAGTGCAAGAGACTGCTTTGCTGAATCGGATAATGGTTTTCAAACACTGGAAGAATATTTCCTAGATTCTTTGGTGCTGTTCCCAATGTAATGGCTGCAGACAGGAGGCAGACTGAAGTTTAATTGACTTTAACCATCTTTAGTGTTCTTAATGTTTCTTCATCTTTAATGTTTCTTCTTGTTTTCTTCAGTCTAGAGTGACAATCTGTAGACCGGTCAACCCAGCCCAAGTCTGAGCATTTGCCAATTTCTTTTATTTGAGGGGAGGGTAAAGGGGGACAGAGGGAGAAGGAGGGAATCCCAAGCGGGCTCCATGCCCAGTGCGGAGCCCCGCGTGAGGCTCAATCTCATGACCCTGAGATCAGGAACTGAGCTGAAATCAAGAGTCGGACGCTTAAACTGACAGAACCGCCCAAGCACCCCCTGATTTGTCCATTTCTGTGGTGTAAAGACTCCCAATGTGTTTTGAAGCTTGCAGAACTGGGAAGACTTTGTATATCATTACACAAGACAGATCTGAGAGATGTAAATAACTTTTAGAGCGTAGGTAACAGCAAATCGGCCAAAAAAATAGAAAGCGGTGAATTTTGAGTACATATTAGCTTTTCAAAATGTGATTTATTTTATTGTAAGTTGTTATCATTTCATTTTTCATGATGGTTGCACTTAACAACCCTCTTGAAAGAATTTCTGAGAACCCAACAGCTGGCTCTCCTGAGAGAGGTTAGCTCCCGCTCAGCCCGGACACCTGTGCCTCCCTGTCCTAGGTCGGCTTGGGAAGCCACAAATCACACAGAGTTTAATGACGTCTATGAACAGCACCTGCTATGTCACCTTGACGTGCTCCGTGGAGAAAGAAGAAGAGAACGTCACATACAGTTGGAGTCCTCTGGGGGAGAAGGGGAATGTAATTCGGATCTCCCGGACCCCCGACAGCCAGGAGCTGACTTACACGTGCACAGCCCAGAACCCCATCAGCAACAGCTCGGACTCCATCTCTGCCCAGCAGCTCTGTGCAGGTGACCGGCGCCGTCGGGCTCCCCTGTAGTCTCCAAGACCCACTCGGAAGAGCGGCCTAAACTGGGCCTTGTTTCCCCGGGGGGTGTCCCTCCCTTAGGCCAGGCTGGTCCCCAGGGGCATCTCCTCCCAGAAGGGCCTGGAAAAGAGGCCAGAGCTGTCTGAGATGGGCCGGGTGTTTGCGGTGTTCTGAAGCAGTCCCTGCTTGGCCCTCTGACTGTTTCTAACGCTGACTTTGAATACCAGAAAGTCCATTTTCCCTTGGAGCTGTGGCACTCCCCCGGCGGGCACCCCTTTTGACAGTGTCCCTGAGTGTGGCCAAGTCTCACTGTCTCTTCTGTTTCCAGACACTGCAACAGGCCTCCGTTCTCGCCACACCAGGCTGCTGAGTGGGCTGGCCGGGCTCTTTCTGTCTATACTCATCGTGACTTTGGTGCTTTTGTTCCTTTTGCGCAAACGAGGAGAAGGTAGGATTTCTCCAGAAGGTAAAATGTGGAAATACACCTTCCTTTTCCCGGGACAGGAGTCATCTATCCAAGGTGGGGTAGAGAGGTGCCTTGTTCCAGGGAATCTGCCTTCCTCCAATCCACACTCCCTCACCCTCTCCGGAGTGCTGACCCCTGGATGCCAGTGCTCTGAGTGGGCTCCGGAATCCGCTCCTGCTGTCATCAGTATCTGGTGGGCCCAGAATCTGGGTGTGAGTTCACTACTGCCAAGGAGGACCTGGGCTTCACTGGACTGTATCTTTCCTTCTCTGGCTCAGTGCTCTCACATGTAGAATGAGATTCGAATTATAGGGTATCCTGAGTCACTTCCAATTCTACCATATTTTGACTTTGGAGAGTCCCTGACAGACATGTACTAACTTTTCATTCCATGGACGTCACTAGATCCCTCTGGATCCCTCTGGATCCTTCTGTAATTGTGCTATTTGCAATGCAGAAAACCTAATCTTGGGCCCTCCCCCCCGAGGATCATTATGCCCTCCTATTCCTCCTACCCCCATCATCTCCCCAAATCTTCCCCAAATCCTCCCCCCAATCACAGTAACAAGCCTGGGTGTAGAGAGCTCCACCTCTGTTTCCATGTTCCTGACTCTCCTTTGGGTCTGATTCCTCAGGTTCCTTCTTGAAGCCCTTCAGTAAGAACTCTGGTAAGTTCTCAGCCACGAGTTTCCACGGATGACAACTGAGAGCCATGAGTTCACAGCAGATGAGTTAAGACTCAGCTTCTGTTTCGTAGGCGGTCTGGGCCGAAGGTCCCAGCTTGACTGTTTATCAGCTATTAGTGATCTGTCAGCATAAGCCTCAGTTTTCTCGGTGGTAAAACAGACATACATACTTATTAACAGGATTAAATGGAATTACCCACATTATGTACTTGGCCTGGAGCCCGGTGCATAGTAAGAACTCAGTAAATATCAGCACGATGCGTACAACTGACCATCCAGCCTTGGCACGGAAGGAGGCTTTCCGGGGCAGAGAATTTAACTCAAATGGGAGTGATGGAGAGAAGTCCTGTAACCTGACTCAGGCCATAGGTATCTTCAGGGTTCCTCCAAGAGACATCTGTCTCCAATCCCTCACGGTCTCTTGGGAAGGAAGAAGTGCTACTTTTTTCATCTACCAATGAGATGACAGAGAGTGCCCGGGCTGACTCTCTTGGCGGGTCGGAGGTAGGGTCTGGGACAGGACTTACCTCTGTGTGCCACTCAGCTCGCTGCTATTTGTGGATGTGTTGGTGCCCTGAAACAGCTCTTTTTGACTTTGCCCTAAAATGTTGCATGTTGGGAGCAGAAAGAGGGGCACACTGGGACGGATGCCTTTACCAGCCCAGGAATTCTTTTTTTTTTTTTTTAAGATTTTATCTATTTATTTGACACACAGAGAGAGATAACAGGGAGGGAATACAAGCAGGGGGAGTGGGAGAGGGAGAAGCAGACTTCCTGCTGAGCAGGGAGCCCGATGCGGTACTTGATCCCGGGACACCTGGGATCATGACCTGAGTCGAAGACAGATGCTTAACCGACTGAGCCACCCAGCTGCCTCAGCCCAGGAATTATTATTTTTTTTAACATATAATGTAGTATTTGCCCCAGGGGTACAGGTCTGTGAATCATCAGGCTTACACATTTCACAGCACTCACCATAGCACATACCCTCCCCAATGTCCATCACCCAGCCACCCTATCCCTGCTCCCCCACCCCCAGCAAGCCTCAGTTTGTTTCCTGAGATTAAGAGTCTCTTATGGTTTGTCTCCCTCCCTGGTCCCGTCTTGTTTCATTTTTTCCTTCCCTACCCCCCCAAGACCCCCTGCTCTGCTCTCAAATTCCTCATATCAGAGAGATCATATGATAATTGTCTTTCTCTGATTGACTTATTTTGCTTAGCCTAATACCCTCTAGTTCCTTCCACGTTGTTGCAAATGGCAAGATTTCAGGTTTTTTAACGGCTGCATAATATTCCACTGTGTGTGTGTGTGTGTGTGTGTGTGTGTGTGTGTATACCACATCTTCTTTATCCATTCATCTGTTGATGGACATCTAGGTTCTTTCCATAGTTTGGCTATTGTCAGCCCAGAAATTCCTAAGAGTAGGGACTTGTCTCTGTGGTCTTTGCCTCCCGTGGAGCCTGGTGCACAGAGGAAGCCTCTCATCAGTGTTTTACCATGTGGCTCAATCGAGCAGACAACGAATGTCTGTAGAGTATCTGCTCTGTTCTTCTCCCTGGAGATAGTCACAGGAAGGTACGGGGCAAAGGAGTCCAACACAATGTGTAACTAGAGAGAGTCAACCTCACGGAAAAACCAAGGCCCTCGCATAAGAAGACAATGAGCCCAGGGGAGGCAGTCAGCACCATGTGCCAGAGAGGCCATGCGAGACCCTGCGGGGAGGGGCTGCCTCTGACTGCCCGCCCGGGCTGGGGGAACCTCGTCAGCCTCCTGTGGATTCTGGAGTAGAGCCCTGGGTGAGCCAGGCCTGAGCTGGTGCCTCCCACACCGCGCGAAGTCCCGACAAGAGGGAGAGGCCGTCCCAGGACCCGAGCATCCATCTCAAGGCGATGTTAGCCCTCTGACCTTTTAAGGCTTCGTTTCTTTACCTTAAAAAAAGAACCTCAGAAGAAGTCATCTCTAAAACCCATCCGCCTCTCACACGCTGTGTTTCTATGTTTCTTTGTGACGCAGATGCCGCCTCGAAGAAAACAATATACACCTACGTCATGGTGACCAGAGCTGCCCCCCCAGCAGAGGGCAGAATCTACGATGAAATCCCCCTGTCTAAGGTGACCTAATGCCACTCACGGGTCCTCACACCACCCCCAGGGGAAGGGAGTCGGGGGCAGCAGGCCAGGGATCTAGAGGGTCCAACCAAGCATCGTCATGTCAGGGAAATGATGCCATGAGTCCCCCCGTGGGGACAGGAACATGGCCAGTCGTCACTGCACAGCAACCTTCAGGGGTGGAGGCCGTCAGCTTCCACACGGGGGTCTGGTTCTGGGTGATGTGAGAGGCCTGACTAGGTAGGAGTGGGGTGCCCTCCACAAGGGACAAACAGCAAGGGGGCTGTTTAGGTGTGAGGTGAGGGCTGCTAGGTGGCCACCAACATGGGAATAGGAGGCTAAGGGGCCTTTAAGAGCACAGAACTGAGAGAGATTCCCCTCCTTTTTTAAGATTTAGTTTATTTGAGAGAGAGCACCAACAGAGTGGAGAGGCAGAGGGAGAAGCTCCCCACTGAGGAGGGAGCCCGATGTGGGGCTTGATCCCAGGACCCTGAGATCATAGCCTGAGCCGAAGGTGGACGCTTAATGACTGAGCCACCCAGGAGCCCCAAGAGAGGTCCCCTTGAACTTCCTGGTCTGGCGGCGACACCCCCCTCCTCCCACCTGCCCTTCACCTGCCTGTCCTGCCCTCATCTCCACCCTGAACCACTTTCCTCTGTGCTCCCAGGCCCTGGCCTGCTCCCCCGAAGTCGACAGGAGTGGAAGGGCAACGGACGTCCGCCTGGTCCAGCCAGCACTGAGCTTGTGCTGATGGGTGACTAGGTGTCCAGAGCCAAAATCTTCAGTGGGCAAGACCCAGTGTGAACCACGCAAACCCCTCCTCTTGGCTCCTGAGGGTTTTACCCAACTGCTACCCACTCCTCCCGCCCCACACCCTGCCCTGGCCTTCTCGAGGCTGGATGGAACCAGAGCAGAGGCGGGGAGAGGAGGTGACCTGGTGGGAGTGGGATCAGGGAGCAGCAGGCCAGGCAGAGGCGGGAAGGGGGCCTCACGAGGTTTTGCCTGGGCCCCTCACTGAGGGAAAGACGGGTGTTTTACAGGAGCTCCCTGCCAAGGAGGACCCAGCGAACAGGGTTTACGCCACATTGCAGATGGATAAGGTAAATCCTTTTGATTTTTTATCCCAGCCTGTCTGTTCCAGCCATTCTGCTGTGCCCTGTCCGTCCGAGCAGGGGCCAGCTGGTTCGCTCGGTGCTTCTCTCTGTCCCTCTCAGGACTAACTGCTGGGGCCTTGGCCCACAGCGTCCCACCCTGCACAAAACCCAGCTCCAGGTCCGTGGCCATCCAAAAGCTGGCTCACTTGGGGTGTTGAGCCTGCCTCTAAATGCAGGAGCCCCCGGACCTCTGAACTGCGGGGTTCCAACTCTAGCCTCTCAAGCAGCTGGGGCCATGCGGGCTCACAGAATAAAATTAGACAACCAGGTGCCCCCCTCTGGACAGACACAGGCCCACACCAGGTGCCCAGCCCGGGGAAGTAGAACACAGGCTGAATTTCAGTTCCCACTTCCTCTGCCAGCTGACTTGCACAGTGTGCAACCTGCACCACAATTTGAAATGGAGCAGCAACACGCACAGTGCCCTGTGCCTCAATGTCCTGCTCTCGGCTATGCATAGAGGGCAGGTGAGACTTTCCGTTTGGGGCATCGCTCACTGTCTGTGAGGATCCTCATTTCTGCTGCAGTCAGAAGGACAGCTTTGGGGTGTCTTGGGGAATCGAATGTTTTGTCAGTGTTCCTGGGTAATAGCTGAGCAAAATCATCGTGAAAGATAAACAGGAACCTGGGGGTCGGGGGAAGGGAAAGTCAAGAGAACAGAGGAAGAGTGGGAGGGGACATTAGGAAATGGGCCACGGATGGGTGGGGAATGAGAATTAAGAGCTGGTTCGGTATAGAGGGCATCTGTGAGCTGCAGAAGCAGGAGGCTTGCAAGAGAACTCGTGCTCGGGTGGTTGGGGTGTGGGGCTAAGCCAATGTCCTGGAGCACAAGACAGAAGGGCCTTCGCTCCCTCAGTGCTCAGGAGAGGGAAGGAGGGAGAAGGAGACAGAGGGACAACGGAGGGACAAAGGACAGGCGAAGGGGAAGGAAGAAGGGAGGGGCAGGGCTGCATGTGTGAGCCGGGATCTGCAGGTCGGGGAAGGACACAGGAGGAGACACTGGCAAGGACTCTACTGGAGGGATTCACCAGGGCGGCTCAGGTTGTGGCATCTCAAAGCACATCCTCTAGACAAGGTGGATAGCAATTATTGATTGCTCATTAGGTGATTTGAGAAGAATTTTTTCCCTGTCCTGTCGGGTCCACTTTACTTGGGAGTGGGGTGTGGGGAGGGCTCTAGGTCTGTCCGCATAACTAGAGCACAGGACACGGGTGGAGGCAGCTCCCTAGTATGTGGGGAGCACTTGTGGGGGTTCAGAAGGAGCTGAGGCTCAGCCAGGAGCAAGGAAGGCGGGTAGGTTGAGCCTGGTGTTGCCCAAGCCTGTCATCAAATCAATGCAAATACCCCCATTCCCTCCTGCTGCTTTTTTCCTGGGCTCCACTGCTGATTACCCAAGCGCTTGCAAGTGGGTGACCGGAGCATCTCCCCGGGCCATCTCTCTGTCCTGGTACCGCCCGGGCCGGGCTTCCCATGCAGCGTCTCTCAATTAACCTGCCGCCTCAACTCCCTCTTGTGCACAGATGGGGAAAACCAGCACTCAGGACGGCAAACCTCCTGGGATTTCAGCCTATGACAATGTGGTCTAGGCTCCTGGGCAGCCTTCTCCCTGTGGACAGAGCTTCAGCCACCATCGATAGCCCAGCAGATGCCCCGGACCCAGACTTTTCTCTGCGCATGTCTTACATGGAGACTGAAGCCATCACACCCGATAGGTGACTTTTTGTGATTGGAGGTGATGACCCTTCCCAGCAACCCCCTATGTAAGAAGGATTAATACTTTGCACACCTGTGCTCCGTGGTGGTACACCACCTGAGATGCTCTTACCACACTTGGTGTCTGCGAGGAGCCCTGATGCAGAGCCTCCAAATTCTACACAGCCCCAGCGACAAATGAGACAAAAGCACCTTTCCCTGAGGCAGAAGCAGCCCCTCCCAAGCACATGGCTCGACGAATAGAGTGTGGGCTGCATTTCAGCCTCTCTGTGCCCCTTTGCCCAGGAACTTTTGTGCAGGGGACAGCTGGCTGGACCGGCCCACCCATGCATGATAGGGTCACATGGGAAGCCATTGGTGGTGTGGCTCTCAGCTGTGCAGACACACTCTCCAAATGGAGCGTTGGAAAATGCTCTTTCCGTAGGGACTAGACAGCTGGGGCATTTTTCTTTAGGCTCTACTTCAGAGGCCTCATAAGATTCTCATAGAGAATCATGGACTTCACGCTCTGGTTAGATGTCTGTGCCCCTCCTACCTAGCACTAAGGAGGAATCGCCCACGGCTGAGCAGAACTTTCAAGTGATCATATGAAGAACAGTTCCCGTATGT
This sequence comes from Enhydra lutris kenyoni, assembly GCF_002288905.1. Lineage (NCBI taxonomy): Eukaryota > Metazoa > Chordata > Mammalia > Carnivora > Mustelidae > Enhydra > Enhydra lutris. Next base: position 5,140,703 of record NW_019154178.1, on the reverse strand, counting down.
GTGAGCACCCACGGCCAGCTAAATCCCAAATCCCCATCAACGATCCCAGGCTGGGCAGCAGAAATGAGCTGCATGTAGGCAGAAGGGAGGTGTTAGTCCCAGTGAATGGATCCATAGCACCGTCTAGCCCTGAACACCATTAGCCCTATGTTGGGGGCTGCAAGACCCCCCAAAGTATCAGATGAGCAAAATGTCCGCTCTGGTCTAGCTGCTCTGTGCAAGGCAAGCATGGGCACTCATGTTAAATGCTGAATTACATGTTTCAGGGAGTGGCGGGAGCTAGCAAAATCAGGGAAGGCTTCCTGAAGGAGGTGGGTCTTGGAGGGTTGGAGGCGGGTTGAAACTGGCCTCTAGAGGAAGAGTAGGATTTGGCCAAGAATGAAATCTAGGTGGCATCCCACTGAGGAAAGCCCAAGAAAGAAGCGGAGGCTGGATCTGTGTGATGTGCTCTGGGCACTGCCCAGATGCACGGACCATGCTCACCGTCCCTTGTCTATGACGGCAGAGCACCTCTGTTTCGGTGTGTGCCCACAGCCCCAGCCCTTTGCACACACATCAATGCTCAGCTCAAATGTCATCTCCTCTGTGAAGCATCATGGGTCTCATGGGTCAAATTAATTATGGCTTTTTTGCCCTCCTTTCCCCCCCTTTGTCCTTATATCACTGCAACTCATTTCCTTCTGCCTCACAGTATAGACACTATTTGCATCCCTCCACACTGTGCATACTGAAGGGCAAGGTCCGTGACTTCAAACCCATCGAGACTGACCCTGAATGATGAGAATTTTGTTCCCCTGTGCACCCACCACCAGCCAACGTTGTGCCCTGCACCAGGCTTGTGAGCAATAAATTCTTTGAATAGAATTGAAAATGACCAGCCAGCTCAAACAGAAGGTCTATGTTTCAAGCGCTGATAGACAGAAGCATAGTGGAATCCCGTTATGGCAAGCCTTCAGTGTCAGAATGCAGACATCAGTGTAAGGACACTTTGGAGGGAAAAGACTTTCAGAGTTAGACCAGTGGAGACATCGCCGGAAGCAATGAACCAGCTGTGAGTGAAAGGCATTCACCCAGGGAGGAACATGAGGGAGGAAACAAAGAGACACATCATAAGGATGGAAAGCTCCAAAGGGACACTGAACAGGCTGGGTTTCCCCTTAAAAGCATGGCTCCTCACCTTTGTGTGAGCTGAGGGACCACTCCTGAACATGGTCCTTCTCTAGCCTGCCACTCCTTCCTGGTGCGCTCACCCAGTTAGATTGCTAGTTTCCTACAGCCCCGATGGCAAGTGGGGGAGAAGGAATAGAACCAGAAGCAAGTGTTCCTTGGGTCTTGCAGGAGAACAAACCTGGAAGGGAACCAGTGCCCCGGAATTCTTCATGTGGCCTTTGGGACTTGGGACTACTGAGCTCCCAACTCTCACTTTCTTTCTTCCCTAGTCTTCTGATTTATGAAGATATAAGCTACTCACCCCATCCCCTAAGGGCTTGGTTCTCAGATTCTCCTTCTGCAAAATGGGTGTGATCTTATGGACCACACCAAGATGGGCCAGTTTTTCCGAAGGTTCATTAAAATTGCAATCTCGGGGGCAGGGCCCTCTAGTGGCAAGCTCCGGTAAGGCAGCACAAGCCCGGCACCTGCGGGTGCCCATGAGCTTTCCGCAGAGAACAGGGAACAGAGAACTGGAGGATCCGTGCAGCAAATGCCTCTCAGAAAAAGAAAGTGAAGCTGATTTCAAATGTGATGCTTTTTAAAAAGCTATGGAACGCTCTAAACTGCACAGCCCACAAGAGAGGAGCTTGTCTGGGCCACTCTGGAAACCGGGCAAAGGAAGGAAGGAGCCTGATTGGTCTGGTGATTTTTTTCTTTTTTAAAAGATCTTATTATTTGAGAATGAGTGAGAGAAAGAGAGAGAGAGAGCGCAAGGAGGGGGCTGGGGTGGGGGTGTGTGGGAGAAATGGACTCTCCGCTGAGCAGGAAGCCCTACATGGGGCTCCATCCCAGGACCCTTAGATTATGACCTGAGCTGAAGGCAGGCACTTAACCCACTGAGCCACCCAGGCGCCCCTAAGGCATTTCTTAGGTTCCACCTGGAGAAAAGAAATGGCTAGGTCATATTGCCTTCCAGATACATTACTTTTCTTCCACTTGACTTTTCCCTGAATTTTCTGGATTTGAGTAATTTTCTCAAGAACCATTAGCGATAGTCTCTATTGGCTATAAGATGAAGTCTGGAGGAGGAGACAGAAGGCAGAAGGGTACTGAGTGATCCCAAAGGTAGGCTCTGATGCTGGAGTGCCTGGGTCTGAATCCTGGTTTCTTAGTTCTGTGACCTCGAGCAAGTTAGGCTCTCCTCCTCTGCCTCAGTGTTCCCACCTGTAAAATGGGGACCGTAATAGCTCCTACTGTGTGGGGTTGATGTAGGGATTAGGTGAGGCAGCGCTGTAGGAGTACGCCTGCAAGTTGCTCTTACAGGCTTGACACCTTCATCTAATGCTAGACCTGTGCCAGGTTCATGCAGCACAAAGATATCAGATATTGTGCTCAATTAGTGTTGTGTGCCGAACTTTTAACTCTCAGTCTTCCTTCGTCAATGCTTGTTCCTCCTGTCATTTCCCTTACCTTTCCACCCTCCCCCGAACCGGCTCCCCAGACAGACTGAGAGAGGAGGGGCTGGTCTGAATAATAATAATAATGCAAATGGAGAGCTCCAGAGGGCGGTGAGACTGGAAGAGTTAATTAAGGGCTTCCTTTGTGTACCAACTGCTATATTGGAAGCTTTTTACAACTCACAACAACCCTCTCTACTGTAAAGTAGAAATTAATTCTTCCAGCTTATGTTAAGACTGAGGGTAAATACCTTAGCAAACTCAGACAGCTGGGGAAGACAGGACTTGAACTCCAGACCTCTTGTCACCGAGGGCCACACACTTGCACCTGACCATGCACTTGAGCCTGCCTGTATCTGGCTCTGGCCTCCCAACACCTGGCACTTTGCCTGACACTTCACAGGTGGGCCACAAGCATTTGCTGAATGACTCTGTACACGCAATAATGCTTTAAAGACACCAAGGGCAGCTCCAAGCAGATGCATTCATATATTAATTCCGTTGTTGTCTGGATAACGACTCGACTCTTCTACTGGAAACACCCATGAAAGAATCTTGAGTAGAGCTCACCGTCTGCATTTTGGGCAGAGCTGGTTTCACAGCAAACAAGGGAGCCAGGTCATCAGTGCTGCTGGTGAATTGTTATGAGAGAAAAACAGTGCAAATTTCCACTATTAATATCGGAAGAATAACAGAAACAAAAGAAGAGGTAGGAATTTATGAGTTGTGCAACACTATTTAAAAGTTTAGAAACTACTGTGTACCTTTACGTTCTGATGACCCACCACACTCACAATCGCTAACATTAATTAGTGCTTATTATGTGCCATTTCCTACCCAAAGGTTTTATATGTTCTAATTCATTTAAATCCTGCAAGAAACATTAAAATTCACCCACTCCCAAAGTAGATGCAATCCTCCTCCACTTTACCAATGAAGAAACTGAGCCACAGAAAGGCTCAGCAACTAGTCCAAGTTAACATGGAAGCCAGGATTCCACTGCTGGCCCCCCAAGTCCGGGGCCGGGGAGCGGAACCACTGTTTGCCCTGCTTCCCCAGCCCACAGCTTCCCAAGGCAGAAAATTTTACTCTTGACTCCAGACCCCCCACATCTAAGCAGTCATTGGGTCTTGTCAAGTCCAACTCAACCATGTCCCCTCAATCTGCCCACCCTCCCTTCTGGTGCCCACTCTCCCAGGTCACTTATTTTTCACACGTGACCCAGGCTGTTCTCACATAAGGAGCAATCTTTCCAAAATGTTGACCATATCACTTTATTTTTCTACTGAAAAATTTTTCCGTGGGACCAGACTCTGAGCCATTTGACCCGTCAGACTGTCCAGGCCTTTCTCCTGCTTCCCCCTCAGCTCCAGTCACACAGAAGTACATGGGATCAAGAACCCACCAAATCCTTTCCCGCTCCATGCCTTTGCCATGCTGTGTTTGCTGCCTGGAAAGCCTTCTCTCCTCTCCATCCCTCGGTATTATACTCATCTGAGCATAAGAATTGAATGCACAAAGTGATGGAAGGGTTTGAGGAGTGAAGCAGGGAGGATGAGTGACTCACCAAGTCTAGGAAGGTGTTAGCACTCTTAGGGGAATTTGCCTTTGGAAACTAGTGCTGCCCCTTGCAGGATGCCGGGAGTCCATATTCCAACCAAAGCCACAAGAATGTGAGAGCCTAAGGTGCCTCACCACTGTGGCTGCCACCACTGGAGCCAGAGCCCACAAATACCACACCGCCAAGACTTCCGGAATGACTGCTGGAACTGCATTGCTAGACCAAGAACCCCGGAGTTGCTTTCATTTCCCACCATTGTTGCTACCACTGGGGACATTAACAGAAGCCAAGATGAAAAGAACATTTCTCCCTTCTTCCCACTTTCCAGTGTTTCACCAGTACCATCCATTGATAAAACTACAGAGTAATATCCCTCATGAATGCTGATGCAAAAATCCTCAACAAAATACCAGCAAACCAATTTCAGCAGTGCATTAAAATGACTATATATCATGACCAGTTTGGATTTACTCCTGGGAGGCAAAGATGGTTCAACATTTAAAAACAAAACAAAACAATGAATGCAATAGAACAGATTAGTAGAATGAAGAGTGAAAAAAAAACCATATGATCATCTCAACTGATGCAAAAAAAAATTTTTTTTAACCAAATTCAGCACCTTTGTCATGATTAAAAACAGTGAACAGAATAGGAATACAAGGAAATTTCTTCCACATAATAAAAGCCATGTATTAGTTTGCCAAAGGCTTCCATAACAATGTACAACAGGCTGGGTGGTTTAAACAAGAGAAGTGTATTTTCTCACAATCCTGGAGGCTACAAGTCCGCAGTTAAGATGTCAGCAAGGTCAGTTTATTGTGAGGCCTCTCTCTCTGGCTTGTAGGTTGCTTTCTTCTCACTGTGTCTTCACATGGTCTCTCTGGGCATGTCTGTGTTCTAATCTCTTCTTCTTATAGAGACATCAAGCTTATTGAATTAGAGCCAACCCATATGACCTTATTTTAACTTAGTTACCTCTTTAAATACCTTATCTCCAAATATAGTCACATCCTGCTATACTGGGGGTTAGGACTTCAACATATGGATTTTGGAAAGACACATTTCAACCTATAACATTCTGCCTTCTGCATCCCCCAAATCCATGTCCTTTTAACAAGTAAAATGTGTTTACTCTATCCCAATAGCCTCAAAGTCTTAACCCATTCCAATATCAATTCTCAATCCAAAATCTCATTTAAATATCATCTAAATCAGGTATGTGGGAATCTGAAGATATGATTTATCCTGAGGGAAAATTTAACTCCAGTCATGAATCTGAGAAACTGGACAAGCTATATGCTTCCCCAATATAATGGTGAGACAAGCAAAGGATAGACATGCCCACTCCAAAGGGAGAAAGAGAAAAAAGGAGTCACATTTTTTGGGTTTTTTTTTTTTAGGTTCCATACATAAGCGAAATCACATGGAATTTGTCTTTCTCTGTCTAACTTATTTCATTTAGCATAATGCCCTCAAGGACCAACCATGTTGCTATGATTTCCCTTATATGTGGAATCTAAAACACAACAAACAATCAAATTATGACGGTAACAAACATTTAAATTATGACAATAACAACCAAAAAACCCCCAAGCTCATGGATATAGATAACAAATTAGTGGTTGTTGGGGATGGGGTGGGGGCATGAGGAGAGCATGAAGTAGGAGAAGCTCAAAAGATAAAAACTTCCAGTTATAAAATAAAGAAGTCATGGGGATGTACTTAAGGAAACTGTAGTTAATAATACTGTATTGCATATTTGAAACTTGCTAAGAATAAATCTTAAAAGTTCTCAACACAAGAAAAAAATTGTAGCTGTGTATGATGACCAATGATAACTAGACTTGTTGTAGCAATTATTTCCCATTATATACAAATACAGAGTCATTATGTTGTATAACTGAAGCTAATATAATTATATGTCAATTACACCTCAATAAAAAAAAAGAAAAGGGGTCACGGGTCCCAAGCAAGTCTAAAACCTAGCAGGGTGGATTTTATTAGATTTTAAGACATGGGAGTAATCTTCTTTGGCTCTATGCTCTGTTCTTTGGTCCCCCTGGGTGGCCCTGCCTTCTGGGACAACCAGGTTCATCCTCTCCACCTTCACCAACGGTCCCACCACTCTGTAACTGAAAGCAGTCCTGACCCCTGAGCTGTGCCCTAGGGCCCATAGTGGTAGTATCAGCCCTGCCTTTTTTCTCTTTTCTGGAAGGATAACACATGTTTGTCACTGGGTAACTTCATTGGTCTGTCCTGTAGAATTCCAGAAATCCTGTGGCCATCCTCCATCTAGTCCTGTCTCTGTCTCCTTCAGTCTAAGCTGACAGCATTTCTGCTAGTATAAAATCCCCCAAAGCCTTGCCAGTCTCCCATGCAATTCACAGAGGTCTATGCCATTCAGAGAAGAGAGTCCTCCCCAGGTCATTCCTGGATAACTCCATGTCTATTCTTGGCTTCCACTGAAATGACTAATTGTATCCATAAATCACACACCAGTAATTCAGCCCCATAATAGGCCATATATGAAAAAATCACAGCTAATATTATACTCAGAGGTAAAAGACTAAAAGCTTTCCCCCTAAGATAAGGAAGAAGTCAAGGATGTTGGTTTTTACCATTTCTATTCAACATAGTATTTGAAGTTCTAGCCAGAGTAATTAGGCAAGAAAAAGAAATAAAAGGCATCCAAATTGGAAAAGAAGAAGTGAAATGATCTCTGTTAATAGATGACATGATCTTATATATAGAAAATCCTAAAGATCACACACACACACACACAACACAGTGTAGCGTGCCTGGGTGGCTCAGTGGGTTAAAGCCTCTGCCTTCAACTCAGGTCATGATCCCAGGGTCCTGGGATCGAGCCCTGCTGAGCAGAAAGCCTTCTTCCTCCCTCCCTGCCTGCCTCTCTGCCTACTTGTGATCTCTGTCTGTCAAATAAATAAATAAAATCTTAATAAAAAACTATTAGGGGTGCCTGGGTGGCTCAGTGGGTTAAGCCTCTGCCTTCAGCTCAGGTCATGGTCTCAGGATCCTGGGATCGAGCCCCGCATCAGGCTCTCTGCTCAGAGGGAGCCTGTTTCCTCCTCTCTCTCCGCCTGCCTCTCTGCCTACTTATGATCTCTCTCTCTGTCAAATAAAGAAATCAAAATCTTTTTTTAAAAAAACTATTAGAGCTAATGAATGAGTTAAGCAAAATAACCATATACAAAATGAACACACAAAACACCGTTGTTTTCATACACTAACAATGAACCATACAAACAGAATTGTGAAAACAATTCCATTTACAATAACATTAAAAAGAATTAAATACTTAGGAATAAAGTTAACCAGGAGGCAAGAAACCTTAAACACAGAAAATTATAAAACATTACTGAATGAAATTATAGAGAACTCCTACAACTCAATAACAACCACAATAAAACCCAAACAAACAAATTTTAGAAGGGGCAAAGGACTTGAATAGGTATTTCTCCAAAGAAGAAAGTCAAGTGACCCATAAGCACATGAAAAGACGCTCAACATCAATAGTCATTAAAGAAATGCAAATCAAAACCACCAATGAGATGCTACTTAACATCGATGAGGGTGACTACTATCAAAAAAACAAAACGACAAATGTTGTTATCACATTTTTGTTATCCAAAAAAAAACCCCAAAATGACAGATGTACAGAAACTGGAATGTTCATGCATTGCTGGTGCAAATGTAAAATGGTGCAGCCACAATGGAGAATGGTTTAGTGGGTCCTCCAAAAGCTAACCACAGAATTTCATATGACCCAGCAATTCCAATCCTAGGTATCTATCCAAAGGAATCAAAAGCAGGGCCTCAAACAGATACATGTGCTCCAATGTTCATTGTAAAATTATTCACAATATGCAAAAGGTGGAAACACCCCAGAGTCCACATATAGATGAATGAATAAAGAAAACGTGTTATATAAAAACAATGGAATATTATTTAGCCATAAAAAATAGAGTGAAATTCTGATACATCCTATAATATGGATATACCTTGAAAACATTATGCTATTAAAATAAGACAGAAACTAAAGGGCAAATATGGTATAATTCCACTTATATGAGGTATCTAGAATTAGCAAAGTCAGAGAAAGAGAAAGTAGATTAGGTTACTAGGAGCTGAAGGAAAGGAGAAATAGGGATACATTGGTTAACGGTTATAGAGTCTTTTTGGGATAATAAAAGGTTCTCCACCCAATCCCATTGTGTGCTTTGGTAGGGGGTGGGTGTCCAAACAAAAAAGGAATTTTCCAACACCAGTTGGGTGTCCTATAATTCAACTCAATTCGAAACCATCTACCTGGAGATAACATCAAGTTCTACAAGTTAAGTGTTTAGTCCCACAAGTCTGCCCTCCGCCCCCATTCCAGATGCCAGTCACAAATGCAGGTTACCGTCAGGGCTTCTGGCCCATGGGCTATAGACTGAAAGTTCCTACAACACCTCTTTAGGTTCAATTACTTTGCTAGAGCAGCCTGCAGAATTCAAGGAAACTCTTCATTTACTAGATTATCAGTTTGTTATAAAAGGGTGTAACTCAGGAACAGCCAAATGGAAGCGATGCACAGGTCAAGGGATGGGAAAGGGCAAGGAGCTTCCATGTCTTCTCTGAGGTTACCATTCTCCCAAATCTCCACACGGTCACCAACCCAGAAGCTCTCTGAACCCTCTTTTGTGTTTTCATGGAGATTTTGTGATGTAGGCATGACTGAAAAATTCACTGACCATTGCCAACTGATTCAACCTCCAGCCCCCTCCCCTCCCAGAAGGTCAGGAAGTGGAACTAAAATTTCCAACCCTCTAATCACATGGTTGGTTCCCCTGGCAGCCAGCCTTCATCTTTTTCTTTTTTTAAAGATTTTATTTATTTATTTGACAGACAGAGATCACAAGTAGGCAGAGAGGCAGGCAGAGAGAGAAAGGAGGAAGCAGGCTCCCTGCTGAGCAGAGAGCCTGATATAGGGCTCGATCCCAGGACCCTGGGACCATGGCCTGAGCCAAAGGCAGAGGCTTTAACCCACTGAGCCACACAGGCACCCCACCAGCCTTCATCTTAAGGTGAAGTCCAAAAGCCACTCGTTAACATAAATCCAGTTGTGACTGAAAAGGTTTGTTATGAACAAGACACCCATTTCTCTTTTAAGGCTCTGAAGAGATTTTTAGGAACTGAGGACAAGAGACCAAATATTATAACAAAATATATTCCCATGAATATCAAAGCACTGAGGAAATTCCAAGGGTCAGGGAAGCTGTGAGACAGAAACCCTGGACAAAGACCAAATATATATAAGAAATGAGTGACCAAATATATATTTCTCATGAATCACAGTATCACAGGTAATGAAATCATTTTGGAAATAGATACGGGCATATCTCAGAGACATCGTAAATGTACCTCCAGAGCACTGCAATAAAGTAAATATCGCAATAAAGCAAGTCAAGTGAATTTTTTGGTTTCCAAGTGCATATAAACGTTATTTTTATAGTGGGGCACCTAGGTCAGTTAAGCGTCTGACTCTCGATTTCAGCTCAGGTCATGATCTCAGGGTCATGGGATTGAGCCCTGAGTTGGGCTCCCTGTTCAGCAGGGAGCCTGCTGAAGATTCTCTTTGTCCCACTCCCTCAGCCCCTCCCCCCATTTGCACACATGCACCCCCTCTTTCTCTCAAATAAATAAATATATCTTTTTTTGTAAGTTATGTTTATACCAAATTGTAATCTACTAAGTGTGCAGTGGCAATATGTCTCAAAAACATATACCTTCATTTAAAAATACTTTATAACAAAATAAAGAGCTTATACAACTCTATGCCAAAAAAAAAAATCAAGTCAATTTAAAAATGAGACGAGAACCTGCCTAGACATTTTTCTGAAGAAGATATACAGATAGCCATTGGACACATGAAGAGATGTTCAACATCACTAATTAGCAGGGAAAAGCAAATCAAAACCACAATAGATGTCGCTTCACACCAGTCAGAGTGGTTAGTATCAAAACAACAAGAAATAGCAGGTATTGGTGAGGATGTGGAGAAAAGGGAATCCTCATGACTTGGTGGGAGTGTGGACTGGTACAGCCACCGTGGAAAACAGTATGGAGTTCCTCAAAGAATTGAGAAGAGAACTACTGTATGATCTGGATTTTCCACTTCTGGACATTGATCCAAATGAAATGAAAACACGAATTTAACAAGATATATGCATTTCTACACTTATGGCAGAATTACTTACAATATCCAGGATACAGAAGTGAACATCCATTGAGATGAACGGATAAAACATATGAGAGATATAACGGACTATGACTCCACCATAAAGACGAAGGAAATCTTGCCATTTGCGAGAACATGGATGACCAAGAGGGTATTAGGCTCAGTGAAATAAGTCAGGCAGGGAGGGATAAATACTGTATGATTTCACTTACACACGGACTCTAAAAAACAAACAAACAAACAGAAACAGGCTGAGAAATACAGAGAACAAACTGGTGATTGCCAGAGGGAAGGGGGTAGAGGCATGAGTGAAATAGGTGAAGGGACCAAGACATACAAACTTCCAGTTACAAAACAAGTCATGGGGGTGAAAAGTACAGCACAAGAAACATAATCAGTGGGACGTCCGTGTGTGGCTCAACCAGCGGAGCGTCCAACTCTCGATTTTGGCTCAGGTTATGGTCTCAACGTCATGGGATCAAGCCCTGCCTCCGGCTCTGCACTCAGTGGGAAGTTCGCCTCTCTCCTTCTCCCTCTCCCTCTGCTCCTTCCCCACCTGTGCTCCCTCTGTCTCTCTCAAATACACTTTAAAAAGAAGAAATATCATCGATAAGTTGTGGTAACCTTGTGCAATGACAGCAGTAACTATACTTACAGCGGTGAGCATTTCAAAATGCCTATACATGTTGAATCATTATGTTTCACACATGAAACTGATAATACTAGTTTTATTTTTTTTAAGATTATTTATTTATTTGAGAGAGACAGAGCGCTCACGGGGAGGGGCAGAGGGCAAGAATGTCAGGCAGGCTCCATGCCGAGCCTGGAGTCAGATGCGGCGTTGAACCTCGCAACCTGAGGTCACGGCCTGAGCTGAAATCAAGAGTTGAGTGCTTAACGGACTGAGCCACCCAGGCTCCCCTAATAATCCTAGTTTTATAGTCAACTATAGTCAATATAGTCAACAAAGCTTCCATTTAAGAAAGAAAGAAAAAAGTAGTCCTTGTAGTCCTTACATAGGAATGAATACATTGCATTGCGTTTACTCATTAACTTAATTGCTATTTACTGAGTGTCTGTTATGTTCCTAGGTACTGTGTTAGGCTGTGGGTAAGAATGATAATCATCAACACATTTCATGTCCTCAGTTAAATTAAAAAGAAATAAAGAAGAGAGGCCAAGGAAAAATTCTGAGCCATGTGAGAAATGCTATGGTTTGAATAACAAGAAGAGCAAATCACTTCCCCTGGTTTTCAAGAGGTTCGGGAAAGTTTTGCAAGAAGATGATACCCTGTACTTGAAATTGTGCTATGTACTATGACACACTTGCTGATACAACCAAACAATCCCTAGTTTCAAGGTGAGCATGGTTTTGAACAGAAGATAAAAGGCAGGTAAATAAGATATTGGATATAAAATAGAAATATCAACTGGTATTCAAAGGACAAGGGGAAACATTTCAGAAAGAAGAGATTTTTTTTCATTTAAAAATTCCAGGGTCACCTGGGTGGCTCAGTGGATTAAGGCCTCTGCCTTTGGCTCAGGTCATGATCCCAGGGTCCTGGGATCGAGCTCCGCATCGGGCTCTCTGCTCGGCAGGGAGTCTGCTTCCTCCTCGCTTTGCCTGCCTCTACCTGCTTGTGATCTCTGTCTGTCAAATAAATAATAAAATCTTTAAAAATTCCAGAGCTGGGGAGTGGCCAACAATGTCACTTACCAAATTCTAGGTAAGTGGGGAACAGGACTGCCATGGCTTACATATGTAGGGGGTTCATGAGTGTGCCTTTCAAGCAGGGGGACATTTATACCCAGAGACAAATGACATCATTCCAGGTGCTCGCTCTCTCTCTCTCTCTCTCTCTCTACTCCTTGACTCTCATTATCTCTGCTCCTCTGTGAGTGGAGACCTAATTCTTTTCTCCTGCAAACACCCTTATGCCAGCATCTTTAAATCTTAGCAATGGAAATACGAAATCATATCTCTTTATCTCTTAACACTCATATATCAGATACAATAAGACTCTTAAGATGTTCTACTGCTACAAAAGGCTGAGTTCTCAGCAAGTAGTAATCTTTTTTGCTGGTGGAGGATCTGGCCTCGATGTTGGGGACTGCTGACTGATCAGGGCAGTGGTGACTGAAGCTTGGGTGTGGTTGTGGGAATTTCTCGAAAGAAGACCATAATAAAAGTTTGCCACAAGAATGGTTTCTCTGTATTAGGTGATGCCCTTTGATAACATTTTACCCAACTATGTCTACATCATATTCTAAACCCTTTGTTGCCATTTTGACAATCTTCACAGCACCCTCACCAGGCATAGAATCCATCTCAAAAAAAAAAAAGTTTTTTCCTCTACTCATCTGTAAGAAGCAACCCCTCATTCGTTAAAAAGTTTTGCCAAGAGATTACAACCATTCAGTCCCATATTCAGGTCCCACTTCTGATTCTGATCCTTTTAACTGTTTCTACCAAATCTGAAGTTCAAGAAGTAACCTGAACATCCATGAGGGCTCAGTCGGTTGAAGCATCTGCCTTCAGCTCAGGTCATGATCCCGGGGTCCTGGGATCGAGCCCCCGGGTAGGGCTCCCTGCTCAGCGGGGAGCCTGCTTCTCCCTCTGCCTCTCCCCCCTTTCATGCTCTCTCTCTCTCAAATAAATAAATAAAAATCTTTAAAAAAAATAGTAACATCAAAGATCAGTAATCACAGATCCGCATAAAAATATAATAATAAAAAAATTCGAAATATTGCGAGAAATGCCAAAATGTGGCACAAAGCAAGTAAGTGTTGGGAAAATGGTGCCAGTAGACTTGCTCGACCCAGGGTTCCTAAAAACGTCACCTTGTAAAAAGCACTATGTCTGCAGCACTCCGTAAAGTGGAGTGCAATGAAACAAGGTATGATTGTGATGTTGGTGGTTACACAGCACTGTGAGTATAATTAACACCCCTGAATTGAACGGTTAAAACAGTAACTTTTTTTTTTTAGATTTTGTTTATTCATTTGAGAGAGAGAGAGAGAGAGAGAGAATGAGCATGGCAGGGGTGGGGGGACTGGCAGACTCCCGATGTGGGGCTCGACCCCAGGACCCGGAGATCGTGACCTGAAAGCCAAAGACAGACACTCAACCACCTGAGCCACCCAGGTGTCCCTCTACAACAGTAACTTTCAGCTTACAACATCACCACATGTCATTTAGGCCATTTCACCACAATTTAAAAAAAAATACCGAAAAACGAAAAAAGGATCTAGATGAAAAATGAAAATGCCAATTTACATTTCATTCTTCAGATCTTTGCCCTTTGCTCGGAAGAAAAAGTGAGTAGAATAGCAATAAAATCGGGAATGCAGTATGCAGGAAGAGGGCTCACCACACCTCTCAGAGGAAGGGGAAGTCTTCGTGAGAACCAACTTCAGTCTGTGACAGAGCACTGAAGGGCAGATGCCAGGCATCGGAGGCCACCGGCACCAGCCTCTGCCGCAGACAGCATGTTCTGGCTGCTCCCGCCCCTCGCGCTTGTTTTCTCCAGCCCAGGTAAATGCCGCAGCAGACTGGAGTAGCCACGGACGGACTCCTGGTTTCTGTGCTGCTTGCTCAATCTGAATCACTTGTGCATCTCGTGTGTCTGTCTGTCTGTCTGTCTGCTGTGGACCGGGGTGGGGGTGGGGGGTTCTCGGTGGTGCCCAAGAAAGTGCCACGTCCTCTCAACTTGGCACACTAAGTGCCCAATTTCCTTCAGAGTTCACGGCTTCACCTGCGTGGGGCTGGGAGGGAGGTCTCTGCGGACCACGGGAGGTGAGCTTCTTCTAAGACCAGACGATGTGGCGTTTACAACCATCATGCTCTGATAGAAAGAGTACTGAGATGAGGAGGGTGAGTTCTCCTCCCAAATTAGCTGCTGTCTTGCTCTGGAACCTTAGGTAGGTTACTGAGTGTGCCTGAACCTCACTGTCCTCATCAAAAAGACTGAAAACCTATGGCTCTGTGTAGCCAGAATTTCTGGGCATAATGAAGACACTAGAAATAGCCCTATTCGTTTCTGCTCACTGTAAAAAAAGACATCTCCCTTCCTCTGATGCAAATCAGGGTCTAGGCAGCCCAGCAGGACTGTACGTGCCACAGAGAAAGGAACGGGAGCTGGTCCTTCCTCCTGGTTCCCTGCTGTCCGCTACTTGGAAAACATGAAGGGATTCTGTTCCGGGCCCTGGGCTAAGTGCTGCGTACACAATATATGCATAAGCCCCAGGACAGGCCTGTGAGTTTGAACTGTATTAACCCACTTTGAGGAGCCAAGATGATTTAAATAACTTGTCCAAATTTCATTAGCCAGCAAGTGGCAAACTCTTGAAACAGTTGGAAGAGTTCTGAGAAACAGTGACGAACACAGTGAAAAGACAGAAGTGAGAGCGTTACCATGGATGTAGAGTGAACTAGAGTGACTGGCGGCAGGAGTGAGGGGAACGCGCTGGTTTTCTACTTTCTGGGACGTATCATGATCAAAGCAGGCAAAACCTCCCCTCCTTGTGGAGTTCACATTTGAGCAGGGGAAACAAACGAATGAGTGAAATGGCATATGGCACAGAGATAAATGACAACTAAGTCGAGCAGAGAAAGAGGGTATGAAGTATCGTGGAAGGGGCAGGGAAATTTCAGACAGAGTAACCAACGGTGGCGAAGGTGGGTGACAAAGAGGAGGGGAGGAGGGGGCTGCCATGGAGAAGGGGAGCCTAGTTCAGGACCTACTGATTTTAAGACATCAGTGTGATATCCATGAGAAGATTTCCAAAGAGCAGCTGGAAATTGAGGACTAGGGGCTGGAGGCTTGGAAGTCATGGCACAGAACTGATAAACAAAGCTAAGGAGAAAGTGCAAGGAGGACAGAACCCTAGGCAGTATGTGTAAGACGAAGAAAGAGGGAGGATTTTTTTGTATAGTCGAGAGCCGCTCCCTGGCCTGAGAGCAAAGTCCCGCATCTTTGCTGCACTTTTCCCTCCTTGCAAAATTGAACCCACCCTAAAATGCAATATGCTGAGTGTCCTCAGGTTAAAATTCCCCTGCTCCTCCCCATTTCCATCAATACCTCTTGTAAAAACCCTGTGAAATAGACTGTCCTTGTTCTCATTCCAGGGAAGAGGAAAGAAGGCACAGGACCCTTCAGTAGCTTACTCTGTGTCACACAGTTATGGGCTGGGGTGGCACCGTGGGCCCTGTAGAAAAAGAAACACCTGGGAACGCACTTGCTGGTGTTCTGGAGCCCAGGAGAGGAGCAAAGGTTGCCAAGGTTGGACATCAGGGAGCCTGGCTCCGGAGTCCGTGCTCAGAATCACCTGGCTGTGCTACTCAGTTTATGCGTAGCTCCACATTCACATCAATGTATATAAAATGTGACACTAGGAAGAAAATCAGCAGGGTACCATGAAACAGAAAAACAGAGGTATCTGCTTTGCATGGGGCCAGAAGTGTGCAAAAGCCCGCTGCTGGGAAGAGTTTGAGGAAGGGAAAGCAATCTGCTATGGCAAAGATCTGGCACAAATCAAGTCAATTTTGAAAAGAAGCGTGAAGGAAGATGACTCATGCCATCAACCTACTTTCCAGTTGGTCAGACACTGTGACTTGCTATTTTTTTTTAAAGTTCACTGAAAAGAGAAACCATGTTGAGAAATAATCCCAGAAATAAGGCCGATAACTAAAATCGGGCATCTTCGTGCCCTCGAGAAAATGAATTTCACTTGTTTCTCCATTTTGTTCTTTCCAGATGGGAACTTATCAAACATCGATAGGCATACAGATTACTAGGAAATCGTATAATACTGATTCTGAATGCAGACAAACACTCTGCATTTATATGTGGCTCCGTGGGCTACACCATGAGTAGCAAGGCTCTAGATTTCATGGGACTTTAGTCATGTTGTGGCTGAAGTGAGGGAGAAATAGGGACTGAGTCTTTGCTTATGTTTGCCAGAAGCAGATACAGGTATGTGGATGTTCAGGAGAGAAGTGGTTGCTAGCATAGGCAGAGCCAGTACATGGGAGCTGGCCCTGTGATTCTGAGGTCCTGAGTCCAAAACTTGAAGACTTTTCTGCTCAGAGATTACATCCAATGGCTCCCAGCCCTTGAGCAGGACTCGCTCCTTCTCTTACCAACCATGCACAGCTGCTAGGAATTATTATTGCTCATTGTCATTGCTCACCACGGGCAAGGAGTTGTTTTGCATTTTGACATTATCCTCAAGGACAACTGTGCCTTTCCACCTCTCAGAGTCTGCCATCTGTCCCCATGTGACCTCCAGCCTCCCGTGCCTCTCAGCCTCCAGCCTCCCAGGCTCCATCTAGCCTCAGCGGGGTCTCTATCGGCAGGCAGCTTTTCTTTCTTTCTTCCATGAAGGTAAAATTCACAAAACATAAAATAATTGTAAAGTGTATAATTCAGTAGCATTTGGTACGTTCACGGTGGTGTGCAACCTCCTTTATCATCCCAAAACATTGTAACACCTCAAAAGAAGACTGTATGTCCATTAAGCAGCGATTTCCCATTTGCCCCTCCCCCCAAGCCCCATGCCCCCCTGGCAAATACCAACTAGCTTTTTGTCTCTGTGGGTTTACCTATACTGGACATTTCATATCAATGAAATAGTAAGATATGTGATCTTTCTGTCTGACTTCTTCCATGTAGTATAATGTTTATAAGGGTCATTCATATTGTACCATGTATCAGCCCTTCATTTCTTCTTACTGTTCAGTAACATTCCATCGTATACATGTAGCACATTTTATTGATCCACTCATCTATATAGATGAGCACTTGGGTGTTTCCACTTTTGGCCCTTGTAAATGAGGATTTTCATGCAGGTATTTGCTTGAGCACCTGTTTTCGATTGTGATCCGATTCTGGATCATACGATAATTCTAGGATTAATCTGAGGAATCACTAAATAATTTTCTACAGGCTGGTCCGGTTTGCATTCCGACTAGCAATATATGAGGGTTCTTTCTCCAGCCCTTATTTTATTAATAATTATTTATCTTACTAATTCTTTTTTAAAAGATTTTATTTATATATTTGAGAGAGGGAGAGAATGAGAGTGAGCGAGCAAGAGAGGGGGAAGGTCAGAAGGAGAAGCAGACTCCCAGCAGAGCAGGGAGTCCAATGCAGGACTCAATCCCAGAACTCCAGGATCATGACCTGAGCTGAAGGCAGTCGCTCAACCAACTGAGCCACCCAGGCACCCTATCTTATGAATTCTTAAGAGCACTTACTTTTTGATGATGATGATGGCGATGGTCACTGTCCTGGAGTTGGTATTCAAAAGGTTTCTTTTCCTGTTCCAGCAATTAGTTAATTAGTTTCTAAAAGATAAAATTCACAGTTGGGCAGGAGCTTCTAGAGGTTTCCTGAGTCTAGGAGGTCTCACTGGTGACAAAATCCCTCCTCCAGTTTTATTCTGCTTCTCATTCTTGAGGTGGATGGGACAAGGGATCTTCTTTTGTAGCTACTTCCTGCTGGATGTGGGCATCCTCTGGGGGCTCAGTGGAGGGGCAGAACCTCTTTCCAGCTAGTCTGAGATATGTGGGTCACTGCGCTCAGCTCTGAGCTCTTCATACCCTTGTGTTACCACCATCTGCAACTGTATGGCTTCCACATGCTTGGTCACAAACTGTACCAAACTGGTGGGTATGCAGGTCCAAGAAGTAATGAGTGGCAGGATTATTGGTGGCTACAGGAAAGAGAGGAAATCTGTGATACTGGGTCATGCCGTTTGATAGTTAGTCAGTCTTAACTGGGAGATCTTTCTCTGGTTGAAGGTATGCAGTCAAGACTCCTGATCAGAGTTTTTTAATATTCACTTCTACTTCACCTGTGGCATTATTAATCCAGGTACAACGTGACGGATTAGTTTCTACACAGATGCCCCCTCCTTCTGCTAACAAATAGTCCAGAGAGGGTCTATTATCGCACACTACATTAGCTAAGGAGTCAAGGACAATTTTTAAATTCTTTTTTTTTTCAATTTTTTTTTTCAATTTTTAAATTCTTGAGGGCACTGCCTGTATTTCTAGCCAATGTTTCTGTTGTGCCAATTCTTTAGGGTGGCTTCATGATATAAAACCTCCCAAGGGGCGGTTAATCTGACAGTGAGTCCAATGCTGCCCAGAATCAGTCCCAGAGCTCTCTTTTCCCAATGAAGGTTGAGTAGGATTATGGAAGGTCATTCACACGGGACTCACGAAGCCTACAGTACATTGCCCAGTGAGCTGGACATCGTCAACAGACACGTGAGCAACAGCAAGAAGTGGGGAGATAAGAATCCCAGCTGGAGATGAGTCCTTGGGAGCCTGTGGTGAGGTGACCCACAAATAAAAGCAGATCCTGGGTGCACAGGCTCAGGGAGCTGCACTGATTTAAACCAGTGAAGCAGTTCGGGGCCCCAGCTGGGGGACGCCATTGCGTGCAAGAGACAAAGGTCCGCTCCACGAGACTGTGTAATGGATTGGACCTAAGGCTGCCTTTCCAGGGGCCTGATTACATAAATAGGTACATCTCCAGCACCCCTAGGCTTAGCCAGTCTTGTCCTTGCCTTACATGGACTTTCCCATGTCCTTGTAGTGTTGTCGCAACCCTTCGATGGACACCAATGAGCTTCACTTGGAAAGCAATCCTCAGTGACCTTGACAGTAAGAGGGGCTGTGGCTGTTTCAGGGGTATACCCACAGCAGGGCTCTGGTGCTGAGGTGCGATTTAGGTATCACACCTCTCTCCTCCCAGTATCATTAACAATGAGGGTAAGATTTACACAGAGAATTTCTCTATGGGAATGACTCAGCCGTACAACTAGGGAAGGAAAATTTTTATTTTCCTTTATTTTTTAAAATTTATGTATTTATTTGAAAGAGTGCAGCCATGAATGGGAGGGGCAGAGGGAGAGGAAGAGAAAATCTCAAGCAGTCTCCCCACTGAGCACAGATCCTGACTCTGGGCTCAATCCCACAATCCTGAGATCATGACCTGAGCTGAAACCAAGAGTCAGATGCTTAGCCCACTGAGTCATCCAGGTACCCCTGGAAGGAGAATTTTTAAAGGAATTCAGGAAGCCCATAAAAAAACTTACATTAGTGCTCTCTTCGACAGCACATATACTAAAATTGGAAAGATACAGGGAAGATGAGCATGTCCCTGCTCAAAGATGATGTGCAAATTCCTGAAGCATTCCATATTTTTATGTGTTAATCGAAATCAAATTTTGCCTTGTAATTATGTGTTATTTCCTAAGCCCAAAACGTATGTATTAAGCATAAAACCTGTTATAACTTAAAAAAAATTTCCCATGGCAACATTAGGATAGAGTGGACTTTACATCCTTTTCTAAAATTTTTATTAAAAGATTTTATTTATTTATTTGACAGAGAGAGACACAGTGAGAGAGGGAACACAGCAGGGAGAGTGGGAGAGGGAGAAGCAAGCTTCTCCCTGAGCAGGGAGCCCAATCTGGGGCTCGATCCCAGGACCCTGGGATCATGACCTGAGCTGAAGGCAGATGCTTAATGACTGAGCCACCCAGGCGCCCACTACATCCTTTTTTTTAGAGTAGATTTTTTTTTTTTCCTGATTTTTACCCTTCAGAACATACTACTAGCAACAGGACATTTTTAAAATTTTTTTTATTAATTTTTAAATTTTTTTATAAACATATAATGTATTTTTATCCCCAGGGGTACAGGTCTGTGAATCGCCAGGTTTACACATGTCATAGCACTCACCATAGCACATACCCTCCCCAATGTCCATAACCCCACCACCGTCTCCCGACCCCCCTCCCCTCAACAACCCTCAGCCTGTTTTGTGAGATTGAGTCTTTTATGGTTTGTCTCCCTCCCGATCCCATCTTGTTTCATTTATTCTTTTCCGACCCCCCAAGCTCCCATGTTGCATCTCCACTTCCTCATATCAAGGAGATCATATGATAGTTGTCTTTCTCTGATTGACTTATTTCGCTAAGCATAATACCCTCTAGTTCCATCCACGTCGTCGCAAATGGCAAGATTTCATTTCTTTTGATGGCTGCGTAGTATTCCTGTGTGTGTGTGTGTGTGTGTGTGTGTGTGTGTGTATACCTCATCTTCTTTATCCATTCATCTGTTGATGGACACCTAGGTTCTTTCCATAGTTTGGCTATTGTGGACATTGCTGCTATAAACACTCAGGTGCATGTGCCCCTTTGGAGCACCACGTTTGTATCTTTAGGGTATATACCCAGTAGTGCAATCCCTGGGTCATAAGGTAGCTTTATTTTCAGCTTTTTGAGGAACCTCCATGCTGTTTTCCAGAGTGGTTGCACCAGCTTGCATTCCCACCAACAGTTCCCCATTCTCTGCATCCTCACCAGCATCTGTCATTTCTTGACTTGTTAATTTTAGCCATTATGACTGGTGTGAGGTGGTATCTCATTGTGATTTTGATTTGTATTTCCCTGGTGCTGAGTGATGTGGAGCATTTTTTCATGTGTCTGCTGGCCATCTGGATGTTTCTCTTTGCAGAAATGTCTGTTCATGTCCATTGCCCATTTCTTTTCTTTTTTTTTTTTTAAGATTTTATTTATTTATTTGTCAGAGAGAGAGGAGCGAGAGCAAGCACAGGCAGACAGAGTGGCAAGCAGAGGCAGAGGGAGAAGCAGGCTCCCCGCCAAGCAAGGAGCCCGATGTGGGACTCGATCCCAGGACGCTGGGATCATGACCTGAGCTGAAGGCAGCTGCTTAACCAACTGAGCCACCCAGGCGTCCCCACTGCCCATTTCTTGATTGGGTTATTTGTTCTTTGGGTTTCGTTGTTGAGTTTACTAAGCTCTTTATAGATTTTGGATACTAGCCCTTTATCTGATATGTCATTTGCAAATAGCTTCTCCCATTCTGTCAGTTGTCTTTTGGTTTTGTTAACTGTTTCCTTTGCTGTACAAAAGCTTTTGATCTTAATGAAATCCCAATAGATAATTTTTGCCCTTGCTTCCCTTGCCTTTGGCAATGTTCCTAGGAAGAAGTTGCTGCGGCTGAGGTCAAAGAGGTTGCTGCCCAAACAGGACATTTTCGGAATAGATTCAGTAACATTTTATTAAAGGACTTGTGTGCTAAGTACTGTGTATATTCCTATGTTAGGTGGTCACCTCTAACAAATTTTTTTTAAAGATTTTATTATTTATTTGACAGAGAGAGAGATCACAAGTAGGCAGAGAGGCAGGCAGAGAGAGAGACGGGGAAGCAGACTCCCCACCAAGCGGAGACCCGGATGTGGGGCTCGATCCCAGGACCCTGGGATCATGACCCGAGCTGAAGGCAGAGGATTTAACCCACTGAGCCACCCAGGCACCCCAACAATTTATTTTTTTTAAGATTTTATTTATTTATTTGACAGAGATCACAAGTAGGCAGAGAGGCAGGCAGAGAGAAAGGAGGAGGCAGGCTCCCCGCCGAGCAGAAAGCCTGATGTGGGGCTCGATCCCAGGATCCTGGGATCATGACCTGAGCTGAAGGCAGAGGCTCTAACCCACTGAGCTACCCAGGCGCCCCCTCCAACAATTTAATGTTAAAAATTTTGGTCTCGGATGTCCTGATTTCCACTCTCTTTGTGTGTTTGGAAAAAGCATATATATATATATATATATATATATACATATATATGTATATATATATATACACACACACACACACATACACACACGTATGCTAATATGTATATATACATATATATATATATATATATGGTTTTTCAGGACTTTTTTTTTTTTAAAACATATTGAAGCCTTTAAAAAAAAAGATATTCACACATTCTCAATGTATGGTAAAACAGACAGAAGTAACTTCTCGAGGTCCAGAGTGGAGCCATACTCCCCAGGCGCCCACCTCACTCTCAGCCAGCTCCTGACGCCACCCAGGTCCCCTGCACAGGGCACTTGGAAAACACTGGTCAGGAACATTTCCTTGTTCTCTTTAGCCAGATAGCAGTACCGCTGTCCCCAGTGTCAAACTGATCTGGTCTTCATCATTTTGTATTCTGGTTTCAACCAGAATCATCCCAAATTGCATCTTATTTTTCATTCCAATTTTCCAATTAATTCTTTTTACTCATTTTTAATCAGGTTCATCAGTATACGCTGTTATTTGTAAGAATGGTGATTCCAGCAAATGAGGAGAACTGATGCCCTTTTTGCAGTTCTGAATAAAAGCATTTATGATTTCTAAATTATTGTTTTGTAAAATTCTTACAGCCTTACCATTTCACCTCATCACAGGTGGATTTAATATTGTTTTGTGTAAAAACAGTCCTTTCCCCATTGTGTCATTGGTTCTTAGAATGCATTACAAAAAAATAACCAAGTTGACTTTCACACCTTATGTAATCACCGGTGTTACAAACACAAACTGGGGTGACAGCATCCTAGAAAGACATACTATTTCTCACATATGCCCTTACTGAGAAAATACTATACCAATGAGCATGGCCATGTCAACTTGTGCTTCAAACTGAAATTTTTAAGATCATAAAATTACTAAGTCAGATCGGGGATTTACAACCGTGGTTTTGGTAATGCCTTAGGCAGCCTTTCCAGAGTAAATTCTGGGCCCTATTGGTGTTTATGCTCCATTTGACATATATTGCCTTTTCATTTTATCCATTTCCTGGAAAACCATCTTCAGTAAATTTTTCCTAGTCTCTTTAGGCGTGCGGCTGGTAGTCATGGGAGCGAGACATAACGGAGGCCAGAAGTTGGGTTGAGATCGAAAGAGACTACTTTGTGCTTTAATGAAGTCATACTTGATAATAAGTGTATAAGTTACTAATATATGAATTGGTGTTAAATGTATCTTCCATTTGAATTCCCATTGGGTAAAGTTATTTCTTGAAGTGACGACAATTACATTAGGGTCCCTCTGGACTGGATGGTACAGAAGCCGTCCAGTTTCAGTCTGCGGGCGCTGGTGACCAATCCAACAGCTTTTGGTTTATCTCCTTCTGCTGTGAGTTTACTTAGTTTCCCTTGGGAGTTCCGTTCCCAAGGTGCCCTGGTGTGTCTGTAGCCTGAGATGTTCCTAGAACCGCTATGACAATAAACAATATCAGGTAAGTGTTCACACTAAGATCTTAAGGGCTAAAACAGATCTTAAGGGCTAAAACATGGTACCTGGCCTCTGGAGCCTGGTGAGCAGGGCCAAGAGGACTTGAAAACTATCCGTTTTCACCATATATTAGCAATGAGCGGCGGTATGTCTTACTGAGCAGTCACAGGGGAAATGGGTTAAGCTCTCAAAGGCAGCGAAGCTGCACAGCGGTTAGCCCTGTATGGACTGAAATCACTGCAGTTCACATCTGAGCGTCCTGCCCACTGGGGTTTTACTTTTCTGCATGTCCCTGGAACAGAAGTCTCAGGCCAGAGAGTGGCTCACAGGTGTGCTTGTTGTCATCTGTTGCGTGGAGCACCTCATCTCCTGAGTGCCGGTGACCTTTCCACTCCAGAGTCGGGGATCCAAGGCACCACTCCTTTTCTCTTTACAGGGGAATGCATGGCCAACAGTACTAGGTGGGACCCTGTGCTTATTGGGTGTGGTTAATCCTGGAGTGACGACTTTTCCAAGTTTGGAGGTATACCCAGTGCCAGGTTGGTCAGGTGAAGCCTGATTTCAGTAGGTAGGCGAAGGAGAAAGTCCCAAGGATTGTGTTGGAGATTAATTGGATGCTTAATTATTAATTATTATTATAAATTATAATAAATTATTAATGCTATTAATTATATGTTTAATGGCCAGAGAAACCTCTGGGTCTGGTGGTGAGGAGGAGTGAGAGACTTTAGGAAAGAGCTTCCCATATGTTGTTTTGAATGGGCCTGATTTTGGTTTACCCTTTGGAGCAGTTCTTACCTTGGTGGGAGCTATCAGTAATAATTTTAAACAGTTCTGCTGTGTTTCTGGACACAACTTCACCAGATCTTTTCCAAGGGGTTCTTTTAGTTTCCCCTGACTTTCTAGTGGACTGAGGTCTCCAGGCACAGAGTACAGCCTCCATTTGATGTCCAAAGCTCTGGCTACCCCAGAAATAACCTTTGAGATGAAAGCCGACCCATTGTCGTTTATTTGTCTGACAGTAGACACACCGGTTTGCTATTCTTTTAATAACCTTTCTCATCCCCGGAATGTCTGTAATCTTTGCTAACCATAGGCATAAAGCTTCTTGGCCATCACGAGTTGGGTCACGTGCACTCTTAGAACCCCATACAGTTTGCTAGGTGCCCGGACTTTCCCACTGCTCTTTTGTCATCCAGTCTCTGATTATCAGGGACTACAGGAAGCCCATTTTTGCTGCCTCCTTTGTTTCATCACAGGAGTAGGTTGGGATGGACTGATAAAGTGGCAAGGCAGGGATTAATGGCCTCAGCAAACTCTCCCCTGATCTAGGCCTTTCCATGCCTGTGTCAGCCAAACAACCTCCCTGTATCACTTCTGAATTTCCTTCCTGGTGGCCCTTACAGTGAATGACCCACTGCCACCTTTGGTGGCTTGTGCCCTGCTTCTAACAGCCTGTGGATTTCTTTGCTGTATCTGATTTCTTTATTTCCAGCATTTAAGAACCCTCTTTCTTTCCATATGGCTTCATGAGCGTGGGTTACAGAGAAGGTGTATTTAGAATCAGTGTGAATAGGTAGCACTCGATCTTGACCCAATTCTAAAGCTCTGCTTAGCGCAATCATGTCTGCCCGGGGCCAGCCTCTGAGCCTCCACGAGAGTGTTGAGGGACACAACCACAGAACCTGCCTGTCCCGCCCATTCTCTATGAAACCGCCACCATCTACAAACCAGCCTTCCTCTGCACTGGACGGTGCTCCACTTTGGAGATCTCTGGGACTAGGGCAGACTTGATCCTTTACTTCTGGGCGACTGTGGGGCGTGCGTGGATGCAGATCAGGAAGTAGGGTGGCTGGGTTGGAAGTGTGACATAGTTTCAGCTGTCACCAAGTGGGGGCTTCTAGCAGCACGCCCTGACATCGCAGTAATCTCCGTTAGGACAGCCCCAGAGGCCTCTCGGTTTCCAAGAGACCAGAGGCCGGGTGTGGGGTCCAGACTAATAGGTTGACTTGTAGTTTTTCTCTGCCTCTTTGATCAAAAGGCATGTGGCCACCACAGCCCTCAGGCTGGAAGTCCGACCGCTGGCCACCACGTCCAACTGTTTAGAGAAATAAACTACTGTTCTCTCCAAGGGCCCCAGCATTTGGGTTAACACCCCCATAGCCACTTCTTGTTACCACTTCTTCTTACTACCCTTCTGAAAGAGGGGCGTTCAGTCTATTGAAATCTTGATCACATGCTTTATTCCGCTCAGACAGGTTGGCCTCATGTCCCTGAAGCTGATCATAAAAGCGTTTCACGGTTAGCCCAAAGTTAGGAACACAGATGTGCAAAACCCAGCCATCCCCCAAATCCCACAAAATTGCTTGCGGGTTCTTGGTGGAGCTGGCGGACATATTGCTTTTTCTCTCTTGAGGAAAACCTTGTTGCCTCCCCACCTCCCACCTTAGAAATAATGAGCCCCAAGCATTTTACAGTTTCTTTAGAAATTTGAGCTTTTTCTTTTGATACCTTATACCCCTTGCTAACTAGGACATTTAACATGAATATAGTATTTTTGTCAGAATATCTTGAGTGAGGCTGGCTATTGGAATACCATCAATGCATGGCCTGAGAGTTCTCTTCTAGAGTTAACTCGTTTAAAGCTTGTTCTAGGATTTTTCCAGAGATAGTGAGGGAATTATCTTTAAATCCCTGAGGTAAGCCAGGCAGCAGTACTGTTTTCTTGGGTGGCCGAGGGCTTCACACTCAAAGGCAAATAATTCTTGGGATTCAGAATCTAGTGGGAAGTAGAAAAAGGCCTTCTTTAAATCTAACACAGTGTAATATTTACTATCACTTGGCAAATTGGCCAATAGGGTATATGGATTGGGTATTATGGGATATAAGTCTCGAATAGACTCATCAACAGCTTGGAGACCTTGAACAAATCTGTTCCTTGGTCCCTGGCTTTTTAACAGGTAAACTGCGGTATTGCGTGGGGATCTGCATGGCCTGATCAACGTTTGCTCTGAGAATCTATTTATTACCCAGAAGATCCCTTTTATAGCTTCTGGTTTTAATGGGTGTTGCCTTACCCCTGGCCAATGATTGATCTGTTTTCTTTTATTTTTCAAGATTTTATTTATTTATATAAAAGAAAGAGAGAGAGAGAGAGAGCACAAGCAGAGGAAAAGGCAGAGGGAGAAGCAAGCTCCCAGCGGAGCAGGGAGTCTGATGTGGGACTTGATCCCAGGACTTTGGGATCATGACCTGAGCTGAAGGCAGACGCTCAACTGACTGAACCACCCAGGTGCCCAATCGATCTGTTTCAATTCCATCATCACGAGTGTGGCACTGTGGGCACATCTCACTCATCCTTGTGCCCAGACCTCTGGGTTAACCTGGCTTAAAATAGTTTGTGCAATCTTCTCTCCTGCAGACACTAACAGACCATGTGGTAGAGCTGTGGCTTTAGCTCCCCAGGACCCGGACACTTGGATCTCTCTCCCGTCCTGCTCCTAACTGAGTAAGGCTCTCAATTAGGATAAAATATCTCCTCCTAAAAGAGGAACAGGACGTTCTGGTGCATAAAGAAAAGAGTGTTTTAGTCATCTTGACCCTATGCTGCAGGTCAGAATCTCCAGAAATCTTTCAGTTTCTCCTCCTCCCGAGACTCCTTTTATACTACATTTTGTGTTAGAAAGGCTACTCTTTTGGGTGCTCGACACAGAGAAAGTGGCTCCAGTATTGGGCAAAAATTCAACCCACTCTCCTCCCCACTGAGAGGGTCACTCAGGGCTCCTCATGGGAAGTGAGGATCTGGTTATTTGAAGCTGGCCAGGGAGCCCCATGGCCCCAGCACATCCCATCTTCACTGAGGGGCAGCTGGGATGATTCCGTTTTGCCCATCCTCCTTTTGGGGGTGGTGTGAGCACTTCTGTTTCCGTTGCCCTTCCTGTTTACAGGAGGCACCCTGACTGTAACCCAACTCTGTCAGCCGCCTCTTGATCCCATGTGTGGGGCGCAGATTGACACAGGGGCCGGGGACAGTCACCCACATCTTCCTTCCTGACCCTGGGTTACCTCAAGTGGCCTGGAGCACCACCATCAGAAGGCAGCTCAGTTTTCAGCTTTCTGGACCCCTCTCCCGCCAACTCCCCCCACCCCGCCCCCATCCTCATTGAACACCCCAAATGCTCCTTCTGCTAGCTGAGCGGAGTCAGTTTTGGGACCTATGGTCAGTTTTTGACGTTTTCTACAGATTTCTGGAGTGCTTTTGAGATATGAAATAGGTATTAAGGACCACTTGGACTACCTTATGCCTTGAGGTCCCACTTTGTAGGCTATCTCAGACTATTCTGGAGCCTGAGAAGGCTGGTGGGTTTGCATTTTTTCCCTGGTGAATCTCCCTCAATTTGGATGAATTATAGGAGGTCTACTCACTTCTTGCATGTATTTCAAAAGCAGCCTCCAGAAAAGCCATATGAATCCTCTCTCCCATCTAAGGAGTCAGGATCCCACTGAGGGACAACTCCTGGCACTCCCTCTTCACTCTCTCTGGGAACACGACCCAGGCTGATAGTCCGTTTTAGCCCCTTCTCTGGCTTTTGTCACTCCCACAGACTGTTCTTCTGGCTTTAGGAGGATGGTTAGTAAAGCTTGGATGTCCGCCCTGACTGGGCTGTGCATAGAAAATATGCAGTCAATTTATGAATTCAACTAGCTGAGACCCTGGTGTGTCTTCCAGTCACACAGGTGTGATGTTGAAAAGAGGACATTAATGAGACGCCTGTGACCATTAGGAACCTGTCTAAATGGGAATATTCTGGAAGTGGGTCCTTAATCTAGTAGTCCTATCTAGTAAGGGAGGAGACATTGGGACCTGCTTGGGGGGGTGTTAATGGGAAACCAGGGGTTGGCACTAGCGGGGTTGGCAGAACTGGGGTCTCGGTGTCACTAAGGATCTGGGTACCAGGGAAATAAGGCAAAGGTTTATAACGACTTCATGGCTGACTTGGAAATGTAGAAGGGATTTGAGGCTAACGGTTTCTAGCTTTTATCTCCTCTGACTTAAAGGACTAGTTCTTCATCAGATTTAATATGGGAAGTATTTTTGCGGTTTTAGGTTCCACCTTAATCTTACAAGTTTTACATTTCCTCTGTAAACCTTCATTTCGATATAGTGGCATAAAGCATTGAACATATAGGATCCCTTCCCATTTTCTTACCTTTCTACAAAATACTTTTAAATGCAATGTGTTATTGAAATTTAAAGTTTCATTTCCTGGTCATTTTTCTCAATCCTCTACAGTATGTTGTGGTCAGGCTATGTTGCAAAAGGAGATCACTTGCTTTTAAGTCCGGGGAAGTATCCAAACGCCTTCCAGTTCTGGAGGCTACAGTCCACAGTCTTTCCCTCAGAATGGAACTTGTCCCACGTTCTGGGAATTTTCCTTTGAGTCTCCTTCTAACCTACAAAGGTAACTTACAGTGAGTAGTGGTGACGCGAATGCCACACCCTCTTGCTCACAGAATATTTAAGACTCCTGTGGCTTGCCCTTAAGAGAAAAGCTAGAGAAAGAAAGGTGCCCCAGTGGCTTCTTAAAAGATGTTGGGAGACTGCCAAGGAGTCTGAGATTTTTATCTTATCAATTAGTAAAAGGGGAAGTAAACCAGAGAACAGGGGACCTCTACTTACAGATTGCCGGTAAAGAAAGAGAAAGGAAGGACAAGGTATACAAAGGCCAAGCCCCAGGGGAGTGAGCCAAACAGTCAGCAACAGTCTATTGACTAAATATGACACAGGTATTAGGTCAGCCAGGGCAGAGATGTCTGGAAGTCTCCCAGACCCTAAGCACCAGACATCAGAACTAGCATCCAGAGCCCTTGACGAAGGGACCAACCAAATTTACCCTGTGGACTGGTCTTCTAAGAAAAGCTCTGGTTTCACCAGGCTGGAGCACCCAAGCCTCTTGAAGATCCAGGTTATACCAGCTTCCTGTTTTTCCCGATTTACCCAGACTTTGTGAGGTAATTCTAATTTACCCCTAAAAGTTGTGCTGTCGACCCAGCTTATGCCAGCAGAGATCATTTTGAATAAACATACTCAGTGTGGCCCCTGGATTTCAGGGGCGGTCCCAACACTGGTGGCGGTTATAGGCACCAAGGAGGGAAAGCCCCTAGAGGAATCCAAGCCCGGCCCGTCCCCAGGAGCTTGAATGGGTTAGCCCAGGACGGGCTGCCACTGTCCTCTGCTCCGCTCATCAGAAACCAGGGAACTAGAGGGCAGAACCACAGAAGGACAAGAATCCATCTGGGTCATCAGACTTTGTTACTGGGCCCATGTGGGTCAGCCCCATGGTGAGTTATAGAGAGAGACTACACTAGCTGGAGATGCCTTATGAAATCTTCTTTATTTGCAGCAAATAAAGAGAACATGGAGAATTTCCAAAGCCGTGACTCCCCAAACAGGAGTAAGCAGCCTCCTTCTTTCCTTTCTTTTAACGCAATCTTTTAAAGAATAAGCACAATCCCTATTCTCAAGATTCTGGAAAAGAGAGGAAAACCATTTCATAATAACAACAAGAAGAAAGAAGGATTTGGTACTGAGTGTACCTGGTACAAGGCAGTGCAGAGGTCAGCCCCATCCTAGCTCAGGGGCTAGCTTACTGTACCAAAACTACTCCCTTACCTACCGGGCTCCTCTTCCACATAGTAAACCCAGAAGACCAACATTTTCTATTCACATTCCCGATCTTTAGCCCCAAAATTGGTCCATAAAAGGAATCTAATACATATCGTCTGAATGCCATGATTTCTAAGGCTTCATTCACTGAGTTACCATAGAACTAAGCAAATAGTAGAAGAATGTCTTGTTAAATGCATAATTGAGATCAATTTTTTAAAAAGGACATTTCAAGGAATATGCTAGGCAGAGAGGCAACAGTTCCTGGGGAGTCCTCGGGCCCCAGGGTACTCCCAAACTCCTTACAAATACTCATTGAATGAGTCATCTGTACCTACAACATGCCAAACATTGTTCCAGAGTGATCACAATGAAAACACACAAAAATCTTTTCTCTCATGGAGCTTACATTCTAGTGGAAGGGAGAGAGAATTTTTTAAAAAATGAAAATTATAAAGTATGCAAAATGGTAAGCGATATGGAGAAAATAAATTCAAGGGCAGCTGAATGTATAAGGGTGGGAAAGCAAGCTGGTACAGCTGCTCTGGAAAAACAGCATGGAGGTTCCTCGAAAACGTTAAAAATAGAGCTACCCTACAAACCAGCAATTCCACTACTGGGCATTTACCCCAAAGAATATAAACATAGTGATTTGAAGGGACACAGAACCCCAATGTTTATAGCAGCAATGTCCACAATAGCCGAAGTATGGAAAAAGCCCAGATGTCCTTTGACAGATGAGTGGATAAAGAAGATGTGATATATATATACAGTGGAATATTACTCAGCCATCAGAACAATGACATTTTGCCATTTGTAGTGATATGGATAGAACTAGAAGGTATTATTCTAAGGGAAATAAGTCAGTTAGAGAAAGACAAATACCACATGATTTCACTCATATGTGGAATTTAAGAAACAAAGCAAATGAATATAGCAGGAAGAAAGGAGAAATAAAATCAGATGAAGACAGAGCGGGTGGCAAACCATTAGAGACTTAACTCTAAGAAACAAACTGAGGGTCACTGGAGGGGAGGTGGGTGGGGGGAATAGACGTTAAGAAGGGGGCACTTGATGTTATGAGCATTGGGTGTTATATGCAACCTATGAATCATAAATTCTACCCCTGAAACCAATGATACAGTGTATGGTAATGAAACTGAATTTAAATTTCAAGAAAGGGCAGCTGAATGCATAAGGGTGAAGGTTGGTGACGAGGGAAGAGTGGTCCTCTTTGGAAGGGAATGTGTGCATTAAATACCTTTTTGAGGTGAAAATGTGAGCCCTGTGCACCCTTGGGGGGAGCGCTTCCAGACAGGGGGAACTGCACATGTATGAGCCCTAGTCTATTCAAGGATAGCCAGGCCTGTAGAGTTGGAGCAAAGTAAACCAGTCTGGGGAGAGTGATAGGAAGTTAGTTTGGAGAGATAAAATGAGCAAATCATTTTGGTCCTTGTAGGCCATTGTAACTCTTTTGGTTTGATTTTGTTTTTGTTGTTGTTCTAACATTTTTAACTGAAATATAACACACAGTGACTTCTTCCATAGTTTGGCTATTGTGGACATTGCTGCTATAAACATTGGGGTGCAGCTGCCCCTTCTGATCACTATGTTTGCATCCTTTGGGTAAATATCTAGTGGTGTAATTGCTGGGTCGTAGGGTAGCTCTATTTTCAACTTTCTGAGGACCCTCCATACTGTTTTCCAGAGTGGCTGCACCAGCTTGTGTTCCCACCAACAATGTAGGAAGGTTCTCCTTTCTCCACATCCTTGCCAACCCCTGTCGTTTCCTGACTGGTTAATTTTAGCCTTTCAGACTGGTGTGAGGTGGTATCTCACTGTGGTTTTGATTTGCATTTCCCTGATAGCAAGTCACGTTGAGTATTTTTTCATGTGTCTGTTGGCCATTTGGATGTCTTCTTTGGAGAAATGTCTATTCACATCTTCTGCCCATTTCTTGACTGGATTATTTGGTTTTTTTGGGTGTTGAGTTTGCTAAGTTCTTTATAGATCTTGGATACTAGCCCTTTATCTGATAAGACACTTGCAAGTATCTTTTCTCATTCTGTGGGTTGCCTTTTAGTTTTATCAACTGTTTCCTTTGCTGTGCAACTATCTTGATGAACCCACAGTAGTTCATTTTTGCTTTCATTTCCCTTGCCTTTGGAGACGTGTCTAGTAAGAAGTTGCTGCAGCTGAGGTCAAAGAGGTTGCTGCCTATGTTCTCCTCTACGATTTTGATGGATTCTTGTCTCACATTTAGGTCTTTCGTTCATTTCGAGTTTATTTTTGTGTGTGGTGTGAGAAAATGGTCCAATTTCATTCTCCTACAAGATACCCATCAACAGATGAGTGGATAAATATGTGAGATATAGATATATATGTATATCTCACAACGGAATATTACGCAGCCTTCAAAAACAATGAATTCTTGCCATTTGCAATGACGTGGATAGAACTAGAGGATATTATGTTAAGGGAAATAAGTCAATCAGAGAAAAACAATTATATGATTTCACGCATATGTGGAATTTAAGAAACAAAGCAGAGGGACATAGGGGAAGGGAACGAAAAATAAAATAAGACAAAATCAGAGAGGGAGACAAACCATAAGAAACTCTTAACTCTAGGAAACAAACTGAGGGTTGCTGAGGGGAGGTGGGGGGGTTGAGCTAACTGGGTGATGGGCATTAAGGAGGCCACTTGATGTAATGAGCATTGAGTGTTAATGCAGCTGGTGAATCACTATACCTCTGAAACGAAGAAGACATTATATGTTAATTAATTGAATTTAGATTTTAAAAAATAAAAGAAATATAACACACTGTGAGAAAACTATACAAATCCTAAGTGTGAACTCAATGAATTGTCATAAAATGAATAAATCTGTGTATCAAGGCACAGATCAAGAAATAGAACATTAGCAGCAGCCCAGAATTCCCTGTTTATGCTCCCTCCTACCTGCTCTCTCCTTCCTCCTCAAAGGGGACCACTGTCCTGACTTCTAGCAGCAGATTTGTTTTGCCCATTTTTAAACTTTCAATAAATGGAATCAATAATAAAAATAAAAGCAAAATAAATCTTTGCTCGAGATTTTGCTTGTGATACTCACCCGTGTGGTTACTAGAGGGTAGAAGGGCTAAGACGACTGATACCAGCACATTGAGCTCTTGGCGGGAAAGATGTGGTGAAGAGGGGGCCGTGTGTCTGCGTCCAGCTTCCACAGGACCATCCGGGAGGGAGAGAGGAAGCGAGAGCTCACCCAGAGGCTGATTATCAGGATCGCAAGAGCTATCTCCTCCTTGCTCAGATCCTCTCCTGAGAAGGAAGAGATCTAGAGAGGGTCGGGTCATGGTTGCAGTTAATTCTTCACTGATTCACTCAAACATTTCCAGATCCTACTTCATGCCGGACACAGTGCTGAGATACAAGGATAATTTGGGCACGGTCAGTTAGACAAATGAGTCAATTGGACTACAAAATGGTGTGGGGAGGACTTAGTATTCACAAATCATGCTAAGGAAGCATCTTTAAGAATCGTTGTGACTATTTCACGTTTTTTGCTCAAACATTAATGGCTCTGAGATAAGCACATAAGAATATGGCCTTTATCTCTTCCTTTGAAATTATATTTATTACTTTTTTTAGAAAATGGTTTATTTATTTATTTTAGCTATAGAGTGTGTGTGTGTGTGTGTGTGTTTATGAATGTGTGTGAGCAGTGGGAGAGCCAGAAGTAGAGGGAGAGAATCTTCAAGCAGACTGCCCCAAGAGCACAGAGCCCGATGTGGGGTTCGATTCCCCCCACCCTAAGATCATGACCTGAGCCAAAATCAACAGTCAGACGCTTAACCAATTGAACCACCCAGGAGCTCCTTATATATATTACTTTGATCTTTATCAGTTTTATCTCCTCAATTACACTATAATCTTTTTGAGAATACAAAAGGTATCTTTTGGTATCATAAAAAGAGCACAAAGTCGGGCAGTCAGAATAGTTAGGTTTGAATTCTGACTCATATTCTTTATCTGGACAACTCACTGGGGAAATGAGTTAAACTCTTCTTGCCTCAGTTCCTTTATCTATAAATGGAGATAGTAATAGCCATCCTACCTGCCTCCCAGAATTGTAACAGCATCAAAGGAAATAATGGATAAGAAGAGCTGTAAATTCTCATGATCAGTCCTCTAAGCCCCACAAACACACTACGTTGAGCAGAGCAGGTAATCAGTAAGGGTTGAGCTTTCGTTAAACTTCATCAGCAAAGACTGGTGGTTTCTAGAGCCCTTGCCAGGGCATAGATGAAGTTCTGTGTCCCCGTTCGCCTCATGCCCAGAGAACTGAGAAGCTGGAGTCAGATATCGTGGTCATGACCCAGGCGTGACCGGCTCATGTGGGAGGGTGGACTGGGCCAGAACCATCTGGACCAACTGTCCATGATCCAGGAACGCCACACATTTTGTTGGGGGCGGAACCTCTGTGATTGTCCGTTTCAGCACTTCTCCTAACCCCTGTCTGTCTCCCTCCCATCTCCGGGCTTGGGTATCAGAAGGCTCTCACAGATGGGTAGAGTTAGGGGAAAGGGTGTGGGGAGCAGGGGTAGGCAGAGGGGGATGGTCATAGCCGTTTCCCTTCTTTGCTTACAGGGAACACAGCTTCGCAAGACAGCTCAAAGCCACTGACAGTGAATGGGGTCTTGGGGGAGGCGGTAACTCTTTCCCTGAAGCCTCCTGTGCCGACGGGTATTCAGTCCACCACCTGGCTTCATGATGGAAACTCCATCGCCTTCATATTGCCGAAAGCTGCCCCAGATTCGCACTTCTTCGTGACTGACCCAGAACGGAAAGATCGGCTGCAACTGGCGGAGAACTACTCCCTACGACTCAGCAACCTGACCGCGGCAGATGCAGGACACTACTGCGCCCAGATGACCATTCAGACCTCTAGAGAGTTCTCCTGTTACACTCTGCAGGTCTTCAGTGAGTCAAAGCGTGGGGTATAATTGTGTATGGACTGAAAGATACTACGGAGGTCAGATCCTATGTGACCGCAAGCGCGCACTGTAGCCTAGTGGTAAAGGGCATGGCTTTGTGGTCAGACTGAGGTCTGGCAGAAAAGCAAGTCCACCAGTTTGTGGCAGAGTGGAGAAAAGAACGTAAGTCTTGTAACTACTGGCTTCAAATGCCATCAGTCTCGCTCACACCCTAAAATAGTTCCTCTTGACCAACAAAGTCTCTGGAAGTAGCAGAAGTGAAGTCGCTATGACTCTCTTACTTTGTGCATTACCTGTATCTCTAGTATATTCTTCACAACAGCTCCATGAGGCAGGTGCCACCCTTACACCTGAGGCCTCGAGTCAGTGCCAGCAACCTGCCTGCAGTCATGGAGACAGTAAGTAGGAGAGTACCTGACATGATCCCTCCTTTTACATGAAGGCCGGTCTGACCCCACGGAGTGATCAGTGTAGAGAATAGTGCCCTATAAAGATGAGTGGATAATAAGAAAGATTATTTTCTATCAAGGTTATTGAACTTCTTTTTTAAAGATTTTTATTTATTTATTTATTTGTCAGAGAGAGAAAGAGCACAAGCGGTGGGAGCAGCAGGCAGAGGGAGAAGCAGACTCTCCACTTAGCAAGGACCCCGATGTGGGACTTGATCCCAGGACGGTTTGATCATGATCTGAGCTGAAGGGAGATGCTTAACCAACTGAGCCACTTAGGCATCTCAAGGTTATTTAATTTCTAACAATATTTCCCCCAGATGGCTCATGTCCTCAACATAAAGTTATAAAAACTATGAGACAGCTTATGAATCAGATTGGGGTGGGGGAAAACCTCCTTTTGGCAATCAGTGCTGTTCAGAGATGTCATGAATGGCTTTAAGATAGTAACTTGGTGGGGATCCATGCATTAAGTTGGCAACTTTAAAGGCCACCAAGATTCTATAATTCTTATCTCCTCCAGAATCCATGCTATCTAAAATTCACCCAGAGTCCTTTGTGTTAAGACATGGAATCCAAAAAAAGCACTTTAGTTAAAATAAAATGTCACCACAAATAGGTTACAGGTGAACCTTTAGAATCCCCCACATGGATTTACCATTTTAGATTGGTCAAAGTCGTGTCCCTAAAAGAATAAGACGCAGAACATGTAAATATGATGGGAAAGAGAGATTGTCTAGAAAGGTCTGCAACAGGAATTCCAACCAAAGGGGCAAAATCAGCCTGGGACAGTGTACTAGTTTTTTGAGGCTGCCAAAACAAAACACCACAAATATGGCGGCTTAAAACAACAGAAATTTTATTCTCTCACAATTCCAGAGGCCTTATGTGCAAAATCAAGGTGTGGGCAGGGCCACATTCCCTCTGGAGGCCCTAGAGGGCAATCCGTTCTTTGCTTCTTCCAGCTTCTGGGTGCTGTTGGTGTTCCTTGGTGTTTGTTGGTCTGTGACAGCATCACGTCAGTCTCTGCATCCTCCTTTCCCTGTGTGATCTCCTCTTCTGTCTCAAATATCTCTGTTTTCCACTTACAAGGACCCTTGCCATTGGATTTAGGGCCCATCCAGATAATCCAGAATCATCTCCTCATCTCACTTAATTACATCTGCAAAGACCCTTTTCCAAATAAGATTTTGGGAATTAGGACAGGGGGATATCTTTGGCCGAGGGATGGGGAAGGGAAGGTGTCATCATTCAACCCACTACAAGCAGAATCACTCAGGATGACCAGGACCATCAAGGCAGAGCTAGGACCCTGGAGAGAAGAGAGACATCCAGTTAAAAATCTGAGAATAGACCCTATATTGGGCTCCATCATACTTGTTGAGACAATGTTCTTCTGCCATTCTTCAGAAGACCAAGCATGACTTCCTCTGCAATAACCATACTCCCCACGCTCAATGCCAATCCTTTCTCAGGGCCTCTTGGCATCAGGAGTGCCAGAGAACAGGGGTGATTTCTAAATGGGTGATCATAACAGGCCTCACTGAGTAAATAGCATTTGAGCCAAGACCTGTTGGAGGTGAAAAAGTGAGCCATGTAGATGTTTGAATGAAGAGCCATCTAGCATAGGCATTCCCTGTGCCCAGCATGCTCAAAGAACACTAAGGAGGTCCAACACCAAGGAGCAGAGCGAGGGGAGAGTAACAGGAAACAAGATCACTAAATAGGGGCCACGTTTGGGAAGGCTCTGAGAACCATCACGGGGACTTTGGCTTCTACTCTGTGAGGCTGAGGACCATCAGAGCATTTTGAAGAGCAGTAATGTGATTTGGCTTACTTGCTTAATGTATCCCTTTGACTGCTCCCTTAAGAATAGGCTCCAGTGGCCAATTACCAATGAGGCCACTGTGACAGCCAAGAAAGAGTTGCCGGTGCTTTGTGCCAGGGTGGTAGCAGTGGAGGTAAGGAGAAGGGGCTGGACTCTGGATATATTTAGGAGGTAAAGCCACGAGGATGTCCTGATATGGTATCAGAGGAAGGGGTGAATCAGCTCCGGGGCTTTTGGCAACTGGAAAGGAGATTACCAACAAGGGTGCTGAAGGCTACAGACTGAGCAGGCTTGGGAGAGAAAAACAGGATTGCTTTTGAACATGCTGGGTTTGAGACACACATTATATCCAAGTGGAAATGTCACATAGGCAATTTTACATTCATTAAGTGGAAAAAGGTAGCAAGATAGATTGAGGTCAGCCGCGGACACAAGTTGAGGGAAATGTGGCATTCATGCCAAGCATTTGCCATTGCTGTGCTAGGCACGGTCTCAATTAATCCTCATAATTCCCTAAGGAGTTGGTATTATTGCCCAGTTTTACAGATAAGGAAATTGAGGTTCGGAGAGATTAAAAATGTATCTGTGGTCGTGTAACCAGTAAGCGACAAAGCCATGAGTCTAACCTAGGTCTTCCTAACTCCAAATCTGACACTTGCCATTACACAAAATCTTCTTCCTCTCGAAATATGTCCCACCTCCTTCTCCATTAACGAAGCTTGGAGCATCCTTCAATCTCTTCCTACCAGACCTGGTGGGGGCGGGGGGTCATTAAGTTCTCCTCTGGGTCACCATTACCCTCCGGCCAAGTCCATGTCAGTGGCCTTTTCTGTACGTTCCCATTTCCCCGTTGATTCACAGCTGCTGACATCTTAATAGCCAATATTTTCTGGCCTCTGCTCTCAGAAATTTCCACAGCAGATGTTCTCTCACGTGTCTGAATGTACTTCTTGCTCCCTAGAGTTGCTCGCTCGTTCAGTTTCACTCCTTTCCCTGGTTTCTCAATCCTCAACATTTCCCTTTGTGACTTGCTGGCGTTCCACACCAGAGTCTCTTTGCCATCGTGGGAGCCAGCACCCAATACAATGAGGTCCGGGATTCCTGCAGATTTGTGAGAAATACCGTTCCTCAAGGACGTTAAGCTTTTATTTCCCATCCCAACTAGGGAAGGGAATTGTGATGGTTGAGGAAACAGGGTGCTTGAGTCTGGTCTCCTGGCTCCTGCCCTGGCTAAAGTAGAGTCGACCCTCAGGAGAATTCCCAAATGTCTTTACACAAGGCTATGTGCAAGGCTAGAAAGGACACCAGGAATAAACCGGGCCCAGAAAGTAAATCAAGCAGCCCAAATCATCTAACTAGTTGGTGGCTGCCCTGGTGTGTCTCTATCCATTTCTCCCTCTGGCTGCTCTGTCTCGTGTGGAAGCCCTTCATCATTTGGTCACCCCAGAGCTTCGTGTCATCAATTAAGCAATAGAAGCCGACTGACTTACAGAGAACACAGACCATAACATGGAGTGTCGGGTGGAATGCAGAATCATTCTGTGGTGGGAAGGATATTTTTCACAGAGGGCTGAACCAAGCCATTTGTTCTTAGTTCGGGTCTTCTCTCTCCCCGCAGGACGGCTGAGGAACATACAAACTGCCAGTCACACTTGGCTTTCTGAGACTGGGACCTGTGAGATCCACCTGACCTGCTTTGTGGAGAACTCAAAGGACACCTTTGTAAGGTGGCAGGTTGTAGGAAACACATCTGTAAATGAAGCAAACCTCACTATCTCCTGGGACTCCAGGAATTCTGGTGAACAGGAGTTCACCTGCATAGCTGAGAATCCTGTCAGCAACATATCCCTCTCTGTCTCCACTCAGAGACTCTGCGAAGGTAACAGTCTGTCTCAGGTGCCTCTGGGAGCTTTGAGCAGCTGTGGGGTGTGGTGTGTCCCTCCTGCCCAAGGTGATTCCCCAAAACAGTGGCCCAGTGGGAGGCAGCCAAACACTGCTGGGAGAGGACAGACACTCCTGCCACTCTGTGCCTCTCACTACCTCCAGAGGCCTCTCCTTCCTCCCTCCCTCCCCCAACCCCACCTCCAGCTCACTCAGAGCCCAGGAGCAAAGTCCCTGGGGAGTCAGAACTGGTCTCCACTCTGGCTCTACCAGGCTCCTGTCCTGTCTGCCACAAGGACTCCCACTCTCAGAAAATCTACCCAGAGCCAGAGCCTAGCCAGCCCCCAAAAGAGGGCCTAAAAGAGGCTCAGCAGAGGCTCTGAGGAAAACACTCCCTGTGTCTCAAATGCAACTTCCTTTTTCCTTTTTCAGCTGTTTTGAGTACCAAAAATCAGCCCGATACCAAGTGGATTATAACTGTGGTTGTGGTTATTTTGATGTGCACAGTCATCACTGTGGGGTTATTTGTTTGGAGGAAAAAAGATTGTTTGTGGAGGACAGGTAAAAGGAGGGAGGCTGGTCCACTGGGACAACCCCTGGGATGTGACCAAACACCTGCTAAGTTCCCAAGGGGGGTGGGTCCTACCAGAAAATGCCCAACCAAGCTTCAAGGTCTAGCTGCACTTCCCCTGCAGCCCACCTCCCCCACGTCCTCTAGAGAGACACCTGTGGGCATGGGGTAGGGTGTGGGAGCCTCTCTCACTACACTCACAAATTTCAATTTACCTGATTTTATTTTTCAGGCATCTTTCATTTCTCTACTCCACAAACCCAGAGTCCTGGTGAGCTTGCAGAATCTTAGCTCCCAATCATAGAACAGATGGGGAGAGCCTAATGGAGGAGGAAAAGAGCTAGTCAGAGGCCTGGATAATGAGAGAGGAGGGAGTTGGAATGTCATTATTGAGACGGACCAGATGGTGCAAAAGGATATGACCTGTAACTATGCGTGTCTCTCCCCTCTGGGACCTAAAGGACCCCTTACAAGCATGCAAACCAGTCACTCACTCAGTTTCTTGGAGTGGGATTAGGGTCATTCCCCGCCTTGCTGATGAGAAACCAGGTGCCAGTGAAATGTTCATGGCCTGTCCATTATCAACCAACAAGTCCAGGGCAGGGACAAGGTTAAAGCATCAAAGGTCCAAAGACTAACTGCTTGACCCATCACTCTTTCAACCAAGGTTTGAACACTGAGTAGACGCAGTCCGAAAAGAAAGTATGATATAGAGACAGGAACACAGGTTCTGGCTTCAGATTGGCTGTGAGTCTCATTTCCTGGCTGAGAGATATATGACACTGTGTGTGGAGGACAAACATGAGGTTCACAGTCAGAAGGCAGGCAGCACTTTCTGTTCCATCACTTCCTGTTTGACTTTGTACCAAGTTAATTGAACTTTCTGAGCCTCCAGTTTCTATAATATAATATAATATAAATAATATAATATAATATAATATAATATAATATAATATAATACAGTCCTCTAGAGTATAATCCTCTAGAGTATAATCACTTACAATATAATCTGAGAAGTTTAACAATATTATGTATGTGACCTAATCTGGCTCCATTGAAGGAGCCAAGGAGGTTCTCTAGCCCTTGTATAGGCAGTGCTATTTGGTCTAGGAGCTCCCTAGCCCAGTGCAAACCCAGAGGTAGACTCTGAAGCTTTAGGGTACCTCTAGAGCACATTCCTCTAAGAGATAAGGTCAGAAATAGAACACGTGGCTTAGCAGGTTCTGGTTCAACCCAGAACTTCAAAGACTGTCAAAAATGAATGAACCCTAGGGAAGGGCATTGCCTTGAACAACTGCCTCTTTAGAGCCAAAAAGTGCCCTGGTGTAGGCAAAGGTCCCAGGAGAGTAGGACACTGACTGCACCTTCCTATGTTAACAGCAGAGACCATAAGGAACATAGATTATGTCTCCGTCTCTCCAGGGAATACCGTGTACGCTCATGTCACACATCCAAACAGGGTGAGTCTTTTCAGCTTTATACTCCATCATTGCCATGATTTTTATAGCCTTTATTCACAAACTTGTCACCACAATCATCTGACTAATCCAATGACGCACACCATGGAGGAGAGGATGTGGCAGGAGCACACCGTGGAGGAGAGGAGTGGCAGGAGCTATGGCATTGCATGTGGGACCTAGCTAGCCCCCAGGGCTCAAGCCCCATGGTGTGTTTGCTCTTACCCTGCTTTACATGGTCCTCTAACTGCTGATGCATCAGTAAGTCTTGTCCCTTTTCAGCTTAATTACAAGCTACCTGAAGTGAAAATTACGTCTTCCTCTCTCTTCCCTGAGCACAATGCACAGTAAATACTTGCTGAATAGATCAGAGTTCACTTAAGTCTGAAAGTTTCCAGAGCAGACAATTCAGTCGCAGGGGATTTCTCACCCTGGATGCAGTGGAAATAGGGGAACTCAGAAGCAGTCTCTCAAGAGGGGAAGTGGGGCAAGGATTTGCAACAGTAGAAGACGGTAAAGGCATGAGCAGCCTTCAACCCTCTCCCCCCGCTGCAACGTAACAGATGGCCTTGGTCAGCCACCAAGAACTCTGCTGCCACACATCAGCAATTTCCCACCCCCCCACCCAAATGAAGCACCTGCAGGTGAACATTTCTGAATAATACCATACGTCTTCCGGAAAGTAAGCCAAAATACCTCAGCATTTGCCAACTCATGGGAGCAATGGTCCAGCTAGAAATCTTAGATTCCCCAAGTGAGTGTCAAATGTCACACAACCCCTCACGGTTACTTGCAAGGTAGGCCCCCTGAAGACAGGTTAACAAGAAGGGGACTCTCGCTTACTCGAACGTTCCTTTCAAGGTCATCCTGAAGACAAGATGAATCGCCCTCAACAAACCAATATGTGAATCTCCAGGAAATTTTCTAACTTCTTCTTTAGCAATAATTATACTTTGAAGTGTCCCAGAGGTTTTAATAAATACTCTAAATATTCCTTAATTAGTTTCAAATGTTGAAACGTGTGAGCACAGACACTTCTGCTGTTACGGCTGTATTTGTATTCCAAGCAGAACCATTCTTCAGACTGGGGGTTCCTCC
Source organism: Enhydra lutris kenyoni (assembly GCF_002288905.1). NCBI lineage: Eukaryota > Metazoa > Chordata > Mammalia > Carnivora > Mustelidae > Enhydra > Enhydra lutris. The sequence continues at coordinate 5,098,242 of NW_019154178.1, read as the reverse complement.
TACTTTTCCATTCCCCGGGCTTGAGGAGAGCCCAACGGCATGAGGACAAGGCAATTCGAGTCAAGGGACAGACTAGAGCAGGCAATACCTCCAGTTGTAGCAAGCAAAGATCTAAGACAAAAGACCCAATACTTTTGTACCCTTCAGCTATAGAATCAGTTTAAAATGGAGGAAGGAGAACAGAGTCTGAGGCAGGAAAGAATCCTTCCTTTTCTTCACACCACCTGCCAACAATGTCGCCCTTCTGTGCCTTTCTGGCTCTTGAGCCACTGGTTTGCTGGGCTGTTGTGCTTCTGTGTTGGCCTCAGGAAGTGTCAGTAAACTTCTCAGGTTGGAGAGCTCGTGGTGTTTGGTCTCCAGATCCTCTGGCCACACAGTCTCTAGCCTTTTCCTCCTGAAGAACTTCGACATCATGGCTCTATATCACATTGTCTTCCTCCGGAATGTGTCTGTGCATGAATATCTCTTCATCCGTGTGAGACAAATGTGTGTGGTTATTTTTTGCAGCAAACAAGTAGCCCAACACTTGTAAAAAGCAGTGATTTCTCCACCATTTACTCCACAGTTCATCAGTCCAAAGAGGTAAGCCCATGATTGCCCCCTGTTCTCACATCTTACCTCTCTCCCAGACTTGTAAGTTTACAGACAAAGTACAAGTAAAGGGGTCATTCTATAAATGCAAGAATACCAGCAGGGTATAGAAAGCCTCAGGACATCACCAAAACATATCCAAGAAGTTATCTTGTATTTCAGGATCTCCACCCATAAGTAGGTTTTCAACGTACCTGAATTTAATGAGATTTTTTTTAATTCAAATTTTAATTTAACTTTGCCTTAGCTATCAATATCCTTATCCACCAGTTAGTGTTCTCCAGACCTTCTCTACAGCCATGAGAGGTAGCCTGGGAGGCTCTGGTCTCTACTAACCTACTTCATTTTCCTTTTTTCCATTAGAGTAAACCTATTTCTTCCAGGACAACTGCCCTCAACAATGTCATTTAAGTTGCTGAGAGGTCTCAAAAGGAACTCAGCTTCTTCTCAAACTCAAAGTGACACAGCTTCTCCTGATCCCATCGGGGAGAACACAGCTTGGTTTCTGCCTGGCAACAGAATTCGAATATTTAGGATTATCCCTTCCAGTTCCTCGGACTAGAACCTGCTCAAGTACGTCAAACGTCTTTGGAATAACGTCATTTCCAGCGTGTGATCCAAATAACATGTTCTAATCTGCTCCAGGCCAAAACATGCTTCCGTGAACAAGCCTGGACGTTGACTTTCTCTTTGGCAGCGGACAGAGCTGTGTCTGACAGAGAGTTATAATTCAGAGGACAACTCCTCCTCCCCTTTTAGAAAGCTGGATTGTGATTCACTGGGAGGGAGTACAGTGGATCTGTTATGTATGTTGTCTCTGGAACTGGCTGGGCCTATTTCCAAGTCCTCACATGTGATTTATAGACATACCTCCTGGGACATGTTCTGCAACCTCTTGAGCTCTGGTCTCCTAGACTGAAAAATGGGGATCAGCCTGTTACTCAAACCAGGAACCAGAGTTAGCCTTGACTTCAGCTGTTCCATCACCAGGCCCAAATATGTACTGTAGACTGACCCAGTTCTCTCCAAACCTTATCCACCACCCTGTATTAACCCATGATCATCTCCAACATGGAATGTGACAGTAAGCTCTGAACAAATTTCCCCAATTTTTGCTCTTATCTCCCTCTGATCCATTCTCTACAAGACAGCTGGAGAAATATTTTAAATATAAACCAGATCCTTCACTTGTCTGCTTAAAATTGGCCTTGCAAGGCTTCCCAGGTACTCAGAAAGAAACTGAGTCTCCGTAGCTCTGGATGGCTTGGCCCACCTGCAGCCTCAGCCATCACGCCTCCCTCCCTGCCCCTCTCTGATTTGGCTTCTCTGATTCTCTTTCAGCCCCTCCATCAGAGGAGAGAGTTTCCTCACATCTGCCTCAAGACCCTTTCTGCCTGCCTCCTTACTCTCCAGGTCTCAATATATACATGTTACCCTCCAAGAAAGACCTTCAGGCCACTGGACCTAACCCTAAACCCTGTTATGCTGCCACACCTTATGTGTCATTTATCATATGCCATTAAATATTTATTTTTATTTAATGACTATTTCTCCTACTCTCCTGTACCCTCTCCAGGAAAGGGACCATGACGATTTTATCTCTGTATCCAGAGCCTCTGGCACATAGAAAATGTTCAAAAGATGCTTTTTAATAAATAAATGAATGTGTGGTGGAGTTTTGTGAGAATTAAAGATGAGCTACCTGCAGCCCCTGTGTTGGGGCTTAGCACACGAAAGAGCTCGGTGAGTGCGAGCATCTCTTCTGCTGTTGTTGTTTCTGTTATGAAACTGCATCCCTCCTGAACTGACAGAATCTTCTCGCAAACCCCCAGCACAAGAGAGGAGGAAGGATACATCCTCCGTGTCCTGGTTCCACATCATTTCCTACCTTTTTCCTCTGATCAGATTTTTAAATTTCATTCTTTCATCTCTAGGGAAGAATTTTCTAATTTTTTGTGTGAGTTTGAAATTTTTTTTTTTTTAGATTTTATTTATTTATTTGACACAGAGAGACAGAGCGAGAGAGGGAGCATAAGCATGGGCAGTGGGAGAGGGAGAAGCAGGCTCCCCGCTGAGCGGGGAGCTTGATGGGGAGCTGGATCCCAGGACCCTGGGATCATGAACCGAGCCGAAGGCAGATGCCCGACAACTAAGACACCCAGGCACCCCAAGTTTGAGATCTTTAAACAAAATTATTTTTCAACACTTTATTGAGGTAGGATCGACACACAAAAAGCTGTCCATACTTAATGCACACAACCTGATGAGTTTGGAGATAAGAATACATTCGTGAAAGCATGACCACAACTGGTACAATAAACATATCTGGCACCACAAGAAGTTTCCTCTAATCTCTTTAATTTTTAGTTTTTTTATATGATAAGAACACTTAACATAAGACCTATCCTATTAGCAAATTTTTAGGTATACAGTACGATATTGTTAATTATAGGCTCAGCGAGGCACAGTGCCTCTCTGGGACTTACTCCTCATGCAGGACTGATATTGTACACCCTTTCTCCCTACTCTGCAGAACCAGGCTAAGGGCTGAGTCACCGGTCCATCTTCCGCGGAGTAGTACTCAGCATCCCAGGATAATGGGTACAAGCTCCATTACTCTCCTTCCCTGCTGAAGGAGCAGTCGGGGGGGTCGTGCGCTTTCTCCCAATCCTGCAGAGCCAACAAGCTGCTGGCATCCATGCTGGCCACTGCAAGCTGGGTGCTGTTTGTAGAGCCACGCATGGTAGGGTGGGGCGTGCCCAATGGGGTGACATCTGCAAGGGCTGCCACAGGCCAGCTGCTGGGCTCCACCAGTGGGCCAGCTGATGGGCAGGGCCCATGGGCTGGTTTTGGAGATTCACATGTCAGTCGCCATGAGCCCCATCCCCTTTTCCTTGTTCTTAACTGCCCCTCCATGAGGCAGAAATGCAAATTCCCTAAGCATTCTGGGGAACAGAAGCAAACCTCTCAGGCCCGTTTGGAAAGGCTGGGGAAACCGGCACACTCGCTTCACTTTCTGTGTCTCCTGCGGGAGGAACCGCAGACTGAGGGAGTCTCTCCAAGCACTGGGCTATGCCAGCCTGGGGACTGGCGGATGTCCGTAAAGTGAGACTGTTCTCACCCTTTGCAATGCGGCTGTTCTCCAATTTTGGGTTCCACTGGCTCCTAGGACCTCTCAACGAGACCCTGGAACTCTAGTAAAAGTGTATTTGTCCATGAATGGCCGTTCCATCGGTATTCCTGTGGGAGGGCAAGGCTGGGGCCCTCTTATCCCACCATCTAGCTGACGTGACTCTGATACATCTTTCCTTGGTGTGTCTTTTTCTAATCACAAAAATAAATACATCCTCATCGTAAATAATTCAAACATTCCACAAGCAAAAATCCCCTACAATCCCCAAGATAACTACCACAAATGGTTTCCTATTAAAGAACAACTTTTTTTTTTTTTAACCAGAAGGAAATATTTTTTAGATTTTTTTTTTTTTTGCTTATGACTATCTCTCAAGGGACCTGCGGCTGGCTCAGTAGGTGGAGCCTGCGACTCCTGATCTCAGGGTTATGGCTTCAAGCCCCGTGTTGGGTGTGAAGATTACTTAAAATTTTTCTTAAATCTTTTTTTTTTTTATAGAGTTTTTATTTATTTATTTTAGAGAGATTGTGTGTGAGCCGGGGAGGAGCCGAGGGAGGGGGAGACAATTTCCAGCAGACTACTTGCTGAGCACAGAGCCCAGGCAAGGCTCAATTCCCAGAATCCAAGAGATCATGACTTGAGACAAAACCAAGAATCAGTCATTTAACTCACTGAGCCATGCAGGTCCCCCAACATTTTAAAAACTCTTAAAAAAAAAGAATATCTCTTAAACAACATTCCAATGTTAGAACCTGTCATTGTCCTACATTTGTTTTTGCTTTTGATTAATTTTTATCAGTTTTATCCACAAATTGTTTAAAGTCAAATAGTGCTTTAAAATGCATATAACAAGGGGGCTTCTTGGTGGCTCAGTTGGTTAAGTGTCTGCCTTCAGCTTGGGTCATGATCCCAGAATCCTGGGATCAAGCTCCTCATGGGGGTCCCTGATCAGTAAGGAGTCTGCTTGCCCCCTCCCCTTGCCCCCCTTGTGCACGCTCTCTCTCAAATAAGTAATATCTTTAAAAAAATAAAATGTATATAACAACTAACTACAGTGTCTTGTTTCATACTCGCCTCTCACATGCGCACACCATCTGTTGTCTATTGACTTCTTACCTGTTTACATTCATTCTAAACTCCATCCTCCTAATATGAAGACGTCTCAGTTTTGGCCAAATACATATTCAAATGCTTTCATCATTACGACCATGTAAAATATTGTTGGTTACTGAGCCAAGAAGTGACTATGATTATATTTCTCCTCTTGCACAGTTTTTAGTTTTTCTTGGAGTTAATTGTCTCATTTTCCTCTTTGCTCTGTTTTCATGAAACATCTATATTCCCATGCCCTCCGTTAGCTCTGTAAAAGCGATTCTCAATATAATTCTCCACCTAGTTAAATCTGTTAAATAATTTATTAGCTTTATGTTCTTCTGAGGCATCCCTACTGGAGCATCTGACCTCCTACTCCAGCCTGAGCTGGTTATTTTCTATGCCTGATGCACAGCCATTGTCTTGGGAACCCCCTTTGCTATCACCTTTATCAAAACTTTTATCTCTCTCTTCTGTGAGATATTCTAACTATTGTATCTATGCTTTCCTTTATATATTTCTGAATCATTTAAATAGCTACAGTAATAGTGTATTGTTTTGTGATTTTAAATGAATAAAATTCTTCTTAAAATTTAAATCCATTTTTAAAGTTAAATGCAAAATTTTAAACAGGCCAGGACTGTTGGGGAGAGCCCATGTGATGGAAACTATGTGATGGAGACCAACTTTGAAGATTCAGTGGGAAAGGGTGAGCAAGCTTGAATAGGGAATGGCCAAAATAGTGGCTGCGAACAATAGATGAGCCAAACAAAATTCATCAAAGTTAAATTAATCTCACATACTGGTCATCAACTATATGATCAGTCAGTGGAATAGGAGAGGACTGAGAAAATTTGATCAGGAAGAAGGAAGAACTTCTAGGAACAGAGTCGTGGAGGCATCAAGGAAAGAGAAGTTTACTGCCATTCCCTGCAAGATGGCGTCAAGCTCAGAGGAAATCTCTTTGGGTAAAATTGTGCCTTCTACACCAAGGGGATCAATCAACAAAAAGGAAGACTTCTGAAGGCAGAGGGGAAGAAGGAATAATCTGTGAAATCAGGGCAGGCAGAGAAATGTTTTCAACATCTAGGATGCCAGAGAATTGGAGATCAAGTCCTGGAAGGGATGCTAATCTATCTAGAGCAGGAAATCTACAAGAACCCACCCCGAGCCTGGACAGCCCTGGACAGGATCACTACTAAAATGGGAACTAGAAATGTATCCATGAATATCTAAGAAGTGAGTGAGAAAAAAGTTTTAAGAAAAACTAAGCTAACATTTCACCATAGACCAGGTAATAAAATATAGACTTCTTAATTTTTACATTTCCTTAAACCTTTAAACATCTTCTATATTTATTATCAGTGTCACACTCTCTTCTGTTGGCTTCTGTGAAACCACATTGTCCCGCGTTTTCCTCCTTCTTTACCAGCTGCTTCTTAGTTTCCTTCTGAACTTCTTTCTCCTCTGCAGGACCAGTAAAGACTGGACTTAAGCTTCAAACCTGGGCCCCTTTCACTTCTCCATCCCCATGTTCTTATATGATATCAACCATTTCCATCGCCTTAATATGATTTATATGCTAATGGTTCCCAAATTTAAATCTTTAGCCTGTCCTGCTGGCTTACATCACTAACTAACTTCTTGGCATCTCCACTTAGATGTCTAACACATATATCAAATTTAGGATGCCAAAAAAGAAAAGATAACCCTTTGGATTTCCCTCTCCAAGGCTCTTCTTCTACTACTCTTTCCCATATCAACAAATGGAACCATTGTTAATGAGAAACCTCCTTTACAGGCCTGAAGACCACCCAATGCTCACCATACAATTAATCATTTTTTTCCCTTTCTTGTGGGAAACAAAAGGAGTTAGTCAACTGTAAGTAATCTATTGTTAGGAAGGTAAACACATTAAGACCTGGATGCCCTATTCCCAAGACATAGAAAATGCATTTTGCAGCCAGGGAAGAAAACATTCAATGCCTACAAAATTCCTATAAAGCAAAAACAAAAACCTTGCCTTATCCAGAAAATAAGCTTGTTCTTCAATGTTTTCCTTGCAGAATGGAGGAAACTGCACCACCATTAAACTGCTTTGATTAAGGGAAGGACACTGTGGTTGGCTGTTCTGGGAGAATCATGAAAGAGAAGTCCTGTCCCCTTTTAAGCAGCCCAGTCCAACCACTGGCAGTCCCAAACCTTTGGCATGACCTGCAAGACCCCTACTTACATCTCCACTCCTTCCACAGCACCCCAGCCACGTTTTCATTTCACTCTTGGAAGAGTGCAAACTCTGCTTCTGTGCCTTCGTATATTCAGTTCCCTCTGTGATAGGTTCTACACACACGCGCGCACGCACACACACACACACACACACACACACACACCCATACAGGCCAGCCAGCTCCTGGTCATCCTTCAGGACTCAGCTTCTATATCATTTCTCCAGAGAAGCCTTCTCTGACAAATTGACCCTCACTATTCCTGAACTGTGGTTTCATAGCTCCCTCTGTTTCTCCAAACACTTACATAAATTGTGATTTAATAAGCATTTATGTAATTTTATGTCTGATATATCTAACATATTGCATTCTGAGTTTCAAGAGAATAGTGACTGTGTCCCCAGAACCTCACATGGTACCTAGTCTATCAAAGTAGACATTCAATACCTACGGGTTGAATAAAGGAGCAAACAATAGATCGGAAGTAATTTGGTAGATGGGGAATTTAAAGACTGGAGGAAGGACCAGGGTACAGAATGAGTGACATTAAGATTGTTAGAATACAACCAGTGTATGTGAATGCTGGGAACACAAGAGGGGATTCCTTGTATAAGGAGAGACAGCTCTTCAGTGGAATCACACCAGGATGGCAAACCCCAATCTGTCTCATCACAATGGCCTTTAGAATCTGAAATATGAAATTACCCCTCTTCCTTACATTCCCCCTATACTCCCTGGTGTTTCCTCCCTCCTTCACTCATTTGAAGTCATCCAGACCCTTAGTCCCTATCTGAATAGCTTTCACTGCCTGTCCACACATCAGTAAAGTCATTATTAACACTCTGTGCTCTCTTCCTTTGCTTTCCATTTTGCTAAGCCAGCATCCAATCCAAAGGATTGCCCCTGCCCCATCCTGAGTTCCCAGTGCAACTTACGACATCCATAGGAGAAAGCCAATGACCAATGGACACACCACAAGTCCACACAATTTCTCTTTGGGCCTTTGCTAATCCAAACCCCTTCACCCTTTCTATATTTTCAGTAATCGCCTATACAATGGTTCTCAGCCCTTGACTGCTCATCCAAACCACAAGAGGAGCTTGTAAACCCACCAATGTAGGATCTGACATCCAAAGTTATTGATCTAATTATTCTAGGCTGGGACTCAGGTGCAGCCTTTCTGAACTCCCTCGGTGACTCCAGTCTACCTACTGGCAGAAACATTCTTTTGCACACGTAGACTACACGGTGTGGTGTTTGAGAGGAGACTGATATTCCTGGTGAGGTAATGTGTTGATCTTCAGGTACTTTAATAGAACATCAATGGCATGCTTGTAGACTCGAGAGACCAAGCTGGAGGTGAAGCTTCCCCAGCTCTTCCCCATTCCTATCCACAGGCTGCTGCCCACCTGCTGCCTCCCTCAGAGTCAGCACATAAGGGTGGAGGAGAAAACAATCAGAGTCAGTGAATGGCTGAGAAAAGGGGTTTGGGATCGATGATGGAGGTGTTGTGGGGGTGGGGAGTCAGTAATGAAGTGAGGAATGAGGAAAGTATTCTGTTGGCATACTTTCTTAAGTCCTAAACCAGAAATCACAAACTGGCAGCTGAAGATGAAGATCCTATCTACAGATATTTGGCCCCACAGTGCTTTAATTTTGTTGTTGTTATTACCCTGTGCTCACTACAAGTGTAGCCGCCATCTGTCACAGACAACGCTATTACAACACCATTGACTATCTTCCTATGCTGTGCCTTTCATTCCCATGACTTATTCATTCCATAACTGGAGGCCTATATCTCCCAGTCATCTTCACCTTAGTTTTTTATAGAGTAACATGAAAAATTGAGACAATTTACCTCGAGATACTCACTTCTCACTCTTCTTTAAAAATGGTTTCCAGGGCGCCTGGGTGGCTCAGTGGGTTAAACTCTCTGCCTTCGGCTCAGGTCATGATCTCGGGGTCCTGGGATCAAGCCCCGCGTCGGGCTCTCTGCTCAGCGGGGAGCCTGCTTCCCCCTCTCTCTCTGCCTGACTCTCTGTCTACCTATGATCTCTGTCAAATAAATAAATAAAATCTTAAAAAAAAATGGTTTCCAGATCCCTGACCATACTGGGAGCACATTTCTACAGGGCAGCAATATCTGGTACTAAGGGACATTTGTCTTATACTAAATGGGGCTCACACTCTACACTTCATCCCTGGCCTGGCCCGCCCACCTCACTGATTTATTTGATATGCCTGATATCTATAAAGATTTAAGCTTCCAACCTCTAGATTAAGCCATGAAGCTTTGCACCACTCCATACTGGTCCAAGAAGCAGATTAGTAAGTCAGGCAAAAGGCTTGAACTCCCTTCCTCACTCCCATCTGCCCCCAAACCAATAGTTGGATCCTGTGCGGCTTTAGAACATTTCTCCAAAGCTTTTAGTCAAGAACCACTGAGCCCCCATCTGGGTCCAATGTATATGTTTCTAGGAGGAAGATTGCCACTGATGGAGGCAGAGCCGAGAGAAGGCAACCCTGCTCCAGAGTCTCAGGGCAGACCTTTCATGCTGAATTTCACTGTGATGACAATGAGCTGAGAAATGACTTCTCAACCTGAGACAGGGGAAGTCTGAACTCCTGATTCTCCTCTTCCCAGATGTTGCCTGAAGACACTTTCTGTGGGAAAGAAGGAAGAGGCCATTGTCATTGACCTCTGCCAGACCACTAAAAGGAATGACTTATGTCCCCAGTTTTCACTTCTTCATACCTAGTCGTACCACTCTTCTGAAGCTTCCTTCTTAAAAGCATCAATATGCTGGTGCCTTCTGGGGCATTTGACATTACAGAGTCCTCTCCACTCCAAAAGTTTCCCACTTTTTAGTTCTCAGTACATTGTGCCAGCCTAGCCCTCTCCCCTCTCTTTCTGGTCCTTCTTCCCTTTCCTTGGCTTGGCTTCTCTTATGATTCTTTTCTCATAAATAGATTTGTTTTGTGTGATTCTGCTGACTGGACACTTCCTGGATGTCCCATAATCACCTTAAACTCTGCTTTTCTCTCTCCTTTTACTCATTTCCATGGACTATATATCATTAATACTTCTAGTGACTCAAAGGAGAAACTCCCTACAAAAGCCCCTCTTGGGATCTGATAACAATCCAAGTCATAGAGTGAGTTCACAGCAATTTAAGACAAAGGGGAAGGTAACTTAAGTTTTTAACTTCTTACAATAGAGATTTTCAAGAAAGGAAGGGACAGGAGCCTGCTTATGACAGAGGGCAGAACGTGCAGTTTGAAGAGATATAGTCAGTGTTACAGGCTTATATTTAGAAAACAAAATGCACCTCTTCAACAGTTAATACTATGAATAATTGCATTTATTAAGCAGTTGTCATTTAGCTATTCATTAATTTGGTAAACATTTAACTGCTCCCTGAGTGCTAGGTACTAGGTATTAACATTTAAAAGGATAGACAGGGCCACAGTCCTCAGGAATCATGGGGATAACGGACACTATACAAATATGCAACAGATCTGGGTGGGTAAACACAAATAAATACAAAATGACTCTGTGGTAAGTGCTATATGAGTCCTTCAGAGGTACAGGCAACGTTGAACCTGCGGGGCTTTATGACCTCAGGGCTTTATACTTGCCATTCTCAGTGCACGTCTCTCTCCCCAGATCCTTGTGTGGCCAGCTTCTTCTCACCAATCATATCAAAGAGGATTTCTCTGATTTTCCTACCTAAAATTTCTCCCAGCCTCCCCACCCACATTCATTCTGTCCTGTACCCTTTGTTTTCTCATAGCACAGATCACTATTGGAAAATACATTATTTATTTCTATACAGGTTTCTTGCCTAGCTCTCCAACTAGAGTCTAAGTTCAGTAATGGTATGGATTTTGTCCTTTTTCTTCACTGTATTCTTAGCACTCAAAATAGTGTGTGAGACGAGGAGTGCCTGAGTGGCTCAGTCATTAAGCATCTGCCCTCAGATCAGGTCAAGATCCTAGGGCCTTGGGATTGAGCCCCGCATCATGGGCTCCCTACTCAGTGGGAAGCCTGTTTCTTCCTCTCCCACTCTCCCTGTTTGTGTTCCCTCTCTCACCGTGGCTCTCTCTGTCAAATAAATAAATAAAATCTTTTTAAAAAATCGTGTGTGAGAAGAAATAGATACTCTAAACTTTTGGTAAACTGATGAAGGAACAATTATAGAAAACGAGGAGAAGCCTACCCAGACAAAGGGATCAAGGAAGGCTTCTCTGAGTTAGTGACTTTTAAAAAAATTTTTCAAATAATAATCTGCAACCAAAACTTCTTATCTGGTATGGATACACATGCACACACACACACATACACACACATACACACACACACCAGTTCTCAACCTAGATTATTCCCTGTCCTGAATCTCAGGATGACTTGTCAAGGCAGTGGGTTGGCATTCAATACCCATCCCATCCTCCTTCTTTGGGTCTTCCTGTGCTATAGAAAGAGAACATCTAATAAACTACATATCCTAGACCTCTATGAAGTTGGGCAACACCTTTCTGTTTTTCTTCACCAACTTTTTGCCGCACAGATATAGGTTTGAAGGAAGCAAAGTGTCAGACTTAATCAGTGTTGACATTTAGATATAAGACTCAGAGCTTGGAAATGGAATTCACAGAAATCAGTGACTTGACTACATATGGGAAATGAGGAAGAGACATATGACTATGACGAGTCAAATATATCAATGATTGGCTGAAATTCAAAAATGAGGAGGAGGAAGTTGGGAGAAGATAATTAACATGGTCTTGAATGAATTTAAGCCACCTGAAGGACATCTAAATTCTCTTCACTGAACATCAGAAATAGAAGACTAGAGGGACGCCTGGGTGGCTCAGTTGGTTAAGCAGCTGCCTTTGGCTCAGGTCATGATCCCAGCATCCTGGGATCGAGTCCCACATCAGGCTCCTTGCTCAGCAGGGAGCCTGCTTCTCCCTCTGCCTCTGCCTGACTGTGCTCACTCTCTCACTCTCCCTCTCTCTGACAAATAAATAAATAAAATCTTAAAAAAAAAAAAAGAAATAGAAGACTAGAGCAGGAGAGCCCATTTGGGGCTGGAGCTACAGATCTGGAAACCACATGCATTTGGGTGGCAGCTGAAGCCATGAGATTGGTGAGATCACCCAGGGAGTACATGCACAGTGAGAAGAGAAAAGAACTTGTAGGGAGCCCTGGGTAACTGAGAAGTTACCCATGAGAAGGAAAATCCAAGAGAAAACAACAAAGGGAGTTGACAGAGAGGTAAGAGAACCAGCAGATCTAGAATCACAACAGTTCAAGATAAAAGAGGTTCAAGGAAGTGGAAATGATGACAAATTCTGCAGAAAACTTAAGTAAAAAGTTTGCTAAGCAGGAGATCATGCATGACCATACAATGAACAATTTTAGTTTTGAATCTCATGTTACAAGACTGTAACACCACCAGTCTTCCTGTTAGAGTCACATGCATTCCTCAGGTCACTGTCCTCCAACTCCTTGAGTTTAACTCCCAGCTGGCTACCTTGTACACTCTTCAACACTACTCCTTTTGAACTTCTATCCATGCACACGGTCCTTCCATTAACCTTGTTTATCAGATCCCTGACCTCCTGTCCTCCAATGACCTTGTCTTCCACTCCTTTTACTTGATTAGCCTTTCAGTTGTTCCATCCTGGTCTTCTCCTCTGTCTTTCTGGCTCTTCCTTACTGCTCCTTGGTTTGCCTCCTCTTGTGATTCCTGTCCCATAACCTGATTTGTTTCTCTAGATTCTGCTGATTAGCCATCTTCTGTAGTCATACCTAGTACCAAAAGCTACAATCTTTCTGCAATCTTACTTTCAAGCATCCTACTCTTTCTAATCTCACCTTCTATCTTTCTATTTCACTCCTTCTTTTCCCCAGCTCCAATAATCCCATCACTGCCATGCCCCAGCCAATAGTCCATTGATCCAACTACCTTTCACGGTCCCTCCTGCCCCTCATGACATCACTTTCCTCCTTACCCAGTTTAATAACCACAGTAAGTCATTGTCATCACTCCCTCTCACACACCCTCAAGTCCCTTGTTCCATTTTGAGTCGTATCACCTGGCAAATAAATAAATAAATAAATAAATAAATAAAAATTCAATACTGCTTAATTCCAACTTGGGCTTGTTCATGCCTGAATTTGTACAACTATCTGGAGAAAGAGTATACAACCATGCTATGATTAGTCTCACTTAAATTTATGATTCCTGACTTCAATGCTACCAAGTAATTATACTTTATTTCTGTCATTCATTCTCTCACTCTCTTAAACAACTACGAGGTGAGGGCAGAGAAGTCATAAGGGGCACCACCTTTCAATACTTAACTGTCTTTATTCTCAGTTTCCTTACTGATAAAACAGAAGGTATCTGAAGAGTATTTCCACATGCTTCCGTTATAACAACCAGCCACCCACCTTCATTTGTATCCTACTCTGTCTTCTCTTCCTTTCTGTATCTTTCTTCATCTTCCTGTTAATATGGATGAATTTAATTAACTGTGTCAAGTGAGGGACAGTTCCTCTACTTATGCACTAGAACCAACTCTTTTTGCCTGCTCAAGGACATTGTTCTATCAGTTCTCCCCCTTTAAATCTCCCCTTTTAAATCCCCTTTTAAATTTTAACGAATTCCCTCTCCACTAGATCTTTCCCATCAGATGACAATCAGATTCCAGACATATTATTTCTCCCATCTAATAAACAAAACAAGATTCTCTTGATCCTACTTCTCTCCCTAGCTACTGCTCTATTGCTCCTTCCATTCACAGAAAAATTCCTACTTTTCTTCTCCCACTCTCTTGACCCATTGAAATACTCAGTCCTCCAATTACATGAGCTATCAGTATTATTTGATTTGGTCAATTCCTTCCTCCTTCTTGAAACATTTCTTCAGTCATTTTCCAGGCCACCGCACTCTTCTGATTTTCTTTCCATCTCCTGCCACTCCTCTGTCTCTCTCACTGTTCATGCTCACCTTCTCTGCCTGTTAACATTAGATTATGCCAAGGTTCAGCTCTTAGAACACTAATATTTTCTATTTATTCTCATTCTGTTGATGATCTCATCTATCCTCATAAGTTTAACATCTACCCACAGGATAATGACTGACAGATGCACATCTCCAGTCCCTTTGACAACTAAACTCCATCCTTTATCCAGCTGTCTCAAGACTTCTACACTTGAATGTCTTCTAACCACCATCTCATGTTTAATTGGTACAAACCCAATCTCCTAATCTTTCCTCCAACCAGCTTTTCCCACAGTACTCCCCAGCTCAGTAAACTGCAACTCCATTCTTCTAGTTTCTAAGGACAAAAATCTGTGAGTCCTTATTTCTCAAACCCCCATCCCATTTGTCATCATATGCTATTGGTTCTCTCTTTTAAATAGATCCATAACAGCTCCTTCACTGTGACTTCCCCGATCCAGATCACCATCATCTCTCAGTTAAATTACTGCAATAGCCTCCCAACCAGGTAGGCCTTCTTCCTATCTTGCTCTTTTCAATCTACTGTCAACAGAGTGATCCTTCTAAAACTTCAGTCAGAATGTATCTCTCCTCAGCTCAAACCTCTCCAATAGCTTTTCAGTTTACTCACAGTAGACGTTAGGGTCATTAAAATGGCCCAACAGGCCTGATGTGGCTTGATTCTCTTATCTTCCACTATGTCTCTGACCTCAATTCCTACTAAATTTTCCCCTCACTCACAGCTGCAGCCACACTGGCTTTCTGGCCATTCTTGAAACATGCCAAACCTTCCTACCTCAGGCCTTGACCCTTGGCTATTTCCACTCTTTGGAATGATATTCTTCCAGATATTTACATGGCTTACTTTCTCACCTCTTTCTGGTTTTGCTCAAATATCATTTTCTGGAGAGAAAGATTTGGGAACCATTTGCATTTGGGCGACAGCTGAAGCCACGGTATTGATACGGTCACATAAAAAGTGTGTCTATAGTGGGAAGAGAAGATGGTCACCTACAGAGCCCTGAGTAATACCATGGTGGGAGAGAATACCAACAGAAGAACAAGAAAGGAATTAACAGAGAGCTAGGAAAAAAAAAACCAAAACAAAGGGAGAGACACAGGAAATAAGAGGCATGTAAATGAATTCTGCAGAAAACTTAAGTAATATGTAAGTGTGGCAGTTAGGAAGTCATCAGGGACCTCAGCAAGGCCAGTTTCCTTGACATGGTGGGTCGAAGCTACTGAGCAAGGGGTTGAGAAATATCTGGAAAATATGGAAGTAGAGACTGAAATTGGAGATATTACTATTTTGAGAATCTTGGTTCAGTAGAGAAAGAAATTAGATGGTAGCTAAGGGGTAAATGCAGGTACATGAGAAGGAAAGTCTTATTCCTTTGGAAGAAAAAAGCTCGAGCTTATTTATAGACTAAAAGAAGCTAAGAAAAGGAGAAGTGGAAGATCCAGTAGAGGGTAATTGACACATCAAAGTCCTGCAAAGAGGATTCAATACCATCCAACAAATATTTATGGTGGGCCCACTACCAAATGATATCGAGAGTTGAGAATCAAGAATAAAAGAAATATACTGTAGCATAATGGATGTGGGCAAGGTTAAAACCACAACCACAGATTCTGGTTTTAAAGCCAAAAGGAATAAAGGAAGGAGGAAAGGATTGGTTACAGAAAATTGAGGGACTTCATATTTTTATGGCCTCTATTTTCTCAGCAAGCGAGAGACTGCAATCTGTTGATGGTGAAGGGAATATGAGAATGGGACATAAGGAAGATATTTCAGTTAAAGATTTGTAATAATAATTAAAGGGAATAGGAAGGAAATCTAATAAAACCAAAATGAAAAAGAACCATCAAACAGCTCTGGGACACCTCGGTGGCTCAGTCAGTTGGGAGTCTGCCTTCAGCTCAGGTCATGATCCCAGGTTGAAGTCCCACATCAGGCTCTCTGCTCAGTGGGGAATCTGCTTCTTCCTCTGCCTCTGCCTCACCCCTGCTTGTGCATGCACGATCTCTCTCTCTCAAAATAAATAAATAAAATCTTTTTTTAAAAAAAGCTGTGAATACTTACATGATTTTAAATGCTGTTAATTTGTAGAGGTTTTTTTCTCTGCAATTATGTGATTTTTATTCACTAAACTTCAGCACTCAGATACAGAATGACTTGCAGAACTCACAGATGGCTGGTGGCTTACAGGGCAAGGAAAGAGGTCACGTGTAGTGGTACGATCCTGAAAACAATCAGCTTGGGTTTGTCTATTTCCAACTCGTCTTTCCTTTGCCTGCCTCTAATAGTGAGATGGTAAAAGGTAAACACTTACTTCCCCAGCAACCCTGCAGCTAGGGGAAGCCATGCACCGATGAGACATAAGCCTAAGTCTACAAAAAATGCCCTTCTCTTTCTCTTTTCTAGTGTTTACAGCACAGTCACGATGCTTGGAGAAGCAGCAGCCACTTGGTGACCTTGAGGCTGCAAGTAGGTGGATAAAGTCACACAGTAAGGACGTCGGAGCAGAAAGGGAGAAAGAACATGCGTTCCTGACTGTGTTCAGTGCTGTTGTTACCAGCTCTGAACTGACTTGCCTCAGGTTTCTTGTTCTTGTGTTTTCTGGTGGTTTGCAACCAAATGTGTTCATACCTGAAACAGAGCTCCGGGCTATGTAAATATGTTAGTCACGATGCTTTTGGGTGTACAAAACAAAAATGTTAGGTAAATGTAGAAGCTTCTTTTGTATCCCATGTGTGGCATACAAAATAGACCCAGCTACAATGCAGTTTTTGACTTGACAGACCCTCTACCTCAATGATGTCTGTCTCAAAATGTCTCCAGATCATCTCTGTACTGCAAAATAAAGCTGAACTTGGGGGTGGGGGGGGTAATTATAAAGTAATTTAAGGGAAAATAAGTGGGAGAGGATTTACTGACTCATATGGGTGGAAACATCCAAGAGATAAAATTGGCTTCAGGTCCAGCAGGATCCATAGTTCAAATAATATCACTAGAAAAATTATCTCTCTTTTCCTCTCAGCTCTGCTTGCCTCTGCTTGGCTTTATTCATTCCCAAATCTCTCCAAGTTTCCAGCAGCTCTGTTTTTACATATTCTTTAGAGCTCATGACCCCATAGGCTGACCCTGACCCTTTCTCTTACAGTGTACATATCAACCCCCAACAAGGATTGCTTGGATGGCCTGGGTCAGGGGCCCACACCTATGATGGAGGGTTAAGCCACAAGAACCAACAGCCCTACCACTTCCACATGGAATGCAGGAAGAGTTCCCGGGTGGTACCAATGTTCAGCATACAGAGAAACAATAAGCCAATGCTGCTGGGAAAACAAATTGAGGCTAGGAAGGAGACAAATAAACTGGGAGAAGTGAGTGGGTTATTGAACTGGAAATTTTTTTTTAAGATTTTATTTATTTATTTGACAAGCAGAGATCACAAGTAGGCAGAGAGGCAAGCAGAGAGAGGAAGGGAAACAGTCTCATCGCCGAGCAGAGAGCCCGACTCAGGGCCCGATCCCAGGACCCTGGGATCATGACCTGAGCCAAAGGCAGAGGCTTCAACCCACTGAGCCACCCAGGAGCTCCTGAACTGGAAATATTGACAAGGTTTATAATTTCTATTGAGAAATGATGCAAGACATGGAAGGATAAAAATTTGTGGTCAAGCAGTAGGATACAATAATTCAGTATTTCAGACAGGCGGAACATTCTAGATAATTGGCAAGGTCTAGTTTGTGCATGTAGATGAAGGTGGTAAAAATAAAGATCTGAGTCGAGAAGATTAAGGTACTAGGTCAAGATTATCAAGGATAGATTTATATGTTCAAGGCCTTAAACTAGTAAGATATTTATGATACCTGTGTTAATTACCTATGGCTATGTAACAAGTTACCCTTGGAAACCACCATTCTACTTTCTGTTTCCTTGATTTCAATGATCTCAGATACTTCTTGTAAGTGGAATCATACAATATTTATTCTCTTGTGACTGGTTTACTTTACTCAGCAAAATATCCTCAAAGCTCCTCCATGTGGTAGCATGTGACAGAATTTCCTTCCTTTCTGAGCCTAAATATCTACTGAGTTTTTAATTACAGCAATTATATGCCTTATTTCTGGAAACTAAATTTTGTAAAATCTTGTTTTTTGTTTTTATGTTTTTAATAATTTTAAGCATAAATATTTTACTTTCTAGAATATGATGCCAACCTATTATTTTAAGTGCTTGAGGGCTCAATTTTCCTTTTTTAAATATGCTGCCTTTTTAAACACTGTTGTGTGCTTTGAATTCCCCATCAAGGGAAAAACGGGAAGTTGTTCGATGGGTATATTTTCAATTTTGCAAGATGAAAAAGTTCTGGAGATCTGTTACACAACAATATGAATATAGTTAACACTACTGAATTGTATACTTAAAAGTGGTGAAAAGGGTACATTTCATATTGTGTCTTTACCACATTTAAAAATTTTTAAATTAAAAAAAAAACTCAATAAACACACCCACCAAGATAAAGTTGATATGGTTTTCTATTCTTCTCACTGAGAGCAATGTAAAACCCTAGACATTATATATAAAACGAACATAAGAAGATGCTGAAGGTGGAGAGAAGAAGACAAACAGGCCAGGGAACTCAGGATCCAAGGAAAGGCTCAGTGCTGAGTTTTCTAGGTTCTGTTTTTGCTTCATATATCCTAAACTTGGAGCTGAAGAAGTCAGCAGTCTAAAAATGCCAGTGGGTGTAGACAACTTATACCTGGAAACCACTAACACGTGGGTAATTTTTAAAGGCATGAGACCAAATGTGGTCCCATGAAGAGTTAATACAGAGTGAACAGAGGAAATGTAAAGCAGACGGTTGCCTCTGGAAGAGGAAGACATAATAAAGGAATCTGACGAGGAGTGGTCAGAGGAGGAGGGATGGGAACCGCTTATGTGCCAGGCATCAGGCTCATATTGTATACAAATTATCTCATTTAATACTCACAACTGCTCTATGGTTTAGACACTATTGTTATTTCCACTTTACAGATGAAGAAATTGAGGCTTCAGGCTACTTTGTCACCAGTGTGACCCCTGACCCTCAAAGTACCACCAAACACAAGTCTGTGTGTCTATCACTCCTTCACTTGTTGAAATTACTTTCTAGGCCCAAGGTGGGCCACCCTGCCTACAGTGCCATGACAGCAAGCTGAAACAGACAATGTTCACACCCCGTAAATGCTCTGCTTGACCAGAAACACGGTATGTCCAGTCAGCCAAGCCCCATCCCCCAGGCCACCCATGGGCTCTGTGTCTGCTTTCTTTTCTTCATTCTTTGTCCTAGAAAACTGTCCTTCCTCCCGCCCCATTTTGCAGTGCTCTGAATGGAAACGGTCTGCCTCATGAAGTATTCGATAAAGTTCGTGTCACCTACATGGTCTTCTTTAATCCTTTTTAAAAACACTTAAAGATTTGAGGGAGGGGCACCTGGGTGGCTCAGTCGGTTAAGCGTCTGGCTTCCCCTAAGTTCATGATCTCATAATCCCAGGGTTCTGGGACTGAGCCTGCTGAGCAGGGAGCCTGCTTCTTCCTCTGTCTCTCCACCCCACCTCCCAGCTTGTGCAGTTGTGCACTGTCTGTCTCTCTCTCTCTCTGTGTCAAATAAATAAATAAATAAAATCTTAAAAAAAAAAAAAAAAAAAAAAAAACTTGAAGGGAAGGGCCAGAGTGCATGACACAGAATAAAAAACAAATTAAAATGGAATCCTTCAAATCACTACCTTTGAAGTCCCTGGGCCAGTCATATAGAGAGACGTTCCCAGTGGTGACATCCTCCATCGGTTCCAGCATGTGCCCTTCCTGCAGTCTCGCTCATCCTCTCTCCTCTCCTCTCAGAGTCCCAGGGCCCACAAGCCACAAGCTGCTCATACAGGTTCACACAAGTCAACTGTTAACATTTGAGGAATTTTGCTAACCTGTTGTTAAACGCAGCCATTATAAAAAACTGAATTGTATAAGCTTACATGTAAATACGCTAATTTTTAAAAAGGTAATAAGTACTCAAAATACATCACTTCCTAATTATTTGACTACACGTGACGTTCTATGCCCCTGAGATGATTTACATCTATTGCTCTCATAAGGTGGAAATATTTAATAATAGTGCCGATCTCTATGCAAATGCCGCCACAGACTCAGGCAAGTGCTGCAAATTAGGGTGTTGTGGGGTGGGGGGGAGGTTGTTTGTTGTTTTTATTGGAGAGGAGGTTGTTAAACCTACCAGTGCTCCCCTCCCCTCTCCCACGGGAAAACTGAAACATACCTGTTATTCTACCTGAAGACCAATTTCAACCCCATGTTCCTGAAGTTCCCTTTTCTGAGCAGGCTCTGGAGCCAAGAGCTGAACAAGAAAGACCTCCTGAGGAGCTCTTTGAAGACTTCCTAAGGTGAGTTTTGCCATCCATAAAATTTGCATCTGCTGCTGTGGGTTTTCTAAATAGTGCACTCACAAATCTGACTAACCCTGTTTCTTCAATAGCAGATCCAGAGCACAAGTGTTCAGTATCACAATGGCTTACGAGAAATCAGTGAGAGAAGATGGCAGAGAAGTGACTGGAAAAACTGAATCTCCCTCCCAGGAAGGAGTCCGTAGAGACTGTGTTGTTGTTGAGGGAAAAAATCCTAAAAACAAAGCGAATGGAAACACGTTTTTCTGTGAGGGGGATAAGAAAAAGGAGGGGAGCACCCCCTTGTATGGTTTATGAGTCATTTCCTGGTTTAATTCTTCCTGTTTGTCCTTGGTTTTTCCACAAGTACCCAGTGAGGCCCGACCTTCCACCCTTACCACCCCTCCAGCGTCATGATTACTGCAGTCCTGGTGTTTGGGCGAATGGCAGGGACTCTGGGGCACTTTGATGTTCAAAGCCGTTAAAATGACATCTAAATTTGCAAACTTTCCGGTGGCTGTGAGCCTCTCTGATTGAATATGTAGATATGAGCTCTAATGAGCCTCTGCCTGAATGCCTTCTGTTTCTTTTTGTCTCCATCTCTTCTTTCTTTTTCTTCCTTTTTCTCTTTCTTTCTTTCTTTCTCCCTTTCATTCTTTCATCCTGCCTTCTCTCTGTCTTCTTCTTTCTTTCCTTCTCTCTCCCTCTCTCTTTCTGACCTGTTCCCCCCACAACCTCTTGTCACCCGCCCCCCACCCCTTCTCCCCCTCCTCCTTTCTTTCTTCTTCAGTGTTACTCTCAGTACTTCAAATGCATCTTGATTAGGGGGTACTATCACGAGGAGAGGAAAAAGGAGTCTGAGCATATGATTTTGAGGCTCATAACTGAACTACTTTTGGTCCACAGGAGGCATGAGAAAGAGACAGACAGATAAGACAAAGGAGCAAAACAGTGTTCATTTGAAAGAGGAACCGTAAAAATGAAACTTATGGGCCTTGTTTACCTTTTTCTAAATAACATCAGAGTACTTACATCTGAGAATAATAATAGTTCTACTGTGTGGCGACTTTCTTCTGAAGTATTCGCTGTAGTAGCTGGAAAGAGCATGGACCTTGTTGTGGGGCCGCTCGGGGGGCAGGCCGGGCCCCCTCACTGGCTGTGTGACCTGTGTGGGCTGCGAAGCCTGAGTCCGCAAGGCCCACACTTGGGCTGACCTCATGGGCACAGCCTACTGACTGTTAACCGCCAGCGTCCTGGTTGGTGGCTGACTCTGCTTACCCATTGATGAATGTTTTTAGTCAATCCTGACTGAACAGTGTACATGAGGAACTGATCAGAGTGACTGGAACATAGTAAAGGATGTTCAGTAAATTTTAGTTCTGTCAATTCTTTCCCTACCCACCCACCCCCAAATATTGTCACCGACACAGTTCTATAAGGAAACAGTAAAAATATATCTATTTATATATTACTATTATGTTCCACAGCTTACGTAACAGAAAGCATAGACACAGAGGTGAGTGGGTTAAGAACACAACGATCAGTCAGAGCCACCAACACCTGATCAAAGCTCCTCATGCCCAATTCAGAGTGTTAATAGCAAGAATTGAGGTCAGTCTGGTCATCAGTTAACAGTTTTAAAGTGGAAAGAGTGTGAAGTTTGGAGTCAGAAAAATCTGGGTTCAGACTCTATCTTTGTCACTTACTGTCTGTAGGACCTTGAAGAAGTCATATAACCTCACTAAACCTGTCTCCTCATCTGTAAAATGGAACTAACATACCTAAAGGTTTCAGTGGGATAGTGTATGTGTAAAAGGAGCTTAAAATGAGATTCTCTCTTTTTAAATTTGGGCTAAGCCTCCAAAAACCATAAATAAGTCAATAGACGCTAAGTTCTTCCCACATTACAGGGCTGGCCCACTTTTTCAGGAACCTACAAAGATGATGAGAAAAAGCTGGTTTTGTGGCCTTTAAGACTTCACTTCTAGCAGAAGTTGAGGCTGAAGAGAAAAGGACAGACTTTCTCTGCAAAAAGTTGTGGGAATGTTGCATTCTACACAGCATGGGGCAGGGGATGTCCCCTCCCCTCAAGCCGGTTGGATAGACTCCGATAGAATCATAAGTGGCAGGTCATTCAGAGCGACATGTGTCCTCAGGAGTAAGGGCTGTGAAGAGAGGCTGTGTGTGGACAGACGGGCCTAAGGCCACAGAGCAGAGGACGGGTGACCAACTGCAGATGGTGGGACAGATCCAGGAGTGTTTCGCCAGAACAACCATAGGCTTTCAGAGGTGGAGCTGACCTGGAGCCAATCTGAAAGCTCATTGCTCCACCGAAGTACCCCAAGACCAACTTCGGGAAGCTCAGTCCTGAGAGTTGTAGTTAAAACCAGCCAATCTGATAAGAAGCATCACCCACATCTCGGGAATTACAGTTAAATATTCTCAGTAGGGGAATCTTTGAAGAATTTACAAAATGGCCAGTAATGTTAATCTGCCCCAATCCAGATCACAGAGATCTAAAAATGGGCTGAAACCTCCATCCTGCATCCTTTGTCAAGGCAATGCCCTCTTTCATTGCATTGTTCTCAAAGTCACTTTTGGCTCCAAATTCTTGTTTCTGCCAAATTCAGTTTATGGATCATTTGACCACCCATGTGTATTTCCCTATTCTTTGCTACCTTAAATCCAGGGAGGATTCAGATCACTCCCGAAATTTCTGCCACAAAGTCTCATTTACACAAAGCTGTCGCATGGATACAACATTCCAATTGTAAGAAAGGTTTTTGGGGGCACCTGGCTGGATCTTGGAGTTGTGAGTTTGAGCCCCAAGTTGGGTATAGAGATTCCTTTAAAAAACGAAATCTTTTTTAAAAAAAGGTTCTTGGAAGAAAGGTTGGTTTACACCAGAACAACACAGAATCAGCTATTATTTTTATCTTTCCAGGAAATATTTCTATCCTCATTCTTCTGGTACTAGACCCTTCCCTCACCCTAGGCAAAAATATCACATGACCTGTGTTAGTTGACCATAGGGCCCTATTTCACTGGCGCTGATGACGAGCGCAAGGGATGAACACAGAATCCAACCAAGGCTAGTTAGAACATGTCCCTGGAAATGTTACACCAGAACCCCTTTCCCTCCTCCCTCAACAAGCTCTCTCTTTATGGTTGCTGAGCTAGGTCTGACAGCAGCCATGTTTCCTGCCACATGGCCAAGTCCTGTCTGCTGCAGGAAAGAATGAAGTCAAAGAAAAGCAGAGCCAAACAGAGACGAGCAAGGCCAGACCAAAAGGAAAGTAGGGAAGAAGGGAAAGAGAAAGAGAGATCTAGCACTGCTAAACCAAGTTGCTACTTTTGGTGCCTGCAGCATTGGTGTCTGCAATTCTTCCTTAGTTGCTTAGTTCCCAGTATCTTACCAAACTTTGTGACCCACTAAGATCCTTTTCTTTCTTTCTTTTTTTTTTTTTTTTAGATTCTTTGCATTGGATTTGTGTCACTTTCAAACATAACAAGCCTGATTAATAGAGCAGAAAACTTCCAATTAAATGATGGGTATCTCTGGCTTTAAATGCCCTTTCCCTACTCTGCCTCTAGAAATGTTCACCCATGCCCGTCTCTAGTTTTCTACTCTTACGGTGGTTCCACTCTCTTTCCTTTCTCTTTCTCTTGCTCTTCCCCTTCTGTCTTCTCTTTTCTGTTGCCTCCTAGAATGAAAAGTAAATTCCTTCCCTTCTATATGTCAAACAGTTCAGCCACTTTTTTCACTATATTGGTCCTGAAATCCATGTCCTCAGATCACATCCTTTACCGTAAATGGCTTATCAAGGTATTTTCCTAAATACAGGTCAGTACGCACACACACAAAGTTTTGGGCCATTTATTGTCTATTTGGGGAAAAAATCCAATCTAGATATTCCCTAACAACTTTTTGGATAATTGGTGAGGTAAATTATTTCAATTTTCTCATCTGTAAAGTTACATTTTAGAATTAAGGAGGCTATGTAGATGAACTACCGTAACCCCTTTAATAAGCTTAGAGAAGTCAAGTAGTTTGTCCAAGGCAAAAAGGAGTTAGTAGTATTATTGGGGCTCCTGATTTTTTGTTCAGGGCAAAAGGACAAGCCTTTATGACCTTGATTAATGCCATAATATAGATAGGTTTAAGTTCGCAAACTCAACATTCAGAAGAACCTCTGAGCTTCAGTCCCTCAATCATAAATGACATAAAAAAAACCTATAGTTCTCATTTTTAAATCTTGAACCTTTTATTAAAATGAAATTCTATACTGACTGCAAATAAGAACCAAATATATATCGATAATAATAAATATATTAATTCGGATAGTTCAAGAAACAAGATGCCAAAGGTTTACTGGAGGAAATGCCTACGAAAGAAAAAAGAGAATAAGCTGGAGAGGTAGACTCTTCAGACCATGACGTGGATCTGACCCTTGGGAAAAAGAGAGGAAAAGAAGGACTGGAAGAGTAGAGTCTCAGACGGCTGTGCAGTTCTAAGAAAGTTTCATCTGGGTTGATGTGTCCTCAAACCAGAGTCACCCATCAGAGGAATCTGTACCTTGCAAGAAAAGACCTACATTAGTATTCGTACCACATTCAATCAATGACTTCAAGCAGCCCATGAAAAGGGAGGCTTTCGTGCGGATACAATGGTGGATTCAGAGCATGCTGCCAGAGTCATCAATCAATTAGGTTTCCTGCAACAAAAGACATGAGTGGTGTACTTTCATGGCAACCTCAAAAAAAATAAAATTAAACAGAAGATGCAAACTGGGTTCTTTTCTGTATCTTCCACTTCTCTCTTTATTGTGTTTATGTGGAAATAAATGGAAGATACAGAAAAGAACCAGATAGAAGCTATAGAGTTGAAAAATACAATACCTGATATGACAGTTCACTAGCTGAGCTAAACAGATGCAAAAGAAATGATAAACAAACTTGATGACATAGTAATAGAAACCATCCTAACAGAAGGAGGAAAAAACTCTTAAAAAAAGAAAAGAAAAAGAGAGAAAAGGAAGTACATCAGTAAAGGGTGGCACTGTTAAACAGTATAATGCAAATGTTGTCAGGTACCAGAGAAGGGGACAGCGGAGAAATATTTCAAGGAAAATGACCAGAAGTATTCTAAATTTGATACAACTATTAGCTTACAGACCCAGGAAGTTCAACAAACCACAGGCAAGATAAACATAAAAACTACTCAAGTAATATCATAACCAAATTGTTGGAAACCAGTGATAAAAAGAAAATACTAAAGTAGGCAGAGGAAAAGGAACATTATATACATGAAAAGAAAGATAAGATTTACAGCAATCTTCTAGTAAAAACAAAAAAAAAATGCAAGCCAGCAGACAAACAACATCTTTAAAGTGTTAAAAGAAAGAAAGGAAAAAAAAAAACCTACAAAATCTAGAATTCTATCCAGGGAAAATATCTTTCAGAAAGGAAGCAAAATAAAAACCTTTAAAGAAGAACAAAAGATTCAAAGAACTCGTGACCGGAACTAAATATTAAAAGACGTTCTCAAGGTCAAAATACCAAGATTCCAGATGGAAGCCTCGATACGTACAAAGGAATAAAGAGGAATGGCTCTAATCTCATTTAACAAAACTTGAAAATATGCCTCAAATATCAAGCAGTTCCCTAGTAAATTAACTGCACAGACAACTCAAAATTATTTAAAAGAATTCAAAGAATCTCAATAACCTAAAATTCGTAATATCTGGAATCCAGTGAAAAATTACTAGGCAGGGTGCCTGGATGGCTCAGTGGGTTAAAGGCTCTGCCTTCGGCTCAGGTCATGGTCCCAGGGTCCTGGGATCGAGCCCCACATTGGGCTCTCTGCTCAGCAGGGAGCCTGCTTCCCCCTCTCTCTCTGCCTGCCTCTCTGCATACTTATGATCTCTGTCTGTCAAATAAATAAATAAAATCTTTTAAAAACATTACCAGGCAATGTAAAGAAGCAGGAAAATATGACCCATAATGAGGACAAAAGGAAATTAAATATAAACAGAAGCCAAAAATAATACAGATGACAGAAGTCATAGAAAAAGACATTTAAACCATGACTATAGACACATTCTATATGTCCAAGAAGCTAGAAGAAAATAAGAGCATATTAAGGAGAAGCTTGGAAGATATAAAACAGCCCAAACTGAACTTCTGGAGAATAAAAAAATTCAATGTCTCTCATCAAAATATATACTAGGTAGAATTAAGAACTGATTAAACACTGCATTTAAAAAAAAGACATGAACTGGAAGACACAGTGATAGAAACTATCCAAAATAACACATAAAGAAAAACTGAAAACAAGATAACTTGGAAGCACTGATTTCTGGGGGCACTTCACATGGACCAACGTACATTTCATGGGAGTCCAAGAAAAAGGACAGGAAAGTGAAAGGTTTGAAAAAATAAGGGTCAAATTTCCCAAGCTTGATGAAATTGTCAAAGATAGATCCAAGAATAAGATCCAAGCTCAATAAATCCCAGCCTCAAGAAACTTCAGAAAACTATGCTAAGATCCATCATAATCAAGTTATTTAAAACCGGTGATAAAGAGGAGAGCTTAAAAGCAGCCAGAGATAAAAGACACATTAAGTTCAGAGGAACAGGGCACCTGGGTGGTTCAGTCAGCCGTCTGCCTTTGGCTCATGTCATGATCTCAGGGTCCTGGAATGGAGTCCTGCCTTGGGCTCCTTGTTCATCAGGGAGTCAGCTTCTCCCTCTCCCTCTGCCTCTCACCCATGCTTATGCTTTCTCTTTCCCTCTCAAATAAATAAATAAAATCTTTACAAAAAAAAAAAAAGTACAGAGGAATAAAGATAAAATGACAGCAGGCTTCTCGGGGAGAACAGTGCCAGCCAGAATGCAGTACAGCAACATCTTGAGAGTGAGGGACAAAAACGGTTAACCTAGAATTCTATACCCAGTGAAAATAGTCTTCAAAAACAAAGATGAAATGAGGACTTTTTCAGACATAAAAAAGCTGAAAGAAATCATTACCAGCAGATCAGCACCATAAGAAATGTTTTTAAAAGCCCTTCGAGAAGAATAATAGTTTAATCAGAGGAGGTAGCACAGCTACCGCTGAGCCCCTCCCCGCCTCTCCACTGAGACGCTCCCTGTGGGAACTCTGGAAATGCCTAAGGACACCTCAGAACCAGCTCAAATGATTTCTGAAGACCCTTCCAGTTCTTGCCTTTTAAAAAGACTTGATTTTGGTTCCAGATTATGTGTTCTCTTGGGCATTTTGCCTAATAACAGAATGAACAGCCATCAAATTAATACTAGTGAGTGTGTGACAGTTCCATGTTGCAGCGTCAGAAATCACTTTCATGAGACAGTTCTCAGAACCAGCCTTTCTTCTGCTGCTAATGACGGATACCAGCATTACTTGGGTTGTCGGCAGTCAGGGATGGGTCAGAGAGGCAGGATTTGTGCTGGAACTGGCAGACAAAGCCACAGTCCCAAGCCTGGTGTGTAGCGGTGGGAAGTGTAGTGAAGTGGACTCCTAAAACGCTGAGCACTGGGCCCAGGGTGCAAGGAGGGACCCAAGCTTGAGACTCAGTTTCTCTGTATTTATAAGTAAGATTTTGGTTAAATGACCCTGAAGTTCCTTCTGGTTCCGGCTGCCTGTGAGCCTGTGAGTGTGACTGAATTCAGACCAGTCTCATCCTGTCACTGTCTTGCCGTTCTCGATCTGACTAATTATGAGCAGGGAAATTCCTGCCACCCCAAAATAACCATTACTTTTACCATTCAAAAGTTCGAATCCCACGATATAAATGGACCTTGAGCTTATTATGCCAAGTAAAATAAGTCAGCCGGAGAGAGACAGATACCACCGGATTTCACTTATATATGAAAGCTGAACAACTCCCTCTAAAAACACAAACCAAAACAAACAAGCAGGTGGCTGCAGAGGACAGAGTGGTGGCCACCAGAGACAAGGATGGGCAAAACGGGTGGGGGCTATCCAAAGGCACAAACTCTGTTATAAAATAAGGAAGTCACTGAGATGTAATGTACAGCATCAATGTATTTAATTTATATTTAATGCATATTTGACAGTTGTTAAGAGAGTAGATCTTAAAAGTTCTCATCACAAGGAAAAGTTGCATAACTGTGTGTGGTGATGGGTGCTAACTAGACTTTTTGTGGTGATCGTTTCACAGTATATACAAATATTAAATCACTATGGTGCACACCTGAAATGAACATAATGTTGTCTGTAAATTACATCTCAATTTTAAAAAGTAAAATGGAGGGACACCTGGGTGGCTCAGTGGGTTAAGCCTCTGCCTTCAGCTCAGGTCGTGATCTCAGGGTCCTGGGGTCGAGCCCCGCATCGGGCTCTCTGCTCAACAGGGAGCCTGCTTCCTCCTCTCTCTCTGCCTGCTCCTCTGCCTACTTGTGATCTCTTTCTGTGCGTCAAATAAATAAATAAGATCTTTTAAAAAAAAGGATAATGGTAGGTTTAAAAATCTTCTCAAAATTTACACATCATATAATGTCCTTGCAGAGACACCTCCAGACAGAGAGCAAGTGAGTGATCACCAGGGTTTGTGGGTGGGGAGAGGGGTTCACTATAATTGGGTGGCACAGGGGAAATTTGGGAGGGACAGGACTGTTTCATATCTGGATTATGGTGGTGCTTATATGACGGTGTATTCATTTGTGAAAACCCATGGAATGGTACACCCCAAAATGAACTTTATGTACATTTAAAACTAAATAGTTTCTAAAAAAATAAGCTAATAGCTTCAGAGTTGATTCATGGTGTTTAAAGTTTACATCATTTTAATACAGCCTAGATAATTTTCTGGGCATTGATTAAACTTCTTATTTGATTCCTAAAATCTCTTAAAGTCTCTTAAAAATATCCCAATTCTTAGCATATACTTTAAACCATTTAATGTACAATGTCAAATAATTGTTTTATTTTAATTTTTAAAATTTAAATTCAATTAACATATAATGTATTATTAGTTTCAGAGGTAGAGGTCAGTGATTCATCACCACCCGGTGCTCATTCCATCCGGTGTCCTCCTTAATGCCCATCCCCTAGTTACCCCCCCCCTCCCCCCCCCCTCCTCCAGCAACCCTCAGTTTGTTTCCCATGACTAAGTCTCTCATGGTTTGTCTCCCTCTCTGATTTCATCTTGTTTCATTTTATCTTCTCTTCCCCTATATAAATACATCGTTTTTAAAAAATATGATAGCGTATGGTCTTAAGAGACTTTTAAGAAACAGATTTTTCTAGGTGTAATACTCATACCATAAATTCATCCATTTTAAGTGTACAGTTCAATGACTTTTAGTAAATTTACAGAATTGTGGGGGCGCCTGGGTGGCTCAGTTGGTTAAGCAACAGACTCTTGATTTCAGCTCAAGTCATGATCTCAGAGTCATGAGCTCAAGCTCTGTGCTCATCACAGAGTCTGCTGGAGATGTCCTTTCCCTCTCCCTCTGCTCCTCCCACTCGTGCTTATCCTCCCACTCTCTCACTCTTTCCCTCTCTAAAATAAACAAATAAAATTGTTAAAAATACTTTATTATTTATAAAAAAAATACTTTATCATTTGTATCTATGTTATTTCATTTGTCTTCCTGACACGTGTATAGAGTAAATGAGGTCGGTAGTGAAGGAAACCATTTCGAAGGGGGACAGGTATCATTACAGGGTTTATAGGAAGACTGGATGGACCTCCAGCCTTCATCACCAACTTCTCACCAAGTCTCCCCACAAGGGACACCTTCTTTCTGGTTCCTCCTCAAGAGTAAGGACTCAGTTATCCATGAAGCACGACATCCATCCAAATGGGCACTGTAAGAGACACTGGAGGCAGAGGAGAAACTGGAGTCCACAGATGTGTGATACACACGGTCACGGAGAAAGATGGTGATGGAGTCCGTTGCATCCCAGCAGAGAAAGAGTCACTGGATTCACATAGTTCAACGACTCAGAAAGCAAGTCAGGCTGAGAGCAGAGACTAGCACCCTAAGGACTCAGGTAATCTGCATCCTGCCCAGTATCCAACTTGTACAGGGGCATCTCCTCCTGTTCACTTGCCCAGTTCTTCCCCTGCTGACTCAAATGATCCCTTTGTTCTCCCAAAGCATCAAAACCTTGAGAATTGGCAGTCAACAGCAGCAGCCACCCCGGGGCCCTGAGCAAGGCAGCACTGGGGCCATGAGGTCCTGGGGAATTTAGAGGTCGTGAATGTGCCAGTCTGCCTAGAATCCACCCAAGCCATACTTGATACAGGTGATACTGCAGTGTTTCCACGATTCCACGTCCGTAAAACCGCCACATGCAAACAATCAGTGGGAAGAGGGAAGAACAAGTATACAAAGTGGTTCATTCCATTGCTCTCAAATCTGTACGGGGAGCAAATTTTTTACCCGTAGGAGAAAAAAACAACGGAAAACGGATATATAAAAGAAGTGATGGTGTGTATCAGTGGGGAAAGGAAGGGTTTTTTAAAGGAATCACACTGGGGCAAGACCTGCTGCCACCTGACACCAGACACAAAACTCACTTCCAGGATTATTAAAGGCTTGGACATAAAACACAAAAATATAAGATCTTAAAGGACAATATAGTAGAGTAGCTTCATGATCTCGATGCAGGAAAGGATTTCTTAAACAAGACACAAAAAGTATTAATCATACTCCCCTCTTGAAATTTTTTTTTTAAATTTGTTCACCTAAAGACATTATAAAGAAAGTGAAAAGCCAAGACACAACCTGGGGACAAATATTTTTAACATATGTAAATGACAAAAGCCTGACATCTGGAAACATTTAATGAATTCCTGTGAACACAGATGTACATAAGGAGAGAGAAAATAAATTAAATTAAATTAAATTAAATTAAATTAAATTAAATTAAATAATAGTGGCAAAGACATGAACAGGCATTTCCCAAAGGGCAAAGGGGAAATCCAAATGGTTGATAAAGACACGAGATATTGCTCAGCCTCTTTAATAACTAGAGAAATGCAAAGTAAAACCGCAAGAAAGTGTCATTACATACCCTCGGATAACAAAAATGAAATATTAAAGTCTGACCATACTGCATGGAAGAGAGAACACAGAGCAGTGGAAACACAGAGCAGTTATACTTGCTGAGTGCAGAATAATTCCGTATAAATCGTTTAGTCTTTTCTCGCACTTGGTAATTCCACCCATAAGTGTACACTTGAATGGATTCCTGCCAAGTGCACCGGGAGCCAGATGCAGGAATGTACACAGAAACTCTACGCTTATTAGCTCCAACCCAGGAACAGCCCAAATGCTTTTCAACAGCCAACTGGATAAATAAACAGTCATTTAGTCATATAATGTAATATTACACAACAACCCAAAAAAACTATAATTGCGCGAGCAATCTAGCTCATTTGCACCAACATAGTAATGAATGAGAAAAGCAAGTCTCAAAAGAACACGTGTGGTGTGATCCAGTTATATAAAGACGTAGCAAGCACAAACAAGCTACGTTCCTTAAGGTTGCTTTCACGAGGAAAAGAAATGCTTACCACAAAACTCACGTAGTTGTTACCCAGACGGACAGGAGGGACGTGTCCCGGGGAGGGACTATGTGGAGGTAATGCTCTCTTCTTTGAACTGGACGGTGTTTATACTCCTGTTTGCTTTAACTTTTTCCAGCAGAGAAAGGGTCACTGGAGTCATTAAATAGCGTACAGCATATCAAATCATGAAATTGCCATTTTTATGTGCCAAATCTAAGCAAATATTGACAATTTCAAATGCTTCAAGATAAAATTATATGTGTTTATACAGTATGATCTGTGTACGATATATTTCATAATAAAAAAAACGAAAAGAAGGGGGGACGCCCGGGTGGCTCAGCTGGTTGAGCCTCGGGCTCTTGATTTTGACTCAGGGGGTGATCCCAGGGGCGTGAGATGGAGCCCCACCTGGGGCTCTGTGCTCAGCGGGGAGTCTGCTGGGGATTCTCTCCCCCTCCCTTTGCCCCTGCCCACCCCTGCGTGCGCCCGCGCTCTCTCTCTCTATTCCTCTAAAATAAATAAATAAATTTTTTTAAAAATGAAAAGAAGAAAGAAAGAAGTTATTGACTAGGAGTCAGGAAACCTAGATTCTAAGACAACTCATCGGGTTCCAAACTGTGTTCTAAGACCACACAGAGATCTTTACCCCTGTCTCTATAGAGACCCAGTGTCGACCGGTTGTTCCGTGTCAGGGCCCCAAAGACAGGTGGGCTCTGGGTTTGAATCCCAGCCTTGCCACTTCGGAGCAGCGCCTCCGTGACCTGATTAAATAATTTATTGACCCATCGATCTCCTCATCTGTAAAGCAGCCAGGGTAGTGGTTCCTACTTTGCAGAGTTGTCGTAAAGAGCGTCTGTGAATTTAAATGAAGCCGCCGTAACTACAGAAATAGCTTAGAACCATGCCTGGCCCTTCGTAAATAACTGGTCTGCGCTAGTCATGTGATTTGGTCTCATCCTCTTCCTCCACATTTCTTCACAGAGTTCCAGAAAGGGGCAAAAGGAAAATTATCTGAGCATGTTCTGAAAATGCACATGATTCTATGCAAAGCCTTACGGCTATTTTATCTTCTTCTGTGTCTACGTCTGTCTGTCCTCATTGAGCACAGAGGCCACGCTGTCACCAGGACAGCCTGGGAGGCCAAGCAGCCACCGGGAATTGGGACAGAATCAGCACCGCCTTTCACACACGTCAGCTGCGAACACAGCGCCGCAGCTTCTCAACAAGGAATTAAACCACCGTCTTCCTAGGCCCAGCCTCCTAGCGCGACCCTGAGACTCTTGAACTCAAGGTTACAATTTAGGACATTGGGGCGCCTGGGGGGCTCAGTCAGGTAACCAACTGCCTTCAGCTCAGACATGATCCAAGGGTCATGGGATCGAGTCCCGCATTGGGCTCCCTGCCCAGCAAGTGGTCTCCTCCCTCTGCCTGCAGCTCCCCCTGCTTGTGCTCTCTCTCTCTCTCTCTCTGATGAATAAATAAATAAAATCTTAAAAAAAAAATTTTAGGGACACAAAAATGAAGTCAGAAACAAGACTTTCTTTTAAGCAAATGGGCAGGGGAGTGCTGTCCTGCTGCGGATTTCTTACTGCAGCTGTTGTAGGATGGTACTTACTTGGAACAAGTCTGGAAAGTGTTTGGATTTTATTGGTAGGATTAGAGGAGGTCTCCCAGCTGTCCTTGGGTCTCAGGACACTCTTCCAGATTCCTCTAAGTTCCCCACAGGTCTGAACCTCAGGGAAAATGTGGATGGGTTGTTAATCTCAGCATTGAAGGAAAAACTGAAATGAGTAAAAGGAGTTGCTTAGATGGCTAGGGACGCTATTGCCTCAGGACAACAGGCATGGATTAAAACAGACGTCGTGTTAAAGCTTGACTTGATTAGACCCCCTCCCTCCCTCCCTGCAGAACCTGAGCAATATTTTCTGGGAATGAAAATGGATTTGAACGCACCGAATCAGGGCTTCCTGACCCTGTGCATGAATTGCCCTGAACGGCTGATAATAATTGACCCCCATATTATCCATCCCCTGGACGTTTCACAGTGTCTGGCCTTTACTGACCACACTGGTCATGGGCCTACCCATTCATACTTGGTGCGGAAAGAGGCCGAGCCTTCTATGCGTTCTAACACTCATGCTACTTAAGATGACGGGCAGAACATCCGGCCTCTATCGTTTGGATAAGGAAACTGCTACAACCCTTGGCCAGCTCATTTTTTCAAATTCTGTGTCTATGATTTGCTGCCTTCCTTTGAGAAATGGGCAGGGAGGGAAGCCTGGGGGGTTCAGTCAGTGAAGCCTCTGCCTTCAGCTCAGGTCATGATCCTGGCATCCTGGGATCGAGCCCCGCATAGGGCTCCCTGCTTAGCAGGAGGCCTTCTTCTCCCTCTCCCACTCCCCCTGCTTGTGCTCTTTCTCTCAAATAAATGAATAAAGTCTCTAAAAAATAAAATAAATGAAACCAAACACCATATTAATCTCCAGGAATTCTGAATACGGCATCTGGCTTTGGAGGAGAGCAGTATCTGACAGCATGGTGGTGGGAACTGAGCGAGCGGTCACGCTAAGTGGGAGGGTAACTGTGAAGAGAAATGGCCACAGCCCCAGAGGTGTCCTTAACCAAACTAACTGCTTCATAACAACCTAAACAGAAAGTCCAAAAGGAGCCTGAGCAACATTCGTTCATCCAGAAATGAGAAATGCCCGTTTTTCACAATTCACGAGGTACCCCTACCCGTAGCCAGAGTCTGTCTCAAAAGCACTGGGGCCGGTAAGGCCACGTTTTGCCCCCCAGGGAAGAATCCAGAGGCACAAACAATCACAAAGACTCTTCTGAACCACCGCCCACAAGCACGGACCACACACCACAGGGGAATTTTCTTCAGCGGCTAGTCCTAATTTTACACGTTAAAAAAATTAAAGAAAATTTTGTTTTAAAAAAACATTTAATTTTATGCATTAAAAAAAATTTCAGTGAACTTTGTAAAGGAAAAAACCCCACTCCTTCCGTTTATCTGTCACTCCCAAAACCGCCACATTCACAATCCTTCACTTCTGACACCAGCATGTGGGGTTCCCCACAGTGGGGCAGTCCTCCCTGACAGCAGCTGAGCGAAGAAGCTACCAGATAGAGCCCAGGTCTGGCTCTATCTACCCGAGGGCATCACTGGATGCCACACGTTAGGGGCTGAGGCCACAGGACAGCCCGCCAAGTCCTGGGATTTCAGCCCTGTTTCTGACCCGTCGACTCTAAGTCAGGGTTCTCGTGACTCCTTCTCGGGGTTCAAGAATTTGCTAGAATGACACACAGGACTCAGGAAACGCTTGCTTACTCTTACCACTTTATTAGGGAATACAGATGATCCTAAAAGATACAGATGAAAACAGCCCAATGAAGATCTATGGGACTGAGGTGTGGGAGGGTTTCTGTGTATGTGGAGTTTGAGAGAACCACCCTCCCGATGCATGAATGTGTTCACCAACCCAGAAGCTCTGGGAACCCCGTATCTTTGGGATTTTTACAGAAGCTTCATCACATAGGCATCATGGGCCATTAACTCCATATCCAGCTTCTCTCCCTGCTCCAGAGAATGGGAGTGGGGCTGAAAAAGGGCTCTGTCTTCCTGGTGACAGGCCCCCATCCAGGAGCACCCCCCCCAGAGGCACCTCATTAGAACAAAGACACTCCTGTCACCCAGGAAATTCCAAGGGATTTAGGAGCTCTGGGTCAGGAACCAGGGGCAAGACCTGTGTAAATATACACAATTTTCTCTATTATTTCACAACCTTTGTACGACTGTCACATTATCTGGTAGTCCAAACAATATATTTTTTAAAGTTTTTATTTATTTATTTGAGAGTGAGAGACAGAGCCTGAGTTGTGGCAGGGAGACAGAGGGAAAAGCAGACACCCCGCTGAGCAGGGAGCCCAGACAGGACAGACATGGGGTTCAATCCCAGGACCCCAGGATCATGACCTGAGCTGAAGGCAACCACTTAACCGACTGAGCTACCCAGGTGCCTCCAAAGCAATATTTTTAATGACTATTTTTTTAAACCTTTCAAATTCTCACTTACAAAATATAATCGTATCAAGTATTTTAGAAGAAAATACAGTGACTGATACTATTATCTTAATGTGAATGTTTTGCAGAAGAAAGTGCTTCTAGTAGATAAGAATGTAGAGGTTAAACACACACACAAGCACTGGGTGCTGGCTAGGCACTATTTTCTTTTTAATCTCTCTCAATTTTAATTTCTTTAAAAGTTGCTAAAGGGGTGCCTGGATGGCTCAGTGGGTTAAAGCCTCTGCCTTCAGCTCAGGTCATGATCCCAGGGTCCTGGGATCAAGTCCCACATCGAGCTCTCTGCTCACCAGGGAGCCTGCTTCCCCCTCTCTCTCTGCCTGCTGCTCTGCCTACTTGTGTTCTCTCTCTCTGTCAAATAAATAAATAAATAATCTTTTTAAAAAAAATAAATAAAAATAAAAAATTTAAAAAAAAAAAGAGTTGCCAAAGATTGGGCGCCTGGAAGGCTCAATCATTAGGCATCTGCCTTCGGCTCACACCATGATCTCAGGGTCCTGGGATCAAACCCTGCATGGGGCTCCCTGCTGGGCGGGAAGGCTGCTTCTCCCTCTCCCACTCTCTGCTTATGTTCCCTCTCTTGCTGTGTCTCTCTCTGTCAAATAAATAAATAAAATCGTTTAAAAAAAAGTTGCCAAAAATTTATTAACTATAAACACAATATGATAGCACAAAGTCAACTAAGAAGCGTAGAAAATATAACTAATTAATATATTCAGGTGTAATGCACTAACTTTTACTATTAAGAAATTACCAGAGGGTGCCTGGGTGGCTCAGTGGTTAAAGCCTCTGCCTTCGGCTCAGGTCATGATCCCAGGGTCCTGAGATTGAGCCTCACATTGGGCTCTCTGCTCGGCAGGGAGCCTACCTCCTCCTCCTCTCTCTCTCTGCCTGCCTCTCTGCCTACTTGTGATCTGTCTATTAAATTAAAAAAATCTTAAAAAAAAAAAGAAATTACCAGAAATACAACATCTTCTTAAAACTTTACACAGAATCATGAAATTGGGTTAACTCTAGGTCCACATAATATACAATGTTCTCTAAGGTTTATATAAAAGACCAATATAGGGGCGCCTGGGTGGCTCAGTGGGTTAAGCCGCTGCCTTCGGCTCAGGTCATGATCTCAGGGTCCTGGGATCAAGTCCCACATCGGGCTCTCTGCTCAGCAGGAGGCCTGCTTCCTCCTCTCTCTCTCTCTCTCTCTCTGCCTGCCTCTCCATCTACTTGTGATCTCTCTCTGTCAAATAAATAAATAAAATCTTAAAAAAAAAAAAAAGACCAATATATATGGATACCACTTATTTAGGAGGTCCTGGGGGGCAGAGTCGCTTGAGCACCTGACTCTTGGTTTCACCTTGGGTGGTGGCCTCAGTGTCCTGGGATCAAGTCCCACACCAGGCTCCACACTCAGCACGGAATCTGCTTGGGATTCTCTCTCCCTCTCTCTCTGCCCCTCCTACTCATGCTCTCTCTCTATATCTCAAATAAATGAATAAAACTTTTAAAAAGAGATATCACTTATTTAAATTGTAATCCAATGTAGTCGCTTGTAACTATGTTTATATTTACATACTTTTAAATAATAGGTACTTGACCTAGAGGACAAGTGTAAGAAATTTAGATCGTTCCATACAATCTAGTTTTTTGTTAAAATAGAAACACAAAGTTTTGAATTAATTAACATGCTGTGTGCTTTTGTTTCACGCTGTGGTAAACACAAGAAAAAGGAGTCATAATATAACCCCAAATTCACAAAATAATTATATTTATTGTAAAGTCCATTTTAATTAGAAGTATAAGTGAAATTGAATTTAAATTTGGCTCTCTTGTTTTTATTTTACCGAGTAATATTAAAACTTTGTGGGGTTTCGAGGCTCCTGGGTGGCTCAGTTGGTTAAGCATCTGCCTTTGACTCAGGTAGTGATCCCAGGGTCCTGGGATGGAACCCCACGTCCATCGTCCATCGTCCACCATCGTCCACCAGGCAGCCTGCTAGCCTGCTTCTCCTTCCCCCTCTGTTCTTCCTTCTTACTTGCGCTCTCCCGCTCTTTCTCTCAAAATAAATAAATAAAAAATATCTTTAAGAAAAAAAAAAAAACTTTGTGGAGAATACAAAATAATTTCTTCCAACTTTTTAAATGATAAATAAAACTTTTTGTCATTGTTGCCTTTTTTACAAAATAAAAAGTTGGGCCTGAAGTCTCTCAATTAATTTGTAATCCAATTTAGATTGATTCCCCCCCTTAGAAGTCTTAATTCCCTAGAAGTTTGCTGTGAGCTGCTGGCCCCTCGTGCTGACATCCCTTCTCCGTTTGAAAAGCCGTGGCAGGCTTGCTTCTGGGAGCTGGTGGACACTGGGTATCTGCCCTGGGACAGAAATATGGCTTCCTGGAGGAGGAAGTACAAGGGCCCATTGCGGGCTGTGTCACATGACACAAACTGCCCCTCACGAACGTTACCCACTGAGGATCCACATGAATGTGCCTCACATCTATTATAAACCAGAAGTGGAAGGTGCCAGACGGGACGTGAACAGGTGCGGAGGGCCGGGCGAGCCGCATCAGCAGGCTGCTTAGTGAGGGTCCCGTACGCTTGTCCGTCTCTGCCCTTCGCTGCACACCGACAGGCTCCTGGTGAGTTTCTGCTAATGGAGGAAGCAAATGCACGGGGTTGATCTGAACTCCATGCCGGCTCCCGAGGGAAGAGAACGGCCTCTCCACTCCAGCCCACTCGGCGACAGCTTCGAGGTCAGGCATGAGAGAAAACCTCTCCGCTGGGAAGCACCCCAACTAGCACACCGGATAGTCCCCTGTGTTTGGAAGGAGACCGCCTGAGGTCCTTATCTGCACGAGTCATGAGTAACATCTAACAGGTGGGCCGTCTGGTTGGAGACGTCAAAGAAAAACCTTGAAGATTGGTAGAAAGAAAGTCTAGGAAACTATGTGAAATGGTCAGAGTATGGAGACACGCTCATATGCATGTCGTTGACAACACTGGGATTCCTCAGCTGTCACCTGCGACTAGGACAAGCGGAGTACTTGCGGGACATCTCAGCATCAGCCCGTGGGCCCCAGAGGCAAGGGGAGCCGATGCAAACATGAACTCTTGCCTCCAGCTGGGCCATGAGTGATCAAGTCCTTTGTCTCTGACTCAGGACACTTGTATCTTCTGTCAGCGTCTGTGAAACAGTGGCAGGCAAACTCGTTAGCTTGTGAGCGGAAAAAAGTCTCAGACCCTGACAGTTGTTAACAGTTTTTGCAAAGAGGACAAGACGCTGACAGAAATATGGCTTCCTGGAGGAGGAAGTCCAAGAGCCCATTGTGGGCTGGGTCAGGAGATAAGAGAGGCTCCCTGGGATCTGGAAGCAAACGCTCTCACCCTAGTGATGGGCAAGAGGTGGGGAGCATGGGTCCCCACTCTTCCGTCAGTGGGGCTGAGGGTTGAGAGTTAAGATTGAAGCAAGCTGCCCAACGGCATTTGGCTGCTGTTCATCTTCCTCTGAGTGGGAGGAAGAAGGGTGTGGTAGTAGCCCAGCAGTAGCCACTTAGCCGAGATACCCCCTCAAAGTCATGGTATCAGGAGCAGAGAAATCAAGCTTTGGGTAGACAAAACCGGAAGTCTGGCTCCTTGAGCCTGGGCCACCAGCAGTCACTTAAAACTAAAATAAGTGCAAAGCCTTGCTTCCTGGCACAGAACCATCCTCAAGAGTCTGGTTGAGTCATTGCAGTCTGCCCCAGAGAGAAACACTATCTTTATCTTTCACAGTTCTAACAGTTGTTTAAAGGAAGCTTCTCTATGAGGTGACATTAAGCTGACAGCTGAATGACAAGAGCCTTGTAAGTAAAGATCAAGTGGTAAGCATTCCAGACAGAGAATGCCTAATGGGAAGGCCCTTCACTGAAAATGAGTGTGGCATGTTCCAGGGACATGAATGTGGGGAAAGAAGACAGGACAGGAGTCAAGGATCATTCCTCTGTTTTTAGTTGGAGTGAAGAGGTGGACAGAGGTGTGTTTAATGAAACAGGATCACCAGGGAAGAAGCAGATGTAAGCAAGGAACCAGTCTGTTCGGCCATATTGAGTTTGAAATGACTCTTTGATGTCTTTGTGAAGAAATCAAACAGGCATTGAGATTTATGGATCCAGGTTCTGGGGAGAAATCAGGACAAGAAATAGAGATTTGGGAGGACTTGGCATACAATGAACATCTATCGGGTGTTTATAAGGTGCTGGACACTCTCTAAGCAATTTATGAATATTTCCTTAGTTATACTCTCAAAATCCCTATGCGGTTGGCACTGTACTATTGTCTTCATTTTAATGATGAGGAAACAGAAAATTTCCCCATGTTTGTTCAACCAGTAGTGGTAAAACCAGAAGAAAACCCCAGGCAGGTTGACCCCAGAGCCCAAGCTCTTTATCACCTGGCTGGGCTACCTGATGTAGGATGGCATTTAAAGCTAAAGGACCAATTGAGGTTCCCCAGGGACAGTATGTAGATAAGGGGGAAAGGACAACATCTGGTTATTTTTCTTCAGAACTCCCAGTTTCCTCAATCTACTTCTGTACTTAACAGACAGGGTGCTAATTTATTCGTTTGACCTGTCTCAGCAAGAATGTACCTGTCAACAAAACTAAAAGGCAACTGACAGAATGGGAGAAGATATTTGCAAATGTCTGATCAGATAAAGGACTAGTATCCAAAATCTGTGAAGAACTTATCAAACTCAACACCCAAAGAACAAATAATCCAATCATGGGCAGAGGACATGAACAGACATTTCTCCAAAGAAGACATCCAAATGGCCGATAGACACATGAAAAAGTGCTCAACATCACTCGGCATCAGGGAAATACAAATCAAAACCACAATGAGATACCACCTCACACCAGTCAGAATGGCTAAAATTAACAAGTTGGGAAATGACAGATGTTGGCGAGGATGTGGAGAAAGGGGAACCCTCCTACACTGTTGGTGGGAATGCAAGCTGGTGCAGCCACTCTGGAAACAGTATGGAGGCTCCTCAAAAAGTTGAAAATAGAGCTAACCTATGACCCAGCCTATGTACTCCTAGGTATTTATCCAAATGATACAAATACGAACATAGTGATTCAAAGGGGCATCTGCACCCCAATGTTTACAGCAACAATGCGCACAATAGCCGAACTATGGAAAGAGCCCAGATGTCCATTGGCAGATGAATGGATAAAGAAGATGGGGTACACACACACACACCGGAATATTACTCAGCCATCAAAAAGAATGAAACCTTGGGGCAGCTGGTTGGCTCAGTTAGTTAAGTGACCAACTCTTGATTTCAGCCCAGGCCATGATCTCGGGGTTGTGAGATTAAGGCCCGCATTGGGCTCTGCATTGAGTGTGGAGTCTGCTTGGGATTCTCTCTCTCCCTCTGCCCTTCCCGCTGCTTGCTCTCTCTCTCTCTCTCTCAGTAAATAAATAAAATATTTTAGAAAATGAAATCTTGCCATTTGCAATGATGTGGATAGAACTAGAGGGTATCATGCTAAAGGAAATAAGTCAGGGAAAGACAAATACCATATGATTTTACTCATGTAGAATTTAAGAAGCAAAACAGACGAACATAGGGGAAGGGAAGGAAAAATGAAATAAGATAAAAACGGAGAGGGAGACAAACCATAAGAGACTCTTTACTTGAGGAAACAAACTGAGGGTTGCTGGAGGGGAGGGAGGTGGGGGATGGAGTAATTGGGGGATGGGCATTGAGGAGGGTGTTATATACAACTGATGAATCACAGAACTCTACCCTTAATAATAACTAATAATACAGTATATGTTAGCTAAACTGAATTAAAATAAAGTATTTTTAAAAAGGAATATTTTCATACAGATGACCACTGTCAGTCCCCAAACCAGATCTACTGGGTGCTAGAAATGAATAGAATCCCATTCTTATCTGTAACTGCTCTTCTGTGGCTGGCTTGATTCTATCCCCCAAACCTTGTCTCC
Organism: Enhydra lutris kenyoni; assembly: GCF_002288905.1. Lineage (NCBI taxonomy): Eukaryota > Metazoa > Chordata > Mammalia > Carnivora > Mustelidae > Enhydra > Enhydra lutris. The sequence continues at coordinate 5,056,108 of NW_019154178.1, read as the reverse complement.
CTTTGATTCACTGATAGAAGTAGAATGTCTGGACAAACAATGACCTTCTAGGCTGCTAACACTCTGTGGGGGTCCTACCAGCAGCACCCAGCAGGCTTTCCTGGGCATCTCCTTAGCCACCATACGCGCCATGCCAGGAATTCTGGGAAGTAGGGTTTCCATGTGGCTTGCTGAAAAATTCAAGGGGGAAAAAATTCTGAACTGCAAATGGGTAACTCGGAATTTTCCTCAAATGGTACATACTGTGTTTCAGCTATGCACAAGCTTTGGCAAGGTGGAGACCGTGCCCTCAGGAAGAACCATGGCCACTGAGCAGGAGCCAAGACAGAGTGGACTCCATGGTCTAACCATGGGGCATTGCCACAAAGTTCCTCCTTTCCCTAGTATTGACTAATTGGTGTGTACATCAGCAGGACGCATTTGATGCTCCAACTCCTCCTCTCTCTCTCTCTCTTTCTTTTTTTATTCTTAGAACAAAAGATTCACTTATAACTTTTATTTCAGGTACCATGTCTGTGAACGAAGACCACATCTGTACTTTTCATTGCCCTATCACTAACACCTAGCGCAGCTCTGAGCACATAAAGCACTCAACAAGTCTTCATTGATGGCTCAGTGAGTGGAAAACACTGGACACAGATGAGGCAGCAGCATCAACTGTGATCGATGATCTTGAAGTTTGTGTCGCAATCACAACGACTTTGACAAAGAAACTCGAGAAGGTATTTATTGATATAGGATGACAGTTTACTTTCATCCTATAGCCTTTGCAATTAATATAAATACTGTACCACATTAAGGCATCTTATCTGAAGCTCTCCATATTTGGTAAAACCGAATTTCCTCTGTTCTGTTGATCATGTTGGCAAGAAATCTGAGGTCAAAGATAATTGATATTGGAAGCTGCTCCCTTCATTTCTGTGGGCTTTACTGTTAAAATCTCACCAGATTGGCCCTTATGTCATTATGATCATCTCATTGAATCAGTAAGAGATCCATGGGACCACTTGTGTGTAAACTCTACACAGAAGGCCATCTCACAACATCTGAGAATCTCACAAATGACAACTTGAGACACGGAGTGCCATCTTACAATAGGCACGACTTTACCAAACTATTTAGTACATCCATGAAATTTAGGTCACTTAACAATTTCGAGCTCTTGAATCAAGTACCTAAGTGTTAAGTAAGGCAAGTTTGGGCCCCTCAAAACGTCACAGGAATACGGTGTCTCTGAGGGCCTTATGGGTCAGAGAAGTTCTGCAGAACATCATCGGGCAACATCTGGTGTTGGGACTGAATCCTGTCCTCGCCCAAACTCCTATGTTGAAGCATCTGTGATGGTTTTGAATTGGAACGTCCAGGGGACCATCAGGTTTAGCTGAGGTCATGAGGCTAGAGCCCACATGAGATTAGTGTCCTCCTAAGAAGCAGAAGAGACCAGAGCTTCCTGTCGCTGCCAAGTGAGGAGGGAGAGAGAGGGCGGCCGTCCGCAAGCCAGGAAGACAGTCCTCACCAGCACCCTCCTCTCATCTTCAGAACTCTGAGAAAATAGGTTTCTGTTGTTTTAGCCACCGGTCTATTTTATTTATTTATTTGTTTATTTTATTTTTTTCTCATAACCTGAGTGTCTAAGACACCAAGGAGCTGTTAGAAGTGCTGAATCTCACACCTGACCCCAAACCTGTTGAATCAGAATCGGCATCAGAACCTACTTCAAGACAGAATAAAAATCACCGGAACATTTCCAGCCCAGCCAACTGGTTCACTGGTGTCAAACTCTTCAAGATGCTCCCAACCAGAAGGGCCCAACTGCTGACCAGTCCTTGGAAAGGACATCTTCAGGGAACACTTCCTTTTTCACTGGGTCTCATTTTGAGGTCTCAGGTTCCATATTAGAATGTAAACCAACAGTCGTTTGATCTTAACTCTAGGAAGCAAACCAAGGGTGCTGGAGGGGAGGTGGGTGGGGGGATGGGGGACTGGGGGGATGGGTGTCAAGGAGGGCTCGTGATGTAATGGGCACTGGGTATTATATGCAACTGACGAATCCCTGAAATTTCCCTCTGAAACTAATAATACACTCTATGTTACTTAAATTGATTTTAAATTTCAAAAATAATTTTTAAGAAGATTCTAAAAAAATAGTCCTTTGACGGCAAGGTTGTTTTGTGTTTCATCTCGCAGTTATCATTGCAAACAAAATTCTTTGTATTCTAGTGTACAGCAGGTTTTGACACACGTATACTTTGTGAAACGATGACGGCAATCGGATTAACACATCGGTCACCACACTGTTACCTCGTGTGTGTGTGTGTGTGTGTGTGTGTGTGTGTGTGCGCGCGTGCGCACAAGTGTGGTGAGAACACGGAAGGTCTACTCTCTTAGTAAATTTCAGGTACACAACACAGTGTGGTTAACTGTAGTCACCACGCAGAGCAGCAGACCCCCAGGGCTTACTCATCTGATAACAGAAAGCTTATCCCTGCAGCAGCACCTCCTTAATGCAGTAACCTCACCCTAAAATCACATATTCTGTGTCAAACAGAACAAACACTAACAGGAACTTGAAAGGAGCAAAAACTGCCCTTAAGAGAAACCACCTGTTTCTTGACACATTCAAGCCCATTCATGCAAATTTCCAGCTGTCAATGCGTGGAAGGACCACCAGACCCTTCTTTTCCGGAGGTTTTATCAGAGTTCCAAGCTCCACGCACGGCACACCTCCAGGGATCCCGCAGAAAAAGCAGACACTTTCACTTTTTTTCCCTGAATTGCAAGAGCCCATACTATTACTTTTATTACTAGATCCATATCTGGAACTAAATTAGGGTAGGCTTGCTTTGGGTCTGTTTTTTTTTTTTTTTAAAGATTTTATTTATTTATTTGACAGGCAGAGATCACAAGTAGGCAGAGAGGCAGGCAGAGAGAGAGAGAGGAGGAAGCTAGCTCCCCGCAGAGCAGTGAGCACGATGCGAGGCTCGATTCCAGGACCCTGGGATCATGACCTGAGCTGAAGGCAGAGGCTTTAACCCACTGAGCCACCCAGGCACCCCTGGGTCTGTTTTATTAATAGATCTTATTTCTTCTCCTTTCCATTTTGCTGAGATATAGTTGACCTGTGGTCCTATGTGAGTTTAATGTGCACAGCATAACTGCTTGACCTACAATGTATTGTGAAATGATGATCGCAGTGAGTATAGTCAACACCCATCATCATCTCACACAGATATAAGAATAAAGAAAAGAGGGAAAAAAAAGAAAAATGACTTTTTCTTTGGGATGGAAACTTTTAGGATCTACTTCCTTAGCAGTTTTCAAATACATCATACAGCAGTGTTGTCCGTAGTCATCACGCTGGGATTAGATCCCCCGTACTTATCTTACAACTGGACATTTTACCTTTTGGCCAGACTTTATTGTCCAGAGCAGTCTAAGGTTCACAGTGTGAAAATTAATACAGAGATACCTCACTGAAGTGGACTCTGGGGGCTAGAAGGAGGGTGTGGTGGGGGGGGGAGCCCTACCACTCAATGTCAATTATGGGAAAAATTGTCACTCACGGACCCTAACAGAAGAATCTCACTGGAGGGGCTCCTGGGTGGCTCCATCGGTTAAGCGTCTCAGGTCATGATCTCAGGGTTCTGGGATCAAACCCCACAGTGGGCTCTCTGCTCAGCAGGGAGCGGCTTCTCCCTCTGCCCCTGCTCGTGCTCCCTCTCTCTCTCTCTAACTAATAAATAAAACCTTTAAAAAAAATCTCATTGGAAAGAATTATCAATGACAGGCCTCAATGGGAAAAATGACTTGCATCTCCTACAAGAAATCGACCACCCCTGCAACTCAGTCAATGAGAAGCCATCATTATCCTAAACTCTTGTTTCTCTCCAATGGACTTTTGTCCAAAACAATTCCTCCCGACTCCTCCTTCTTCTCCATAAAAATAATGCTTTTCCCCTAGGTTTGCTGGACTCGCCTGTGGTTTTCACCACAGCTTGCTAGTCCTGGATTGCAATTCTCTGCTCTTCTCAGATTCATCTTTTGCCAGTAACATAAATGGTAAGGTACAGAGAGTTCCCAAAAGCATCCTGCCCCCCACACAGGTAGAGGCGCCCCTCCCATATCCACACACCCCACCGGAGCAGCACATTTGTAACAACTGCTTAACTTATAGTGACACATTATTACCCAAAGTCCCCCAGCTTCCATTAGATCTTACTCCTGGTGTTGGGATTTTCTGTAGATCTGGACACATTTATACTGCCACATAGCCATGGCTAGAGTCTCATACAGAGTAATTTCACTTAAAAATTCCTAAAAATCCACTTTCACTTGCAACCAGTGTCCTGGGTGAGGGAGCAGAATGGACTGTGCCCATAAAGCAAGCAGGAAAGACAGGACCCAACTGAAGATCTCCTAGTCCTCTAATCCTGTTCAGCCAAAGCGGTCCCCATTATGGGACACCGGAGGGTACAGATGGTTCTTTTTCAGTGATGACATCCAGTGGCTTACCCACCGGGCTCAACACTCTCCCCAAATCTTGGCTTCAGTGTGTCCCACCTGCAGGCAAAGTTGACTTCCTTGGGTTGCTGAAAACAGGTGACAAAATAATAATATTTTTGTGGTTTTACTAGGCAAAGTCCCGTGAACTAGAGGAGGGGCGAGGCTTTATTTATCTTTGTATGTCATTGCCTAGCATACAGTATGTCCCCCAAACTTGCTCAGACGGGAATGAGAGAAGCCAGTGCCTTCCCGGGTTTCCCAACATGGCCAGTACCTTCTCTTCCTTTTCCACACATTAATTCAGTTCCGCAATTCTTGTTATGGGTTCTTAGGATATCACGTCTGCGCTGAGCTGTGTAAGGAGGGAAACAGACCCTATTATCCGTCTACAGAGAAAATGGAGAGCTAGTACAGGGATAACTGGTCTCCAAGTTCTTTCTACAATGCGGGTGGTCCTCTACTCTCTCTCTAGCATCTTCCATGACCACTTGCGCACTAAGCTGTGATAGTTTTCCAAAGGCTGACTTCCTCCCACCCAGCCTTCCCAGCAATTGTAAGAGTATTTCCATCCATGCTTAAAGTAACATATAAAAAGTCAGGGGCTCTGTGAGGCTGCTGTTTTTTAGTTCTTTAGAAGGCATTTAAATGAACCCAAACAAAAAATGTATATAAGGTTTTGCAGACAACTGTATCTAAAGATTCTCATGTCTTCCCCCACCCAGAGCCCCAGCCCTGGGTTTTCCCTTTGGCCTCATTTCAGGGGCAAAGGCTGGAAAACCACTTCTGGCCAGAAATGTCCAGAAGTCCGGCATTATCCTGACAGCGCCAGAGCGGACTTGGGCTTGAGTGTTTTGGAAAGTACTTCCATGGAAAAAGTGTGTCCTCTCAGCAGTTACAAAAGCCCTTTGTGCCCTGACAATGGTCAGGGCTATCACTTCCTCATTCAGCAAACCCCAAGAGAAGATAGGATCCCGCAGATCAAGTGCTGAGACCTGGTCTTAAATCTCTTCATTCCTGGGGCCCGTTTTAGTGGAGGAGGAGGTCTGGGAGGTTAAAGACACGGCTGGGGGCATCACAGGCGCTGAATAAAGCCTCACTAGACCAAGGTGTTGCTTGCTGTGCTTCGCCTCGAAGAGCGAGAATAATTTCAGAAGCGGGCAAGGGCAGAAATTTGGTCACAGTAAGTCAAAAGTTGGCTTCGAGGTGAACTGGAACAGTAAGTGAAACTACAAGTCTAATTCCCAGAAGGACAGTCACGAGGCTGGGGGATGACAGTTCAAGGGGAGTGTTTTTATTCATTTTCCCATGAGAAAGATGGGAGCACAACTTTAAAGGGAGAAGAAAAACACGACCCCTGTCACGTGCCCCCACCATTTGGTTAGCTTTTTGAATTCATTACTCATTCAATAATTTTCTTTTTATTGAGCGCGAACCGTACGTGAGGAACGCTGTAGATCCCAGGAGTAATTTGGTGAATGAAACAGAGAAAGCCCCTTCGCTCAAGGAGACCGTGTCACCCAAACTTGATTCTTCAGCAAACTCTGGAAATTTCTTGAAGGAGGGCTCCCTGAGCTGCTCGGAGTCTGGCCTGTGCCTGTGTGTGCCCTGCCCGTGAACGAGGCACGCAGCATTTGGAGAGGCACGCAGCATTTGGACCGGTGCTTTGAGCGATCTAGCCTGGGGCCGCGTGTGCACTAGCCTGGGGCCGCGTGTGCACTTGGCTCTTCCTGCAGGACAAGGCCCAGTCTTCTGTCTTTGCATCCTCAGCCTGGCAAAGTGTGCACCGGGGAGAGGAAGACAGAATCCAGGAAATGAGTCAATTTCCAAGAGAGCTTACAACTGCTTGTTTGTCGTTAAGCCCGGAAGGCTACTCATGGGCGAAGCCTGGTGCTCAAAGTCCCAGAGAAGCGGGGACCTGGGCAGAGCTGAGAGAAGGACCCTGATCTCCTAATAGCGACTCTGGTGCTTGGCTACAAGCATCCTGCCAACTGAATGCTTCCATCTTAAATAAATGACTATTGCTATAAGATTCTTTTTGTGCCATGCCTGAAAGATTAGAGAATGGCAAGAACAAGAAGACGCTTAGAAGAGGGGCACCTAGGGGGCTCAGTGGGCTAAGCGTCTGCCTTTGGCTCAGGTCATGATCCCAGGATCCTGGGATCGAGACCCCATCGGGCTTCCTACTCAGTGGGGAGTGCTTCTGACCCTCCTCCCTCTTGTGCTCTCTTTCTCAAATTAAAAAAAAAAAAAAAAAAATCATTAAAGAAAAAAGAGAGAGAGAGAGAAGATATTTAGAAGAGAGATACTTCAGGAATTTTTCCCAGTGAGATTTGACGAGATACCACTGTTGACTGAAATCACCAACTTCCTGAAAATACTCCGGGTCCACCCAGAAGGTAATCTTTCCTTCCTCCCTATCCTGATTACCCACGCAGGGAGCAGCGGAATCTTCACTTCTTGGAATCTGGGTTTGGAGCGGGTAGTTTCCAGTCTCAAGAGCCTGGGGGGGGGGGGGGGGGGGGGTGGCAGGCAGCAGAGCAATGGTGAGTTCACACTGCCCCCTGCTGGCCGCTCTCCCCCTACGCGGAGCACATACTTGTCCAACAACTTCTCCTGCTCCAGTAGAAAAAGAAAAACAGCAGAATGCCCCCACAAAAGTCAAATGTCTTTATTTTATATAAAAAAAATTTGTACAGTTTTAGTTCCTATGTTTAAGAAAAAAAAAACCCCTAAAATTGCCATTATGTTTCGATCCACTGCAAACTGTAAAAACAAGCTTTTTATATATTAAAAAAAATTTACATTTTACAATTTTCTACATGCATGCACAAGGTCGCTGTAACCCAAAAAAAGAAAAACGAAAAAGAAGAAGAAAGAAGAAGAAGAAGAAGAAGAAAGAAAGAAAGAAAGAAAGAAAGAAATGAAAAAAAAAAGAAAAAAAAAAACCTAGATTCAACAGTGGCCAATTCTACATTTACAATCTCACTTGGAAGGGACCCAAAACAAGCCCCCTTCCTTTCGCGCACAGAACAACAGATCACAACAGTCATACACCAGGACGGAATCCGTCAGCAGATGCTGCCCTGGGGGAAGGGCAGGGGAAAGAGAAGACAGACAGACAGACGGACGGACGTACAGCGCAGAGGGGTGAGGGAGCTCCTCGGGCCCCACAGAGAAGCGCAGACTCTGGGAAGGGGTATTTCAGATGAGAAGGTTCTGAGGGGTCCCACTGCCTCTTCACAGGTACCGTGGCAGGGTTGGGATGTGGAGCGCGAGATAAAAGGCTCAGATGGGACAGAGATGGGCGGAAACAAGGAAGGATCAAAAAGAAAAAAAACGAGTCAACGGAGCACGAAGGGTCGTGTAAGAGAAATGGGACCCATGGGGACAGGCGGCGTGGCGAGGTAGGTGAAGGCCTGACATGCAGCGTCCCCGGGGCGCTGGTGGCGGGGAGCTGGGGAATGCTGGAGACCCGGCCACACGCCCGCCCAGGGTCCTGGGGGAGCGGTGAGGGGCCACAGGTAGGTGTGGCCCCCACAGGAGAAGAGGAAACCCCAGCGTGGCAGGAGCGGAGGAGCAGGGGGACAGTGCCCAGAGGGCCTGGGCCCGCGGCGCGCCCCGCAGCAGTTCACAGCATGAAGACAGCTCCCCGTGCGGAGAAGCAAAGGACACACACAGCCGAACACTTGACAACTCATCCTGACATTTTAAAAAAAAATAATTATTATTATAATAATCGTCAAAGAAGACAAAGATACCACAGTTCCGACGCAAAGGACCAAAACACTACCGTTCTCAGTCACAGCCCTTAGTGCTTAGAGAGTTGGGGGAAAGTTTGCTTTTGTTTTCGGAAAAAGGAATGAAAAAATCACAGTGATTAAAAACATGGCAGGTTCTGAAAAGAAACACTCCCCCACCCCTAACGTAGGGCCACAACGAGGATCCCAGATACCTTCTGTCTGCCCGCCCAGCCGGGTCTGTCCATCACACCACACCCCGCTCCTGCCCACCATCCAGGCCCCATTTTCCAGGATAGTGAGGTATTTCGAAATGCGACCCAGGAGGGACTCCTCGGAAACCGGTCCTTGAAGAGAACAAAAGATACCTTCCCGCAACCCCCAGGACAGGACGTCTTTCCCTCAGGCACTGCCTAAGTCAGGCCCCAACCCACTGCCGGGAGGACAGCGGTCAGCACAAGCCGAAGAGCCCTTGTCTGGGAGGTGGTGGGTGGACAGATGTGCTTTCTCCGAGAGGATAGGGGAAAGGCCAACAGGAGGGCTGCCCTTCCACAGGCAGGAAGCTTCCCCGGCCAGAGACCAGTGGGGATCTGAGCCCAGGGGGCACTCCGCGTGCCCAGAACCAGTGAGTCTGCCCGAAGATGGGACCGGGAAGGGGCCCGGCGAGTTACTCAGAGGCCCGGCCCCGGGGGGCACCCTCCAGCCCTGCCGCCAATGGTCTGCCACGGGGATCCCAGCTGGAGGTTCCAGTTCCCTTGGCTAAAACTACATATCTGAGTGAAAGGCTCAGATTTACATTGAAAATATGTCTTAGAAGACCGGTGAATTTTGCTCAAAAAGAGACCTAAACTCTAGAGAATTCAGATCGGATGTAGAGACTACAGAAGCTCGACAGGGCGAGGGACAGATACCCACGAAGGCGGCGATCCTGGCCCCTCCCCCCAGCACTGAGGGAGACAAGCGCCCAGAGAACCAGGCAGGGAGACAGGAGGGGACCCTGGCCAGCCAAGGAAAAGAGACCCCTGAGGCAAAGAAGTGGGCTTAAGGCAGGGGATGAGGAGGAACTACCGGCTCCCCCCCAAACGAGATGAGGCAACAGGTCCCTGGCGCAGAGAGAAGACACACGGGGGTGTGGGGGGGTCAGGGAGGAAAGAAAAGCATTGGTCTAAGACCGCAGGGGTCATCAGGTTATGGGCGGCAAGCCACTAAATCAGGGCTGGCGTCTACTCGCCATCCTGCCCCAGGAAGGGGAAACCTGGCCCAGCAAGGCAGGAACGAGGGTACAGGCAGGTTCAGGGTGGGGATCCGCGATGTTCCCCAGGGTCTCTCCCACCCTTCCCTCAGTGGCTGCCCAGCACGAACCCAGTGAGGGAAGGCACCATCCCCCACGGCCTAGGAAAGGTGGTCACAGAGGGTTTCTGCCTAGTCTGGCTATGGTCGCAGGAGACCATATGACTCAGAGACAGAAGGCAGAGACTTTAGGGGTAAAGGGCAGAATCTCCCCTTGCTCTGAATGTGTGTGGCTGTGCAGGGGAGGCTCCGACAGACAAAGCCAGTGACCACGGCAGGGAGACCCCCGACCCGGGCCGAGTCAGGGGGACGCATGGATACCCTGCCCCGAGGACTCAGCGATGGTACCGGGCCAGCTGAGTGGGCAGGAGGAGTGGACGACCCCCCATCTGGAAGTTTGGCACGGTGGCTCTCTGGAGTCATGTCTGGGCCCCCGGGACATCTCATCGGGGCCACAGGCGGAAACTGCTACCAGAACCTGGTTTGGGGGGTGCTGGGGGCTCAGGGGGGCCCTGTCCCCTCTCAGGAGAGACCACCATCCGGGAGGGAGAGAGGGAGAGGCGCGGATTCCTGCACGACGGCACCAAGTGAGGGCTGGGGACTGAGAGCGAGCTTCCCAGGCTCTGCTGACGACAAAGGGGCCTCTTGAGGCTCCCGTGGGGCAACCAAGGAGGAAGGGGCAGACGGGCAGGGAGTCAATTCAAGTAAAAGGAAATGGGGGCAGGGGCCGAAGGGCGGCAGGAGACGGGGCCCGCGCCCCCGGCCCCGCGGCTCGGTCACACCGAGGTCTCCGACTGCAGCCTCATGACAAACTTGTGCGACTTGGGATCCACAAACTCCTCGGAGAGTTTGAAGAAGGGGACCTTCTTGGTGCTCACCACCAGGCTAAAGTCCTGGCGTTTCAAGAGGAAGACGATGCCGTCCTTGAGCCCATTGGTCACCGGCTCCTCGCTCACCAGCGTCCACTGTTTGGCCAGCCAGCGCTCCTTGTGGTACTGAATGGTGGGTCCGGCCGCCAGGTACCGCTCCAGGAAGGCCTGCGGGGGGCCAGGGGCTACATGGGCGTCTCTCCCACCCACCCACCACCTCATGCCCCCAACCCGGGGGCACGGCTTCCAGAGACAACCACGAAATCCCCCAGCTCACGCTCTGCTTCCACACCGTCTACGACAGAGCAGAAAGGGGCAGAGCTCCTCTGCTTCAGACCCTCGTATGGAACACGGGGAAGCGGAGCCCACAGAAGAGGGGGGTGCCCCCAGGGTCAGGACCTGCGCCCTGCCACTTGCCTGCACCAGGGTAGGCCACAAGCCCCCCAGGTTCTTCCTTCCCCTGCCATCAGCTCTCACGGACGCTGTCACCCTGCTCACCGAGGGTGGCTCAGGACACAATTCTAGGGGGCTGACAATCCAGCAGAGGGGAGGGTAATGGCTCAAAAAAAGCACAAAGGGGGTGGTGAAGGGGCAGGGGAGACTCGGTACGGCAACCGCACAGAACTTGGAGAGATGGGAGTCAGATCTCAGCGGCCCTGGAAGAGTCCAGAAGCCGCCCCTGCTCCTCTGCACCTGTGAACTTGACTCAGAGCTGAGATGGGGGGGCAGGGATGACAGATGAGGCCACGATGGGGGGGGGGGAGTAGAAGGCAGGGCCGCGGGGCGGGTGCAGTGAGAGCACGGTGGGAAGGTGGGCAGAGCAGGGAGCAGCAGGATGCTGGCGGCAGGGTGGGCCTACCTTGGGCGTCATGTCGTGAGTGATGCAGAACTCCAGGTGCTGGAGGATGCTCTCCATGGTGTGGTAGGGCTGTTGCTTGGTGGTGCGAAGGTACTTCTGCATGGCCCGGGCCATGGAAGCAAAGATGGCCTGCGCCGCCTCCCGGGGGTCCATCACCTCCCTGGGGTTCTTCTGCTCCTCCTCCTGCAGCCGCTTAATGTGAGTGAAGGCCTCCTCCACCGCCACCACGAGCCTGGGGGACAGGAGGGGCCTGGACCACACGCCCACCTCCCATCTTTCCCTCGGCTCCAGCCCTCCAGCAGCCTGAGCGAGGTCAGGGCTCGGGGTGGGGAGACCCGGAAGCACACAAACCCACCTGAGCCAAGGGCTGGGCTATGGGGGTGTGGGGGGGGTGTGCACACACACGGTGCAGTGGCAGGTGGGAGGCAAGGCAGGAAAGAGCTATAGAGCTCTGGGAGCGGAGCGCAGGGACTCCAGTGTCAAAGCCAGAGACCGCTAGGGCCTGGGCTCAGGGAGAGCAGCAAGCCTCGCGTGCAGCGGCCGTGCTGCCCGAGACCCCCCGTCACGCTTCGCTGGGCAACAAACGAACAGGCACAGAGCAGGGGCAACACTGACATCCATCTGGGGGGTGGGTTTGCAAGGAACTGACTACAAACCAGGAAGAGAAAGGCAAGAACACGAGGGCCGGATGGCAGAGGTGAGCCCACCATTCACAAGAGACCTGGACGGCTACAGACACGCGAAGCCCTCCCCGACTGGCCACCAGACAGAGAATGAAAACGTCCGCGTCCATCGAGACAGGCAAAGAGGGAAGAGGACTGTAATCCAAATACGGCCGAGGAGGCGGGAGTCACCCGTCACCCACGGCGGGCGCAGCGACGAGATGCTACACGCCGGACCTGCCGCAGCAGGGGTGCGTCTCAAGAACCGTGTTAAGGGGAAGCAGGGGAAAGAAGTCAATCTGCGTTACAAGCATACAGGGGTGCCCTGTGGCTCAGTCGGTGAAGCATCTGCCTTTGGCTCAGGTCATGAGCTCAGGGTCCAGGGATCGAGCCAGCATTGGGCTCCCTGCTCAGCGGGGAGGCAGCTTCTCCCTCTGCCTCCACCCCTCCACTCATCCGCCCTCCCTCTATAATAATTAAATAAAATCTTAAAAAAAGAAATGGCACTGCTGGTCTTTGACCTATGGCAGGGGACACCAGCCTCATGTCAGGACAAAAGGGATAACTTCCTCCCTTACAGCCTGGAGACCGTTGGAGGAGGGGCAGAGGGCACAGTGGGTGGTCAGATCCCGGGGCGCGCTCTCCTGCCGCAGGCCCCATGGAAATCCCAACAAGCCGTGGTGGGACACGGCAGCAGCAGGTACCAAGAAAGACTCTTCAGGCCTGACTTAATTGTACGTAATAATGCGGACAGGACAAAGGGAGGAGTGAGGACAGTACCACAGAATGTACCAAGATCTCAGCGCCAGAACCTCATTTTTTGCAGGTCAAAGGAACCATCAGCTGAGCAGGCCTCCAAGAGCTACTGCTCGGAGGCCCAGTCCAGCCTCAGGCCCACTGCTGTGGGCAAGGCTCCCACGGTTTGCCAGGTCCCTGCTGCATGGTGGGGGGCAGACTTCTGAGATGCCCCATGCCTTCGCCTCCAGCAGATTCCCTACTCCTGGGTATTCCACTCGCTCGGGACATTTTGCAAATATAATTGCAGCGCGGAGTCAGTGGACGCGAACATCATAAAACAAGGAGATGACCCTGGCCAGCCTGATCTTATCCAATAAGCTCTTTAAAAGAATTTTCTCCAGGAGGTAGAGACGATGCTGGAAACATCGAACTGCCCGATCCCGACTGCCCGTGAGGCCAGGTGACAAGGAACTGATTCCAGGGGCCTGGGAGCTTGGAAGAGGACCCAGGCTCAGGTGGGAGTGGTCCTGACCTTGGCCTGACACAGACCGAGGACCTGACCTGCGGGACTGTGAGCCGAGAAGCGTGCGCGGGTTTACAGAGCACAGCACGGGGGTCTGTCCCGGCAGCCGCAGGACACAGACGCTCAGCCCGCAGCCCTCGTGCCAGGCACAGATGCCCGCCCGCACCCAGCCGGCGCCCGGACCCACCTGGCCCGCCGCTTGCGCACCCTCCGCTCGTGCTCTGCCTCCTCGTAGTAGTACTCGTTGTGGCTGTTGTCCCGCCTCCGAGCAGCTGCCGCGATCACGGCCCGAGACTGGCCCGTGGAGTTGTTGGTGCTGTTTTCTGCACAGGAGCAGGACAGGTGGGCACGGTCACCTCTCAGTGCGCTGGCTCCCCATCCCGGGAAGTCTGGAGACAGCAACCTCACATGTCGTACGAGGCTGTGCCCACACCCGCGATACAGCTGGCACCCCCAACCTTCCTGGCCACAGCTGGAGGAGCCCACAGCACGGCCACCAGGAGGGCCCTGGAGGGCAGGAGTCCTGACGTGCTCCCCCGGTGCAGGGGAACCTGGAGCTCAGAAAGCCGAGGGCTCAGAACCAGGGCCGGTGAGCAGAGAAGTCAGAATGGGGGGACGGGGGGTAACACGCCACAGCACGGGGGGACAGCAAGCCTCCGCCTGGAGTCCCGGGAAATGACAGAAGGGACCGGGTAAAGCAAGGGAAGAGGCTGAGAGGAACGGGGAGCAGGTACCGCGCCCTGCCTGGGGTGCACAGGAGGGCGGGGAGCAGGGCCGCTCACCCTCTCCGAGGGAGTACACCTTGAAGCCGGACACTTTCTTGGCCAGGACGGACTTGGGCAGGTTGAGGAGAGCGGGGTTGTAGACAGGGAAGTCGTGGTAATACTTCTCCAGGATCCACACAGCCACTCGCTGGATGCTGTGGGGAGACGGCGGGAGGGGGACAGAGAAGGGACCGACAGGGGTGCCGGGGAGAGAGACATCAGGGCAGGTCAGCAGGGCAGGAAAGGACAAGCACAGGGACAAGCTGCTTCCAAGAAGCCTGGCTCAGGGCCCAAGGTCGACTTACCAGGCTCGCAAGCCTTCCCCGGGGGCCAGGGCCTGCTAGTCCTTCCCTGCTGCACTGAAGCCCAGGAAGAAAGGGCACGGGGCCTGGATCCCCACAAAGGACCACCCAAGAGTCCCCCAAGATTCCCTCCGGGACCAGGAGGTGCTCCAGATAACAACGCATGGCCCAGGGGGAGGGGCAGAGGAACTCTCCCGTTATCTCTCCCTCTGGGGGTCCGTCCTCCGGTCAGTTCATCCCAGCGACTGCGCACTTGAGGGCTCACCAAGGCTGTGCCTCCAAGAAGGCCAGGGAAGTGATTCCCAAAATCCCCTGTTCACGCCCCACACCTTTCTCCTCTTTGGTCCAGCCCTCTCTGAGGTCCCCAGTGGCTCACTGCTTGTTCTCTCCCCATTCCCAACTCCCAGCCCCACCTGCCCCAGGACCCTGCGCTGCTGAAAACCTACTGCGGCCTGCGGCCCCCCAGCTCCTCACCACCGCCCCCACGCCCGGCTCTCTCCCATGCGCCCTGCAGACCCCCAGCCTCCCCTCAGGCCCGCGCCCACACCTGAGGTGGCCCACGTTGTAGAAGCGGCTGGCGCCGTCGGTGGAGCGCACGACCTTGAGCGTGAACTGGGGCTGCAGCTGGCGCAGCTCCAGCAGGACCACGGCCAGGTAGTGCACGAAGAGCAGGGCGTCCACAAGCGACACGGCGAACTGGACGACGCCCTGGTAGCTGCGCTCGCGGGCGTCCAGGATGCGCACGCCGTAGAAGAGCCAGTAGGACACCACGAGCAGGAAGACCAGCACCATGAGCAGTGCGCGCAGCACGAAGACGCGCGGCAGCGAGGCCTTGGGCCGCCGGAAGAACAGGGCCCAGCTGCCCAGCAGCAGGATGAGCAGCTTGAAGGCCACGGAGATGAAGAGGCCCTCGCAGGCCGTCCCGCAGGGCTCTAGCTCCTCCCGCCACAGCAGCGGGGGCAGCAGCAGGAAAGCCAGTGGCGTGAGGAAGGAAAGCAGCGCCAGCGTGGCCCCTGCTGCCACACCCAGGTGACGGGAGCAGTCCAGCGGGACACTGTCCTCCATGTCCTTGGCGATGCGCGTGAGGTCATCGTGGGAGATGCTGTGCTCTGAGGTGCCCGTTACTACTGTGGTCGTCTCCCCCCAGTTGTCATCCTATAGCAGGAGGGGCAGAGGCATTGAAGGGGGGTTGGGGAGGAGGAGCGGGAGGGAGAAGAGGAGGGGGAAGAGAATGGAGGGGGAGGAGAAGAAGGGAGAGGAGGAGGGGGTAATGAGGGGGAAGAGGAGGTGGAGGAAAGGAAGAGGAGAGGGAGGTGGGGGAGGAGGAGGGGAGAAGGGGAGGAGACAGGAGAGATAGGGGAAAGGAAGGGGAGGAGTGGGGAGGAGCAGGGAGGGCGGACAGACAGCAAAGCACAAGAGAGAAGAGACGGCCATCAGCCCATGTGCAACCACCAAAGCATTACCAAGATCCACTCTGGCCAAGCTTGGCCTCTGCAGGGCTGGGACCTCTGAGACCTGGACCAAAGGGCACAAAGCAAAGAACTTGGGAAAGAACACTGATGCCTAGATCTCACCCAGGAGGAAAACCACCTTTTTAAAAAAAGAAAACAGATGATTTGGGGGCACCTGGGTTGCTCAGTCAGTTAAGCATCTGACTTCAGCTCAGGTCATGACCCCTGGATCCTGGGGTCCAGCCTTCCCCACAGTGGAGAGTCGGCTTCTCCCTTTTCCTCTGCCAATCCCCCGGCTCATGCTCGCTCACGCTCTCTCTCAAATAAACAGAATCTTTAAAAAAATAATAAACAAAAACCCGATGATTTTCATGTTCATCCAAAACTGAGAATCACTGAATTCACTCAACAATCCCTAAGTCCTATTTACCCATAACAGGGTCTGTGGACCAGCAGCGCGGACACCTCCTGGGAGCTGCTGGAAATGCGCATCTCGGGCCCCAGCCCATGCCGACTGGGCTGGAACCTGCATTTTAACAAGGCCCCCATGAATCACTCAAACGTTTGGGGGCTGGCAGGGGGAGCTGAGGCGCCCCGAGGACATGCAGGGTGCACGTGCCAGGAGGAGAGTCAGGCACGGCCAGCTGGAGCGGGAGCAGGCCACGTGCAAACTGGGCTAAGCCAGAAGCACCACTCCCCAGACCTCGAGAGCCACTTTAGATTTCTGACTAAGGGGTGACCTGAAACAAAGCAGTATGGCAAAGGCCAGAGGACCCTGGGGGGCAAGGAGGAGGAAGGCAAGTGATCAGTGTAGGGCATGAAGACAGACACACTTAGGGCCACCCCAGGTCTCTGGTCGGCCTGCAGCACAGCAGCTGCCTGTTGCTGGAGGCAAGGGGGTAGACGGGCTGAGGTCCCCAGTGTCCTTCGGAGTGGGGTTCACTCAAGCAATCTGCTGCGGCCAAACACCATCCCACAGAGGAGCCCCCAGGGCCCAGGGGCCATCAGTGCCCACACTCTTCACTCCTGGACAGCATGGGGACAGCGTCTCAGGACTAGGACACCGACGGGGGGGTGTAGGAGATGCCTGGCAGGGTCAGTGACTGGGCCTTCCGAAGGATGGGAGGAGAGTCTGATCTGATGAAAGGAAGTGTGTGCACTGACCACGTTCAGCTCGAGGAACTGGGTCTAGTCCTCACTCTAGGCTGACCCGCAGACACGCTGCCTACCCTCTCCAAGCATCAGGGGTTTGTGGCCTCCTCCCCCACAGCAGGTGAGCTGACCATGTCTCGGGGTCCCTTCAAGAACTCAGGAGGCCAGGTCTCAGGGAGAGGACAGGACTGGGAAAGAGGGAGAAAGAATACTTCCCTTAAGTACTCATCTGCTCCCAAGACCCAGGAAGTCCCCATGTCAGACACAAATTTCTTGTGAGGGGAAGGGAGGTGGGAGTCTCCAGCCCCAGAAGGAAGCGCGGGAGGCACGTGAGACACAGGCAACCCCAGAGTCACCTCAAATCCTACCTCTGCCCTAATCCAGCACTGGCCTCCCTGCTGGCGAGCACAGTGGGCCACAGAGGTTAGAGCAGGAGCAACCTGCTCACGGGCCCTCTGGGAATGACAGTGTCCTTCCCGGCGCCCCCTTCTGCCCCTTCTCCCCCTCCTTTCTCCGCTGACTCCGCCCACACCTGCTTCCCTCCAGACCCAGGCGATGCGATTCTGCAGGTGAACAACAGAGGGCGCGGTAGTGCCCACGCCTCCGGCTCAAGGGAAACTCCGCCCACACTCCCAGACCCCACCTGCCACGCAGGGCCCCCCTGCTTGCAGTTCCCAGCCCACCCGCCGGGCTGGCCTCAGCCCAGAGGAGCCAGGCGATTCCCAGGACACAGCCCAGGTCACCTTACCTCTCTGACACCGGGAGGCAGAGGCTGCTGCTTCCAAAGGGATCTCTACAGAAACTCCCTGAATTCTACTGAAGCAGGGTCCTACCCTGGGACACCAGCAGAACGAGGTCTGACACAGATGCCCTCCCTGATAGGACCTCTGTCCAAAGAGCCCAGGTTTCCAGGCCCTGCCCCATCGGTGGACCTCCAGCTTCAGGGAGCAGCCTGAAGTCCCCTGGCCCAGACCCCATGCCCACGGAGGCTTACCCGCTCATCCCCTCGCGTGGACTCGTTGTCCAGCAGGGGCTCCCCTGGAGCCTGGATCGTCACGGACTTGTCGCCGCGGCTCCCATCGCGGCTCTTGGAGCGGTGCCGGTCCCGGCGGTCTCTGCAGCAGGAGGCCAGGGGAGCGGGCACAGAAGATCAGAGGGGGGACCTGGGTCTTCTCAGCAGCCCCCGTGCACACCCACCTCTCACGCACCCCCAACACACCCTCCACCACGCACATCACCCCCACGCGGGCCCACCTGTGCTTGCGGGAGCTGCGGGAGTGGCCCGACTTGTAGGAATAGCCCGAGTACTGGGACTCGGTGTCCATGGCGTCCGAACGCCGTGCCTTGTAGCGCTCCAGGGCCACGGGCTGGGGCCTTCTGGGGGGCCCCACAGCCGCCTCCTTCAGCACCGGCTTCTTCAGGCCAAGGGGCACCTTCAGGAAATCAACCGTCACCCTGAGGGACTCTATCTTGCTGGACGGGTGGGCTTATCTCAGAGAAAATCAAGCGGCGTTCCTGAGAAAAGGAAGCAGCTGGTTAGCAGCTGGAGCTCCCTGGGAAGTCAGGGCCGAGAAGAGGACCATCCCCAAAGGGCTTCTGCAGACGGCCTCGCCACGACCTCAGAATAGTCCCTCCAGGTTCCCGCTCTGTCCAGCGCGCCCAGTTCCTCCGACCTTGCCTCCTACAAAGAGCACTCCTTGGCTGTGCCAGTGGGCGCAGGAAAGACGGCCGGCAAAGGCCACTAGGAACGACCCGACCCTGCACGCCCCGGGGCCAAGAGCCAGGGCAACGCTTTCCTTATTCTCAGCCAGGAAACCCAAGGCTCAGAGAGAGCAGGTTCTGGCCGGCCAACAGGCTGGAGCAACAGAGACCTCACAGAACAGAAGGCAGCTGGCCGCTGTCCAGGCCTCTCCTTCCCCCTCAACTCCTTGTCCCCTGACTCACGGCTTCCAAGGATGCCCACAGAAGGAAGGCTCCTGTCACCATCTTGCCAGCATCTACATCAAACAGCCGGGTCAAGCTGGCGGCTCCTCCTGAGGCTCAGAGACGGGATGTGCGTGCGTGTGCGTGTGTGTGTGTGTGTGTGTGTGTGTGCGTGCGCGCACACAGACTAGGGGACAAGATCAGGAATGGAAACTGTGGATAACGTTGGAGGCAAGCGGGGAGTAGAAGGCAGCAGGAACTATTCTCTAAAAGCCTCACGTCCGTAAACGGCAAGGTCGAGGCAAGGTCCTGGCTGTGTGCGCTCCGGGTGGCGTGCTCATTCTGCACGCTCCGCAGAGCAGAGCGAGCGTTTCCTTCTCCTGCTTCCCCACCCCCCACCCACATCCTGCCGGGGCCCCCAGAGCCCAGCCCTCCACGACCAACAGTCAACGTGGTGCCATCTCCCCTCTGTCCCTCCTCTGTCCCTCCTCTGTCGCACACACGACTCCGCCATGCACACACGCATTTCCCAGCCTCACTCGCCAGCCCGTGGTCTCACTCTCAGGGACCACCGTGCACTGTGCTCCCCGCGAGGCCCCGGGGGTACGGCGGGGACCTGACACCGCATTCCCGGGCTGAGTGGGGCAGGTGCACACTGACCGAGGAAACCAGAACTAACCACTGCAGTGATGACAGGAAAAGAGAGAAAAACCAGGAGGGATGCTCTGGGGCCCGCGACCAGAAACTGAGTGCTTCTGCAAAGTTTCTCAGAGAACATGACACCTGAGCCTAAAGGGAGAGCAGGAGCGAACCAGCCAGAGTGGAGGAGAACGGCAGGGAGGCGCGCTCGGGAAGACCAAGGGCGGCAGAGCTCGGTGAATATCACGGACCAGCAACAGCCAGTGGGACTGGAGCTGAGGAAGAGGGTGGTGACAGGTAGCCAGGGGCCAAGTTTATCCGAGATCCTGGGCCAGGCGAGGAGCTCACGTCTTATTCCAAGCACAAGGGGAAGCCTGTGAAGGATGTTAGCTGTGCGGGCAGGGACGGGGGAGACGAGAGCAGACGTGGGAACACGGGGACGGAGGCGTGCAGGCCTGGAGGTGACAAGAGCCGTGTGTGAGACATGCTGGCAGGATCAGCAGGGCCACCGGGGTCTGGCTGAGGGCAGGGAGTGCCCGCGCAAGAGAGCAGATGGCGGTGCTGTCACGTGGGGGAAGGGGGGGCCAACCCGGGGAGGAAGGCCGCGAGCTCCGTTTCCAACGGGCTGAGTTCAAGGCCACGAGACAGGCGGTCAGGGAGGCAGTGGGGTTCCTGAGGAGCCAGACCCGGGAGAGACTGAGCTGGAGGTGCTGACGGGGTGCGAGGTGGGAACGGGTGGGACCCCGGGAAGAGGAATGCGTAGGGGGCATCTGGGAATCCCAGGATGTAAGAACAGGCAAAGGGGCCAACAAGGCCGGAGGAGCAGGAGGGCCAGAAGGGCTGCCGTGGCGCTGAGAACAGGAGGGCGTTTCGAGGTCACATGCTGTCATAAAGTCAACGATGTTCAGAACCGAAATGGGCTTGCCTTCGTGTCGCCGTTAACTTTTCTCCAACTAAGCCAGGTCTTCGGCAACCGGAGAACGCGAAGCACGACCGAGACCCGGCTGTGTCCACCCCCCTCCCAGGGGCACGCGGCAAGAAACCGGCACTGACCTTGGGAATGCACCCGCTGCTCTGACTCCCAGGGAGCCCGCCATGACTGTGGGAGATGACGTCCATCCCCCATTCCTTGGCCCCCTACCAGCTCCCTAGAGGCAGCCCCGTGGCCTCGCCATGCCTGTCCATAGCCCCACGTCAAGGCAAGCAAGTGACCGACACACGTTTAGGGGACAGAGACACAGAGCCTCAACCCAAGCCGAACCCTTTCTCGATACCGTGGCCGTGAACAGGCGCCCCGTCCACAAACGACACGTGGGGCTCCTGCAGCCCAGTGCCCGAGAACCCTTCCTCCGGGCTCACATCTCCATAGGTGCCCGCCCTCCGTCTGCAGCCTATTCTCGTCCCCAAACTGAACTCCACCGTGAGGTTCAAGAGAACAGGTGGGCTCCAGACAGGGGGTGGAAAAGTGAAGGGGAACAGACCTGCCCTCGCCTGGGTCTGGACTCCGCACCCTCTCAGTCTTGCCCTTAATGCTCACATTCCCGGAGCCAGTGGCGCAAAGAGCCGGGACGCGCGTCCGAGGCTCCGCATTCAAACCCCGACTCTCCCGGCCACCCGCTCCGTGACCACAGGCAAGTTACCTAACTTCTCTGTGCTCTGCAGCCTGGTAGGCTCATCAGTACAACAGGAAAACAATGATGCGTGTTTGATGGGGCTGCTGTGAGGACCCTGGGGTGAAATGCTTCTCCGTACGGCTCAGTTAGAATTAGTTAAGGAATTAATACGCTCTGGCTCCAGGGTCGCCCACGCTCGATCCCCAGACACCTCCTCTGAGACTTGGGAGAGAGATAGTATAAATAAATCCTGCTGTTGGGACTACTAAATAAAGAAGTCTCACACGCGCACACACATGCACACACACACAGCCCTGGCCAGGACCACTTCAAACACACCCAGGAGGGAAGCCGATGCCATTGTGTTTCCCCTACAGATAAATTTCAAACCAGACAAGGGTGCCAGCCCCTCCCAGCCCTTTGTTCTGAGCTGCTCAGCCTCAGCCCCCACCTTCCTCCCAGCCACGTATTAAAGACCCAGCATACGCCCTGCTCCCCTGGCCTGCTCCACCCACCCTTCCAACCCAACTCAAGATGCCCCAGAAAGCATCCGAACGTGCTCCTCCTTCCCCTACCAGAGTGGCCCGAAGGAGCCCGGTTCTTCAGAACCTTGCCTGCTGTCCCCTCGAGCACCCAGGGAACTAAGTCTGGAGAGGCTGGGGGAGGGATGGGAGGTGAGGGAGGACGAGGGGAGAAGTTGCCCTTGTTTCCTCAGCTCAGGAATCAGGGGTCTGGAGGGTCTCCCGGGTGGGCGGGTTCCCAGGGAAGAGGGTGGGGGAGGGGAGCCCTGGATGAGACCAACAGGGGGAGAGGGGGGGGGGGGACCGGGGGGGCAGCAAGACGGGGGGGGGGGGGGGGGGGGGGGGGGGGGGGACTGGTTTGCGGTTGGGAGGCTGGGAAAGGGAACCGTGTCCTGTTGTGTTCACCTTGCCCCCACCACCAAGACACACAAATCACACTCACTCGGTTCCCTGCTCAAACCAACCATGGATTATCTGGGGTTAAAAGGAGGCCAGAGAGGAGAGAGGGAGGGAAGGGAGCCTGTCACAAAAACAAGACCCTTCTCCCCCCAAAGGCCTTTCTGAAATAAAATTAATGGAATGTGTCTCAGTACCATCCCAAGGGGATTGGGGGGAGGGGTGGGGGGGGAATGTGGGGGCTTTTGTCCCGGCTGCCCAGCTTCTCCCACATTGATCACCATGGCAACCAAAGCCCCCTGTTGCCTAGGTGATGGCAGCCGGGTCCTGGAACCCATACCCAGCATCCAAAGCGAGAGAGGTTGTGAAGGTGGGGGGGGGTGGTTAGGGACAGAGAGGGAGAGAATGGGGTTTCTCCTCTGGCAGCCCCAGCTTTTGTGTGAGCCCTGGGATCGGGTTTCTTCAGGAAACAATCAGAGGCCTTTGGAAAAAATACACTCAGAACCTGGCAACAGGCAGAGGGAACAAGGCCTTGGGGGGGGTAGGGGGGTTACAGAGGGGGAGGCTGGTGTTGGCCAAAAGGCAGACTGAGACGGGACCCTTCCCCTTTGCCCCCCTCAGAGGCACAGCTCAGGTGGGCAAGACACTGGACACAGACACGGGCACCCCGTTGTGGGGCAGGTGCTGGGGACCGACGGCCAGACGCCAGGTGGCTAGGCTCACGAACTCCTCCACCCGCCGTCTGGACCAGGGCCACCCCACCACCCAGTCCCAGCTCCTTCAGGCCTGGGGTGGGGAACGGAGGCGGGGCAGCGGTGCGGGTGGGGCTGGGGGGCGTGACTCAGCCCGGAAAGGAAAGGTGCTTGCGGAGGGGACCGGACACAAACGTGTACCTAGAGAGAACACCTGTTATTCCTCATCTCTAGGGAAGACGGGGCTGGGGTAGTAGACCAGCTGCACCGTGGAAGGTGCTTGGGCTGGACCTTCCTGCTGCGGCGGGAAGAAGATGGCAAGAGGACAGATGCCAACAGCTTTCCTGACTCTGATGAGGCAGCGCTCTCGATAGGCCCACTGTTGAGACAGAGGGCCCTCCTCTCCTCCGTCCCAGACCCGGAAGGAAGGGGAGTGATCGCCTCCTTGGACCCCTCCTACAGAGCAATCTGTGGACACTGGCCCTTAAAGGGCTGTGATCCCACACAAGAGCCTGGGTCTGACGGCCTCGGCCTCCCCCTTCCTGCTTCCACCCACAGCTAGGTGTGGACGTGTGAGTGCCCTGGTCCCGTGGTCCCTTCAGCTTCACCCCCACAGCCCCGCCGTCCACGGACATCAATGTGAGTTCCACGCCAAGTGCCGGCTGGCCACCCTCCTGGGTGGCAGCGGGGTCCTACTTCCCCACCCAGTGTCCAAAGAACTAGAAATCTGTCAAGGAAGACAGAGCACCCTACCCTGTCAGCAGGCTCGTGGGGGCAGGGCAGAGACTCAAAGTCATAACTATCCTTCAGACCGGTGGTGTCCCCTCTCTGCCATGAGACTCATCCGTGTGCTCAATCCAGACCCTGGCAACCACTGGCGGTGGGGAGAGGGGTCCGGGGTGGCAGTGAATGTGGTGCCTATCCGGCTGCCGCATGGGACAGTAAGGTACGAGAACCCCTAACTGTGCCCATGTAGTCCCCGGCTCCCTTCTCTCCCTCCTCCCAGAAGAGAACCGCATGAACCCATCCAGCACTAACTTGGAGGAAGGAGGCCTTCCAGAGGCAACCCTATGTTCCAAGATAAAAACACGCATCCCAGAGAAAGACACCTCGGCCACATCTCGGGCACGCCTGTTTGGCCTCCCCCGTCAGACCTCACTAAAGCTCTGGCTTTGCGTGCTCCTCTCAAGAGCGACACCAGGTTCCTCCATGAGACGCCCGGTCCTCGGAGTGGCCAAGACTATAAGGCCGGGATCGGGAGAACTCGCAGGGACCCCTGCCCCAGCCGCTCTTCTCACCAGTGACAAGGGACAGACCATACAGGCCCAAGCTGAGACAGCGCAGACCAGAGCCCTTCCCCTCCAGGGGCTGGTTTCTGCCCCAGCCGTCCCCCACCCACTTGAGGCTCCTGACGCTCCCCCAGCCAGTCCCCAGCCAGTCCCCAGTGGTGGACAAGCCCTCCGTCCCAGGAGGCCATGCTGGGTTTCCCCATCACAAGAAGAATCAAGGCAAGAAAGGCCAGGAACAGCCCCAGGCCCTAGACCAAAAATGGACTGGAGATGTGCTCCCTCCCCCCATTCCTGCACGTGAAAAGGGTCCCAGTGTCCCTGGGTGAGACCAGAGGGAGCAGCTGGATCTCAGAGGGCTGAGGAGGAGGAAAGGGCCGGCCTGGGAAGGCCCCCCCACCCCCACTAACCAGGCACTCTCCCAGGACAGCCCCAGACATGAGCTCACTCACCATCCTCCCAGCCCCAGGGCGGGGGCAGGACCCTTCTCCTCCCTGGGCTGAGAAGCAGGGACGGCTGTGCTTGGGTCCCCGCGGTGACTGTGCTGCCAGCGCACATGCGCACGGCCGGACCCCGGTGCAAGGAGCCCCGCTGGGGAGAGCCCACACACCGGGCTCCTGGCCAGGACACCTGAGGCTGCATCTCACGGAAAAGGAGCTGGGGGAGCCAGAGCCAAGCGCTCCTCCTCTACTTCCTCCGTTTTCCTCCATCTAAGGTCTGTCCTCCACAGACACACTGACACACAGACGCACATACACCCACACTCCTAGCCCCCTCTGAAACCGGGACGGGCTCCTGCCTGCCCCACTAGCTCCACCCGCCCCGGCCAGGCAGGTTCTGCAGAGACCTGCATGGCTTCCTCTCTGGCTCCCCCACCCCCAACCCTGCTCGCAGAACGTCTCTGTCCCCCAACACACCATGCACCCGCACCCCAGCACCCCGTTCCCTAGCCTCAGCCAGCGGAGAAGGGTACACTGGGCCGGGGGAGGGCAGACTGCAGAAAGGGTGAGTAATCATTCTGGCACCTGTCCCAGGTTGGGGGCCAGAGGGGAGACAGGGTGCCAGGCGCGGGGAGAAGGGAGCCAGGGCTTCTAGGTGCCCGGATTCCTGGTTTCATTTCCACCCAACGGGCTGGCCCCATAATTCCCACCCGCCAGGCTCCGAACTTCTTCCTCCCTCCCTCAGCTGGGGTGAAGGACTGGCCCCTACCTGCCCAGCAGGTGAGCTGTGGAAGAGCCAAGAAGGAAAACAGGCACCTCGAGTTGTCCTCAGGGACAGGAGAAGGCGGACCACAGGAGGTGAGCAGGCTGCTCACAGATCAGCTCCTGTGCGCTCCACACCCCCAGCCTTGCGGAACACAGAACGCCTCTCTCCACAGCCTACCGTCTCGGGTAGGCCCCCACGACCCTGACTCCAGGAGGCCCCCGGCCTGCTCGCCCAGCCTCTGCCATGGAGCAGGAGGTGGCAAGCGGCTACTTGGGGAGGGGATCCAGCGGCCCTCGGGCTGACATGCGGTGGGGGGTCTGGGAGCGAGGGCCACAGACTGCGAAAGCTGGTTTGTACGGGAGAAGCAGCAGGGTGGGCCTACGGGTGTGACGCAGCGGGACAGAGGGCGCGGGCGGCAGGCCTGGCTCTCCCCACTCTGGAAACCCTCCCCTCGCACTTCGGCCCAGGGACCGAGATCCGGCAAGTGGCCCAGCTCCTGTACAGGAAAACCAGGCCAGCCGACAGGCCCGCGTACCAACTGACCTCCACCATCTTGACCAAGTCACCCCCTGAGGTGTCCCTCTTCCGAAGGAGCCGGGATCGGGAGAACTCACGTGGACCCCAGCCCTTCTATCTGCCACCTCCTGTCCTGGAGCAAAGCACGTGACAAAACAAGTGTCTCTGTTCACACTCAGTTGTTTTTTAAGTTACCGCATTCACACCTCGGGCTCTGCACCTGTTCCCGTCCAACCCCCAGTTACCCTAAAAAGCCAGAGGCTCCTCCGCAGACTCACACTATCTTCTGCCCAGGGTCGGGAAGCCAGGAGCCCTCTGATGAAAGTGGAGGTCCGAGGGATATTTGGGGGGTTGCTGGAAAACACTACAAACAACAAGGCCCGGCCCCTCTCAATCACAGACAAGACCCCACGGGCTGGAGCAGGCAGCGCCCGCCACGTGTGAAGGGGCCCGCAGAGAGGAAGAGGCCGGGCCCTGGACAGGTTCTGCCCAGGCTGCAGCCCTGCCCCCGGCTCCTGACCAGGAGGTGCTGCTCTTCCAGGAGACCCCCCCAGGCCCAGCCTCAGACGCAGCCGTCTCTCCTGGAGCTGACATGGAAACTCATGTCCACCTTCCAGGAGACGGGCCAGCTATTCAAGTTCAAGATTAAAGGCAATAACGAGCAAGTCAGATTCCACCGGAAGGAGGCAGGGGCAGGCGGAAGGGGCGCTGTGGGAAACGGAAGAGCCGACATGTGGCGGACACAGCGCAGCCTCCGGGGGGCATGCCGCTCACCTTCTCTAAACCTCAGTTTTCAGGCCAGTAAAATGGAGGAATAGCACCTACTTCAGAAGGTTAAGAGTTTTCCACAAAATAACATATATAGAACATCATGGAGTCGGGAACAATAAAACGTCAGTTCCCACCTCTTCTTCCTTTACAGGGTGCACCTGCCATCATCCCACTTCCGGTTCCTATGGCCTCCTTGTGAGAAAGACCCCAGCCAGAATAAGACGGAATCACCTCTGGCTAGAGCACTGGCCCCAGCCCCCAGGGACCCCGACCTAATTCCACCACAGCCAAGCACTGACTTTGAGAGCAGCCAGAACCCCTCTTCCCGTTCTCTGTCTCCTTCCTGGGTTGAGGGTGGGGGGCTGGCCCCAGTCCCCCCATCCCCCTCTTCTCCTCCCTCCTTCCACACTTACAGAGACTGGGTTACAGAAACCGGGCCGGGCTCCAGTCACCCCCCCCACTCTCCCATAGGTGCTAAGCCCAGCTGTGTGTGCAGGGGCTGGGGAAGACCCCAAGTCTTCCATCCCACCCCAGCCCCCAGCTTCTCCCTCCTCTCCCCTCACGGCCCACCCTGATCACCAGGAGGTCCTTGGCTCTGCTGATTCCAAGCCTGCTTCTCCTAAACCCGTTCCCGGCTGTCCTGTCTATAATTACCAGCCTCACCAGGGGCACCAGACAGACACAGCAACACCTTGTTTCCAAAGGGCTCCACCACACAAGGCCTCTGCCTCCTACTCCAAACCAAGCAGCGTGGAGCAAGGGACAGAAAGATTCTCCTCGCCCCACCTCACTTCTCTCTGGATCACAGGAGGGCTGTCTGGGTCAGGTCACCAGGAGGCGGGCTAGAGCAGGGAAGGCTGGGGGGGGGGCGCTGCAGTGCGGGGTGGGGGGAGGTGGTTTGAGTAGGATTCACGCCCAGGCTTTTCCCTCACCTCCGCTACTAAAACCTCCCCGTGAACAAGGCTCCCAACCTGGAGATGGTGAGAGAAGAAATGTCAGGTCAATTCAGAGATGGGGAAGTTGACAGCCGGTAGAGCCGAAAGACAGGTACCCACAGGAAAGAGGGCAGATGTGAACAGGAGGGAACCACCGGGGAAAGACGAGGAAAGGGCAAGAAAGTCCCATCCTCCACGTAGACCCTGAGAAGCGGCAACAGGATCCCAGACTCTCCCTCCCTATTACCTCCAACGCCACCAACCTCAGGGTACTTCCTTTTACAGGGAGGGAAACTGAGGCCAGATCCCCACCCTAACCTAAGATCCAACAGTATCATGCTGCGTACCACTCACCAACACCCCCGATCCTTCCGGCACACACAGCCTGGACCTGCAGAGCCCCCCGCGGGCCCCGCCCTGTCTGCCCAGCTCATACTATCCAACCTGCTAAGGTCCATCCACACCATGGTATACGATTCAGCCGTGAAAAGGACTGAGGTTCTGACGCCTAGTCTCACAGGGAGGAACCCTGAAGAGCACGTGCCCAGGGAAGGCAGACAGACAGAAGAGGTCACACGTTGTATAATTTCATTTCTATGAAACATCCTGAACAGGTAAATGTTCTGAATGAATGAAGACCGGTGGTTGCCAGGGGCAGGGGTGCAACTGCTTTGTAGGGACAAGTCTTTCGGTGTGGGGGAAAGACTTTCAGACAGAGGCCACGCTTGGACAACACTGCCAATGTACTAAATGCCAATGCACACTTTAAAATGATTAATTTCAGGGGTACCTGGGGGGCTCCGTCTGCGAAGCATCCAGGTCACGATCTCAAGGTCCTGGGATCCAGCCCCGCATCGGGCTTCCTGCTCAGCAGGGAGCCTGCGTCTCCCTCTCCCTCTACTGCTTGTACACTCTCGCTCTCGCTATCTCTATCAAATAAAATCTCTTTTTTTTTTAATGGTTAATTTATGTTATGTGAGTTTCACCTGTTCAAAAACACAGCCAGCGAACGGCACATCTCCTCCCTGAGCCTTCCCGGACACCCGAGCACTCTGGCTCCAGGCTCCGGTGGCCTCCAGAACACACCTCCACACAGTACTCACGGGGCTGCAGCGGCTCAACGTGTTTCCGCACGTCTCCCTGTGAAAGCCCGTTTCATCCGCCCCTCTCCCCCCGGCGCTCCCCACGGCGCCGGGCAGACAGCGGGCAGTGCCCAACGTGGCCTGCCAGGAGAGCCGGGCCAACGCCTCGCTCTGCTCCCCAACCCAGCGCTGCCCCCCATCATGATCAGCGAGACCCTGAACCACTCGGCTCACGGGCACGAGTGTTCCCTTAGGAGCCAGGCGCCGTGCGGAGGCTCTCCGTGCCTTCACTTAGCCTCATAAACCAAAGGGGTAGGGCGTACTATTAACTCCATTTCACGGGTGAGGCTTCAAAAAGTTAACTCCTCTGTCTGAGGTCTCAGAACTAGGAAGGGGCAAAACTGAGAAGACAGAAGCAATCCGAGAGCCAGGCAAGGACGCCACCAGGGGCCTGGGGTTCCTGCAGGAACGCCCCATCTGGGGTTGGAGGACGGTGTCCTAAGATACACAACAGGCTAAAGAATGGGGTTTAAGAACTTGCCCCACATTAGGGCACCATGAAGGACTAATTCCAACCAACGCCGTGTAGGGAGCTGCTGGGGGCACAAGGCGCAACAGAGCAGAGAGGAGTCCCTCCAACTCAGAGAGGAGGAGGAGAGTCCCTGAGCTCATCCCTCTTCTCCCCCCAAAGCTTCTGGTAGCCAAGTACATACCCCCCTCTCTAGCCAGAAGGGCCTCTGGGAAGCCAGATAAACAGATAAAAGTCTGTCCTGCTCTAGGGCTAGGAAAGGGGGCCCTTCCTCAGACTCTGAAGGAGCAGAATTTGCTGAGGGCCACACCAGAGAGGCCTGTCTTGGAGGAATCGGTGGAATGACCGGGCAGGAGCAAGACAATGGGGCAGAAGGAGCCAGTGTGGCCACTGGTCCCAGAGACGGCCCCTGCCAGCCTCTGAGCACAACACCGCCTCCTTGGGAGGACGCCCCACCAGCTTGCAGAGAGCCAGAACCCCCCGTCCTAGATGCAAGAGCCTTGCTCACCACAGGAGCCCACCCCATCAGGTGTCCGGCTTGGGGGTGTCACGCATCTGGTCCTTTCTGCTCTGCCCACAGCCCTAGTCCCAACATGTTCTAACTCCCACTACCCTCATCCCCAAGTTTTAGGAAAGCCGGGGAGCCCTGGGGACTAGAGAAAGAACATTCCAATGGTACGTACCCTTTAGGGACTCAGACATTCCAATATTGTAGTTCCTCAGAGACCCTGATAAACTTGCGTGGTCACCACCTTAGCCCCTAAAACTGGGTGGCTCACCCTCACCGCTGCGAGCGACAGGGCAGCATCTGGGAGGGCAGGACAAAGTGTGCAAGATCAGCCCCTTCCCTTCACCCCAAAAGAGAAAGGACAAGAGAGAGGAGAGGCAAAGGGGGTACACACTGCTTCTGTGGGGAGAGGTACACCCACTTCCCGGACAGTGGTGACCTCCCGCCACACTATCAGGATGGTGAGGACGGCCTCCAAGGGGTGCCCACCCTCTCTCTCCCCAACACACAGTCATCCGCCCCCTCACTGCCTCAGCTCCTGGTCCTCACCCTCAGACTGGGCCCCAGACCACAGCCCCACCCCCGCCACGCTCCTCACCAGGGAAAAGGGAAACTAAGGGATCTACACAGACGCACCTGCAGAAACTCTTAAGGAACCCCCATCCCCCCACCCCAGGCTCCCCGGAGCTCCCACGCCACCTTCTCAACCCCATGGACCGCCCCCCCCCCCCCCCCGTTCTACACCCCGCTGTTCATCCCTCCAGCAGGCTGTCTGCTCTGGCCTCCTCTGGCCTCCAGCCCGTCCCAAAATCCCAGGTCCTCAGGAACTGTAGGGTCCTGGAGGCAGGGCAGAGTTCGTGGACTCTGAAGTCAAGGACTCCACGGCAGGGTGCTTTCCAAGACAACTGTGGCCTAGGGGGCTGAGCCTGGGCCCTGGAGAGCCAAGAATGTGGTGAGGGAGGCCCCTCTTCCTTCTCTCCCTGACCCCTCCAGGGCCTCCGATTCCTCTAGGACTACAGCCAGAACCCCTGCTCTCTATGCCCCACAATACACGCCCTTTTCTAGAAAAACCCACCTCGCCAAACAGGCACCTCTTACTAAGGCCCACTCACTCCCACTTGCCGGTCTCAGATACTTAAAAGCTCTCCCTGAGCACCCGGGAGAAAGCCACATCTGAGAAGCTTCAGAAGCATCCAGACAGCTGTCCCTTCGGGCTTTCTCCCAGGAAAATCTGCCTGCAGAGTCAGGAGGATATACCCCCAAAACACACTCAGAAACCCACACACGCCTAAGACAGTACCCAGACTGCTACGTACCCATCAAGGCAGGGTCCACACTGGAGAACGGATTCGCTCGCCCCCCTTCCGCTGCACAGGTGCACGCACACCTACCCAGGTGTGCCCCATTCTGCTCTCACACACCCACCTTCCTCAGTACCTACACCCTTCTTTCCCAGAAACCCCTGTGCAGTTCACACACAGAGACACACGCCCCTTTCCCCTGAGTATCCACATAAATGCACAGCCAGGCACAGGCCGATCCGTGGTCCGCCGCTCTCCGGGTGCACACACCGCCACAGAAAAACGGCGACACCTCCAGACCCAGGGGCCCACCTGCAGGAACACGCAGCACATCCCGGCGCGCGCGCACACGCACACTCACACACACACAATCACGCACGCTGAGCTTCCACTGATGCTTTAAGACTCACTAATGCAGAGCCCCCAGGTCCCCCAAATGGGTCCATCTGAGTGGGCAGTGGGTCGCTGGCGCCTGTCCCTGGGCCCCCGTACACGGTGCCCGCCAGCCCCCGCCTCGAGCAACACACGCCCCCTCTGCTCTCCCCGGTCGGTCCCCAGACTCCACACTACACCCCGAATGCATACCTGCCCCGGCCCTCCCACACTCCTGAAGGTGTGTCTGCACCCCTAAACACCTCCCCACTCCAGTACCTCCAGACTCCGATCCTTGCACTGCCTCTCCCCCCACCTCCACACACACTCCCGGTCTCCGGCTTCAGCCGGCTCCCCCGGGATCATCAAGGCCCCCGCCGGGGCCCCGGGCCCAGGAAAGTCCCTGGCTCTCCAGGCCCGGGCTCCGCCCCCTCCCCACGAGCCCCCGGCCGTCTGCAAAGTTGGGGGGGCACTCCGCCGTGCGGTGGGAAAACGGACCGGAAGGGGGGTGCCCCGAGCCCCCGCCCCGTCCCCCAGCAGCCATCCCGCCCGCCCAGGGACCGGGCACCCCCGGGCCCCCCGCACGATTGTCCTCCCTTCCTGTTTCTCGTCCTCCTTTCTTTTTCCGGCAAACTTTGCCCGCGCCCCCGCGGCCCCGCACTCACCGCCGCCGCCAAGTGCCGGTGGGCTCGGCCCGGCGCCTTTGTATCCGCAGCGCTCCGGGTCGCGGCGAACTCCGTGCTCGCGGACGGGCAGCGCGGGCGAGGGCGGCGCGGAGGGGGCTCCGGAGCCGGCCACCCCCTCTGCGTCCCAGACCGCTGCCTGTCCCCCTCGGGGCCCCGGGGGCAGGGGCCGGGGGATGGGGGCGCTCAGGCTCCCATGGCGGGGCCCAGGAGCACGGAACCGGGGACCGGGAATCGCACCGGAGCCGCCCGCGGAGCTGGGAGGGGACGGGCAGGGGAGCGGGCGGGGGGCGGGGGCGGGGGGCGCGCGCTCCCGGGCGCCGCCTCCTGGCTGTTCCCGCCGTCGCGCCCCTCCCGCCGCCAGGCCCATTGTCTGCGGCCCGGCTCTTCCCGGAGCCGCTGCTCCCCGGCCGGCGGGCCGCCCCGGACGCGCGGGGCCCTGCCGACCCCGAAGGAAGGCCGCGGCCCGGCGACCCCTGCCCCGAGCGGTGACCCGGGAGGCCTCCATCCCCGGCCAAGGCCCAGCCACAGCCCCTCCCTCCCGGGGCGCCTTTTTCCGACCCGCCGGTGAGAGACGAAGCCCCTGGGACCCCCGGGGATGGAGGTGCGCGTTCTTGCGGGCCACAGACCCGGCGACACAGAGTCCAATCTGGGACGTGGGAAGATTGATTTCCTCCCCCACCCCCCCAGGGCTGCGAGAAGGGAGAGTAATTTCTGATTTTAATTAGTGGCAGGAGACGCTCCCCGCTTCCCGTGCATACGGGGATTTCCCTGACACCAGCACCACCTCATCCCACCCCCCCTTCCAAAAATAATTTAATTACTCGGTGTTCTAGCTGCGAGCGGCGACCGCCCAGTCAGTATGGGACGCTCCCTCATTAACACTTTTTTCCTCCCCTCTGGTTTGAGAGTAGGGATTAATTACAAAGGGAACCCTGCCCTGGGGGAGCGAGGACGGGGGAGGCGCGGGGACAGGGAACTTGCATGTAGGGGAGAGGGGTGCTCCTCCCAGGAAACCTCCAAAGGCCTATCAGGTCCTTAAGCCCAATCACACAAGCTCTGGACCCTGGGGGATTCAGATACCTTGGAGTTGGGGGTACTAGACAGAGACTGTAGGTATCACAAAATATCCCACACAATTGGGGCATTTCTGCCTTGGAGCATTTCACGGAACCGGTTGGGCTTCATGAAGTGGGCCAGGAGCTCCGAACCCACCAAGAGTCTCCCCCATCATGAAAGTCTGGGTTGTGGGAAGTCCCTATTCCCTTTGGAGTGAGCAAAAGCTTTAAGTATTATTATACTATCCTATTACTGCTGCGCAACCCTGCGCTTACCTAGAATAGTAATGTTTCAAAGGATCTTCGCCTGCTTCTCCCTTGAGGGTCCTCTCAGCATATCAACATCTTCGGAATTTCAGTCCTGATACCTTCTCACCTAACCCTGTGATTAAGAAGTCCCAAGGGAAGAAGTTTCTCAGCCTCGGTTCCTCACTCATTTGGGATTTCTGCTCCTCCCTGATGAGATTTTTTTTTCTCTGACACTGAAGCTCATCCTTCACAGTTGCCCATTCTAACCTAACTAACCGCGAGGACAGAGCCACCTTTCTCTGCACTGCTAGGGCTCAAAGCTGGAAGACCTTAGGAAACACGCACC
Source organism: Enhydra lutris kenyoni (assembly GCF_002288905.1). Classification (NCBI taxonomy): domain Eukaryota; kingdom Metazoa; phylum Chordata; class Mammalia; order Carnivora; family Mustelidae; genus Enhydra; species Enhydra lutris. The sequence continues at coordinate 5,022,632 of NW_019154178.1, read as the reverse complement.
TTCTTCTTAGCCCTTGCCTCTCCTCTCCACCGCCTCCCCATCCCACGCCACGCGTGAGCAAGTGACTCAGTACCAAGACTGCTTGCCACATGCAGGATCACCATTCTGGTACCCAAGTCCCTGTGCGAGCACAGGTGCTCGGGCCTGTCACGCACCTGGCACCAGGCCCCACCCGAGGTCCTGGCGCTGTATGACGGACACATGGCAGAAGAGCTGGGAAAGGGAAAGCGAGGCAGAGCCGGCATAGGGGCTCCCACCCCAGCCCCGAGCACACCCCCAGTGCGAGGCAGCGGGTGTATAATTTGACCCAGTGTTGAGGCTGCACTAGCTTCAGCATGAATATGTTCATATGACGGTAGCCTGATTCACGAGCCTCAAAAAGGCCCAAAGAATCGGAAACAGGGCTTCTAACATGGGAATTACAGATCATTCTGTGCATGGGCCCCACCTACAGCCAAAACCTAAGTCGGGATGTCAACAGATCAGGTCAGCCTGAATAAACTCGGGGTCTCCTTTCTCTTCTGCAAGGGCGAGGTTGGAGGCTTCCAATTCTACTTCTGCATCGAAAGCCCTGGCTCCCATAGGAGAGGCCCAACGTTCAGTCTAAGCAGGGTGATGTGTCCCATGCGGCCCTTCTCTGCGCTACATTCCGTGCTCAACCCTGGAATGGAAACCCGTCTGGATTCACAGAGGGAAGAAGTGGAGAGCCAAAGAGAAGGTCCGTGTATCCTGGGGCCCAAGGGACCTAGCCTAACTCTAGGAGGGAATAGGACACTGAGGTGACATCCAGCTGGAATTTTCCCAAGGGGCCCAACCCACAGTGAGAGAGGGAGGTCAGGAGCCAGAAGGACAATAGAGTGGAACAGATGATGATGATGATTATTATCAACAACTTCAAAAGCACAGCTCCTAGCTTTGAGGACATGGGCAGCTTTCTTAATTTCTTCCGGGCTTAATTCCTGTTTCTAGAAAATGGGACGAATAAGGTAACAGAAGGAACCCCCTCTGTATACCCATCATGCCCCCAACAATTCTCAAACTTCCCCTCTTTGTTATGTACCTTACAAGATTCCTAGTGCTTTCTAGAATCTTGCTCAAGGAAGGGGCTCCTACCCAAACCAGAGCTCTCAGCAGAAGTTCTTTCAGCCCCTCCCCCCGTCATGTGCCTCAGGCAGTTGGGACGGATGGAACAGGCTTACCGGAGGCCTCTCAGGAGCCCTGAAGTCTGCATGTCCAGGGAGGATACCCAAAGGCTTGTGCGGTGGCAATGGACACTCTCTAAAGGGAAGTCCCAGCTGCGGGAAGGGCCTGCTTCCGGTGAGGACGGAGCTCTTCCCTGAAGTCAGGCACAGACCACTGTGGCGAATGTTAGGTCTTCCACTCTAGTGAAAAGCAGGGCCCTTTCCCAGCACCACTGTTGAGAAAGGGGAATCTTTAGGACCTTGCTTAAACACAAGCTTCCCATCCTAGCAGGACGGCCGTCAGAGCCTTTCGCTGTTGAGCGATGAGCGATTTCAGCCCACTCCCAGGTACAGGTGACCCCAGCAATGCCCACATCCTAGCCAGAACCATCACCTTCTTGGAGCCCTGCTGATAAAACTGGGCACAGTTCTATCTCCCGGGATAATTAGAGCTCTTTCACGAGCACCCACTTTCCTAGAAAGGCAACTCTCAATGCTTACAAAAGTATTTCTGGATCCAGCCTATACTGTGAAACAGCTGGATTTTTTTTTTTTTTTCACTTTTAGCTAGAAAGGGAACAAAACAGCAAAACATCTTAACTGGTTAAAAACTCAGTGATATCCTAGGGTTGTTGTGAAGTGTCTCTCCCTCTTCCCTAAGCTCCTGGTGTCTTTGGGAACAAGGACTGAGCCTCATTCATTGCTACATGGATGGCACAGAAGTCACTGAGTTGTTTGTTCCCTTCCCTTCTAACTTCCTCCTCTTTCTCTAGTTCTCACCTGTTCCAAACCTTTACCATCCCCTATCATCCAACCTTTATCAAGTGCGAGGTTCCTCAAACCCCATCCTGTTATCACCAATCTAAAAAGTTACCTACAATTAAACCAGTGGTTCTCAACCTTGACTGCAGATTTTAATCACCTGGGAAGCTCTGAAAACATACCAATGCCCAGGACCCATCCCAGCATAATTAAACCAGAAATTTCCGAGGTGCACCCAACTATTGGCTTTATTTTTTTTCAATTTTTTTTTTTTTTGGTGTTATCTCAGTGATTCTACCGTGAGAACCTCTGAATCAAATTCTTTCTGATCCCTTTCCTCCTTCCTTGGCAGAATGAAAGCCCTATGTCCTTGCCAAGGACAACGATCCCCAGGTTTGCCTTAGATACTGTCCCTTCCTGCGTCCACCTGTTTCCCCCGTCTCTCCTGTTTCTCACTTGGGCCTCCTGGCTCATCCTTGCCTAGCTGGCAGAACAACATCAGATACCCCCTTCTCCCCCACTCTGCAGGCTACCTTTGCTGCAGCCCTCCCTCTTCTCTCCTTCTCATCGAACCCTCTGGAAGGAGTAGATTCCTCATCACCACCCGCCCTCCTCCCTTTGTTCCTTGGCTTCCTGCTTCTCACCCAACCTCTCAATCTCTCCTCCTCCTGACTTTAGACACTGATATTTCCCAGGATTCAGCCCTTGGCCCCTTTACGCCTCACCTTACAGGCTCTCCCAAAATACTGTCATTGTCTTTCTTGTGCCTTCCATCAGCGCTTACTTATTCCTGCTCCTAAATCCAGATCCCTTTTCTGAGCATCAAACTCATATTTCCAGCACCCTGTTGGACATTTTAACTTGGCTCTTCTTTGGGGGTGATAGGATAAAGGGAACACATGGTCTTCTCCCCCCCCCCATCCCCTTGGCTCATTCAGACCTTTGCCACTTCCAAAATTGTGTTGTTCCCTTCCAATGTACCTTCCCCTCCATGGCCAGCGTGCTTTCTCTGAGAAAGAGAAATCAGATGGTCATTCCCTTGCTTCAAAAAATCCAATGATTCCCCACAATGAGGTCAAAACTTCTTGGCACTCTGTGTAAAGGCCTCGAGTACCCGACTCACTCTATCCTCCAGCCCTCTGTCCTGTTACTCCTGTGCACTTAAAGCCCAAGCCTTCAACATGCAGACATTCAGACTAGCCTCATGTGTGGGTCGTTTTGCCAACTTGGGACGCTGTTACTGGTTTCTGCCTCCCTCTACCTTCATGTGGTGTTTCCTGGGCCTGAAATGTCCTCCCCCACCTTCTCTGCTCAGAAATTTCTGTCCCTCCCCCAAGACTCAGCTGTGGTCTCCTCTTTGAGGCCTCCCAATGTTCCCAAGCAAAGTTAGATGCCCCTCCCCCAAAGGGCCTCCTTTGTGCTTCCAGAGCTCTGCATTTTATGACATTGTATGGTAATTTCTTATTTACATATCCATCTGCTCAGCTGGTCTGTGAGTTTCTGAAGTGGGAGAAACAGTGCTTTATTTATTTTCTAAATGCAGAGCTTTGCTCAGTGAACGGCACAAGACAGTAAATGTTTGTCTAGTGAAACAGAACAGAGAAGAGCCTGAGAGGAAATAAACTGTGGAATATTTGATGTTAAAGGAATCTACTTGTAAGTCATAAAATAATAACATTTTGAGACTGGAAGAGATCGTTCTCTATTTTACAGATGAGGAAAGGATGCAGAGGGCATAACACATTGCCCCCAAATCAAACAGGAAGTTAGTGGTAACACCAGAGCTAGAATCTAGGTCTCCTGATTTTTTTTTTTTTTTTAAGATAGAGAGAGGAATGGGGAGGGGCAGAAGGAGGGGGAGAAAGAGAATCTTAAGCAGGCTTCACACCCAGCACAGAGCCTGATGCAGGGATTAAGATCACCACCCTGAGATCATGACCTGAGCTAGAATCAAGAGTTGGACCCTTAACCAACTGAATCCCCCAGACACCCTAGGTCTCCTGACTTCTCATTCAGTAGTCTGTCGACTGCATTATATTAACTGAGCATCAATCATTTCATTTGAAATAAAGACACAAGGCAGTCACTCTTAGCTTTTTGTGGACTGTCGCTGTCTTTGACACTTTAATGAAAGCTATAGGTTTCTCCCAGGAAAAACACACATAGAATTTCATATCCATTTTCAGGGGTACAGGGAGTTATTGCCTGTGTGAAAGACGGTGGGAAGGTAGAAGAATCTAGAAGTGGTGAGACAGAAGGCTAATGCAGTAGTTGAGGGGAGAGAGAGAGAGAAAGAGGGAGAGCACAAGAATGAGAGCAAGCATGTGCTGGGTTCAAGACCGGGGGAGAGAAAGGAAAGTTCAAACTGAGAGGTGACCTGTGGGTGGGATGGTTAGAGTTGAGGAACAAAGAGGCATTTAAAATGACTCAGAGGCTTCTGGTATAGATATTAAGGAAAATGGTGATGCCATACATCAAATTATGGGCTACTGAGAGTGAGTAGGTTTGAAGGCAGATAATGTGGTTGATTTGACAGGTGTCTTAGCTATCTGCAGGCCATCAGGGTGGGGATGTCCATAGGAAGCTGGCAATAACCCAAGTACCTTCCACATCTTCTGCTGCCACTCTTTCTCTGACCATCTGGATAATCCATTCTCTCCCGATCCAAACACCTACTTTCTGGTCCCTATCCCCTTTGCTCATCCTATTCCCTCAACATGGTGTGCCTTCCATCCACCATCACCCTGATCCAGTTCAAATGATATTTTCTCTATTCTTTTTATAGAGAATGTGGTCTGTTTAAAAACATAAAACAAAACAAAACAGAAAAAAACAGTCACCCTGAAGCCTCTCTTCCTGGTCATACACAGTTTTAAACTTTTCCAAGGAGCATTTATTATTAGTTAAGCCATGGTTCAGGATCCCAGGTTGGGGATCACCAAATGTCCAGGTCCCGTTTCACCACCCTGAGAGAAAGATGGAGGAGAGAGGAGAGGTGAGTGGAGCCAGTTCAGATGTTTCCAGGAAATGTGCCTTGTTCCCAGCAGTCATCCCAGGCTTACACCCAGGATGTGGGGCACAAGGACTTGTACTCATGCCAGTACATTCACACACAGAGACACCACCCCTTTAGTAGTCACTGCGTTCTTTCAGCAGGGAAGTCCACGTAGTTCTGCCAGCAGTTCCTTGTCTGGTTCTGGTTGGGGAAGCGGCTGTCAAAAGGGGAAGTCTGGTGGTTCTTGATTTTGGTCTTGATGTCTTCTGCCATGGTGCTGACTCTAAAGACACTCTTGCAGCCCCTCGCAGCTCAATGTGACCCTCAGCACGGATGCCAGGGTTAGACCAGAGCGGAATTAAGACCTGATATTTTCTCTATTAAGCCACTCCTGACACCATCAGTTTGATCTGTAAAATCCCAAATCTTTCTCTGAAATTCTCATGCCATATTTCCTATTTTGAATTTCACTTATTTACATTATTAAGAAAAAGGCAGGAAAGAAGGGAAAAAGAAATAAAGGAAGATGGTACAAATAGATAACAAATAACAAGATGGAAAATTTAAATCCAACTATGTCAATAATCACATTAAATGTAAATGATCTAAACACACCAGTTAGAGGTACTTGGGTGGCTCAGTAGGTTAAGTGTCTGCCTTTGGCTCAGGTCATGATCCCAGGGTCCTGGAATCAAGCCCATGGCAGGCTCCCACTCAGCAGGGAGTCTGCTTCTCCCTCTGCCTCTCCCCCTGGCTTGTGCTCTCTCTCTCTCTCTCTCTCTCTCATTCACTCACTCTCTCTCTCTCTCTCTCAAATAAATAAATAAAATCTTAAAAAAAAATAAACACACCAATTAAAGGAGCTTGTCAGATTGGAATGTAAAGTAATATCTAACTATATACGGCCTCCAAGAAATCCCTTTCGTTATATAAAAACATGAATAAGTTAAAGGTAAAAGGATGGGGAAATATATACCATGCTAACACTAGTCAAACTAAGGTTGGAATGGCTGTATTAAAACTAGATAGAATAGATTTCAGGGCAAAGAGTATTACTAGGAATAAAGAGGATCACTTCATAATGATAAACAGGTCAATTCATCAAGAAGACATAACAATTTGAGGGACACCTGGCTGGCTGAGTTGGCTGAGGTTATGAGTTCAAGCTCCACATTGGATGTAGAGATTGTTTGAAAATAAAACCTTAAAAAAATAGAAGAAGAAAACAATAAATTTTAGGTACTTATGTACCTAATAACAGAGATTCAAAGTACATGAAGCAAAAATCGATAGAAATGTAAGGAGAAATGAATGAATCTGCGGTTATAATCAGAAATGACAATATTTGTGTCTCAATAACTGATAGGACAAGTGAGCGGAAAATCAGTAAAGACTTGACCAACTCCATCAATTAACTTGACCTAATTGATATTTATGGAACATTCCACTCAATAACAGCAGGATACACATTCTTTTCAAGTGTGCATGGAACATTTACCAAGATAGACCATATCTTAGACTGTAAAAGAAGTCTTGGTAAATTTTAAAGGGATGAGATCTGGGGTGCCTGGCTGGCTCAGTTGGTAGAGTACGTAACTCTTGATCTCAGAGTTGTGAGTTTGAGCCCCACACTGAATGTAGATACTACTTAAAAATTAAATATTTACAAATACATACATACATACATAAATGGAATGAGATCATACAAAATATATTCTCTGATCACAGTGGTATTAAATTATATGTCAATAATAGAACAGTATCCGGAAAATCCCCAAATACTCGCAAACTAAACAACACTGTTCTAAATAATTCATGGGTAAAAGAAGAAATCAAAGAGAAAATTTAAATTTTTGAACTGAATGAAAACTAAGAACGAAAAGCTGGTTCTCTGAGAAGATAGGAAAAATAGATAAATCTATCCAGACTTATCAGACAAGAAAAAAAAAAAAACACACACACACAGATGATTAATATCAGGAATGAGAGAGATAATGTCACTACAGATTCTAAAGATATTAAAAGAATAATAGGAGAATTTATGCAAAACATTTGACAGCTTAGTTGAATGTAAAAGTTCCTTAAAAATGATAAAATATTGGGGCGCCTGGGTGGCTCAGTTGGTTAAAGCCTCTGCCTCCAGCTCAGGTCATGATCTCAGGGTTCTGGAATCGAGCCCCACATCGGGCTCTCTGCTTAGGGGGGAGCCTGCTTCCTCCCCCATCCCACTCTCTCTGCCTACCTCTGCCTACCTGTGATCTCTGTCTGTCAAATAAATAAATAAAATCTTTTAAAAAATAAAAATAAAAATAAAATGATAAAATATCAAACTCACTCAAAAAATAATAGATCCCCTGAATTACCCTATAAGCTGTTAAGCAGGTTGAATTATAGTTTAAAAAGTTCCCACAGGGGTGCCTGGGTGGCTCAGTGGGTTAAAGCCTCTGCCTTCAGCTCAGTCATGATCCCAGGGTCCTGGGATCGAGCCCCGCAGCATCGGGCTCTCTGCTCAGCAGGGAGCCTGCCTCTCCTCGCTCTGTGCCTGCCTCTCTGCCTACTTGTGATTTCTGTCTGTCAAATAAATAAATAAAATCTTTAAAAAATAATAAAATAAAAATAAAAATGAAAAATAAAAACTTCCCACAAGGGGGCACCTGGGTGGCTCAGTCAGCCTTAGGCTCATGTGATGATGTCATCAGGGTCGCGGGATCAAGCACTATATCAGGCATCCCTGCTCAGCAGGAAATCTGCTTCTCCCTGTGGCTCTGCCTCTCCACTCCCCCTGCTTGTACTCTGTTGCTCGTGCTCTCTCAAATAAATAAGTAAAATCTTAAAAAACAAAACCAAACAAACACCTTCCTACAAAGGAAACACCAGACCTAAATAGCGTTATTGGCAAATTCTACCAAATGTTTAAGAAAAAAAAGAATAATACCAATTGCACACACTCTTTCAGAAAACTGAAGCATAGGGAATATGTCCCAACTCATTATATAAAGCTGACGCTACTCTAACACCAGAATGACACAAAGACATTATAAGAAAACTATAGTCCAATGTTGCATATGAACACAGATGCAAAAACCCTTAACAATATTTTAGTAGGTCAAATCCAATATTATATAAAAAGGATAATACATCATGACCAAAAATGCGAGGTACAGTAAACACCTGAAACATTGAAACCTTTCTAACAATTAAAAAAGAAAAACCAAAAAGAAAAGACAAGAAAACATATGATCATCTTAATACCTATCAAAAACACATTTGACAAAAATCCAATGTAAAGTTCTGATTTTAAAAACTTCTCAACAAATTTGGAAAAGAAGGAAACTTCTTCAACCAGATAAAGGCTTCTACACACACACACACACACACACACACACACCCTTACAATAAGATCATATAAAAACATCATAGTAAAAGATTGAATACTTTCCTCCGAAGACCAGGAACAAGGCAAGGATATCTGCTCTCACCACTGTTCTTCAGAACTATACTGGAGGCTTTAGCCAGTGCAATAAGGCAAGAAAGATTAATGGCATCCAGATTGCAAAGGAAGAAGTAAAATTGTCTTTTACTTTATTTTTTTAAAGATTTTATTTATTTATTCGACAGATAGCAGGAGAGAGAGCAAGAGAAAGCACAAGCAGGGGGATCAGCAGAGGGAGAAAGAGAAGCAGGCTTCCCAGTGAGCGGGAACCTGACGTGGGGCTCAGTTCCAGGATCTGGGATTATGACCTGAGCTGACGGCAGATTCTCAACTGACTGAGCTCCCAGGCACCCTGAAGAAAAATTATTTTTATTCAGAGATGACATAATCATCTATATGGAAAATTTAATGGAATCTACAAAAAGTTACTAGATTGAACAACTGAGTTTGGCAGGTTTTCAGGCTATAAGATCAATTCACAGAAATCAATCATGTCCCTGCCTACTAGTTGAATTAACTCCCTTGGCTGCCATAACAAAGTGTCACAAGTGGGATGGCTTAAAACAGCAGAGCTTAGTTCTCTCACAGTTCTGGATATTAGAAGTCAGATACCAAGGTATTGGTAGGACCATACTCTCACTGAAGGGTCTAGGGGAGACACCCACCTTCCTCTTTGAGCTTCTGGCATCTTCTGGCAATCCATGTGTTCCTCGGCTTACAAATGTGTCGCTCCAATTTCTGCCTCCATTTTCACATGGTTGTCTTTTCCCCGTGGGTTTTTATGTCATTTTCCCTCTCTGCATGTCTGTGTCCAAGTTTCTTTCTGAAAAGGTCACCAATCATATTGGATCGAGGACCCACCCTACTCCAGTCTGACCTCATCTTAAATCTGATTAGATCGGCAAAGACCCTACTTCCAGATTAGATGACATTCACAGGCACCGAAGATTAGGGCTTCAATATATCTCTTGAGGACACACAATTTAACCCCAAACACTAGCAATGAACACTCAAAAGTTAAATTTTAAAATACTATTGATCATAGCATCAAAAAACCCCATAAAATCCTTAGGGATAAATCTGACAAAAGATGTGCACTGAAAACTACAAAACATTGCTCAGATAAATGAAAAAAGCCCTAAATAGGGGTGCCTGGGTGCCCAGTCAGTTGAGCATCAGACTTGATTTCAGCTCAGGTCATGATCTCAGTTTCAGGAGACTGAGCCCTGCCTCTGGCTCTATGCTGAGCAGGGAGTCTGGTTGGGATTCTCTATCTCACTCTCCCTCTGTCCCTCCCCGCCCCTGCTTGTGCTCTCTCAAAACAAAAACAAAAACAAAAACAAACAACAACAACAAAACCTTAGAAAGAAAAGGACATAAATAAATGGCAAGATACATGTTGCCCATGGATTGAAAGACTCAATATTATTAAGCCTTCAATTCCCCCAGATTGATCTAAACATTTAATATAGTCCCAAGCAAAATCACAGCAATGTTTATTGAAACTGACAATCTGATTCTAAGTGTCATATGGAAATGCAAAGGGCCTAGATCACCCAAAACAACTTTAAAAAAGAAGAATACAGCTTAAAGACTTGAATAAATTCAACATTTATTTATTAATTCAAGTAATTAAGATAGTATAGTTATGGGCATAAAAAAAAGACAAATAGATCACTGGAACAAAATAGAGAGTTCATAAGTACATCTACATACATATGGTCAATAGATTTTTGACAAATGTTCCAAGGCAATGCAGTAGAGAAGGGATGGTCTTTTCAATATAGAACAGTTGGATAACTACACGCCAAAAAATAAAATAAAAGAAGGAGAAGAGGGGCGCCTGGGTGGCTCAGTGGGTTAAAGCCTCTGCCTTCGGCTCAGGTCATGATCCCAGGGTCTTGGGCTCAAGCCCCACATCAGTTCTCTGCTCAGCGGGGAGCCTGCTTCCCCCTCTCTCTCTGTCTGCCTCTCTGCATACTTGCGACCTCTGTCTGTCAAATAAATAAAAATCTTAAAAAAAAAAAAAAGGAGGAGGAGGAAGAGAAGAGGAGGAGAACATCAATCTATACCTGGCATCATACACAAAAATTAACTCAAAATTGACCACAAAATTAGATGTAAAACATAACTTCCAGGAGAACACGTAAGAGAAAATCTTTGCAACTTTCAGCTAGGCAAAGATTTCTCAGCTATGACACTAATAGCATGATGCATGGGGTGTCTGGGTGGCTCAGTCGGTTAATCATCTGCCTTCAACTCAGGTCACGACCGGCTACTCCCTCTCTTCTGCCTCTCCCTCTGCTTGTGCTCTCTCTCTCTCTCTCTCTCTCTGTCAAATAAATAAAATCTTTAAAAAAAAAAAAAAGGAGTCCAAAATTTTTTTAAAAAATAAAAGCATGATCCATAAAAGATCATTCATCTTAAAAATAAAAGTCAGTTATATTACCAGAAAAAAAAAAAAAAAGGCTTTATTCAATAACAGAGAATTGAAATTCAGGACATGTGAACTATGGCAAAATCATAAACAAGCATGGGGCGTCTGGATGTCTCAGTTGGTTAAGCCTCTGCCTTTGGCTCAGGTCATGATCCCAGGGGTCCTGGGATCCAGCCCCACATGGGGCTCCACACTCAGCGGGAAGTCTGTTTCTCCCTCCCTCCGCTCCCCCTGTTTGTGCTCTCTCTCTCTGTTAAAGTTTTTTTAAAAAGAATGAACTAGTTCACCATATATTATTTTTAAATACCATCTCATATATGAAAGCAGAATAGAAGTTGTGTGTGTGTGCGTGCGCACTTTAAATTTTTAAAATTTTGATACAGTTCAAATTCAGTAAGGGACAGGTGAGGCTAGGTAGTGAGAGACAGGTAGGGGGAGCCATGACTAGGGTCCCTCAGGGGCATAGGGAACCAGGCTCACAGAAGTCCCAGATGTGGAGAAATTCACATGATACTTACAAGGACAGGTTGTTTGTGCTGGTGATAGTTACAAGTCCACCTTGTGTGTTCTAAATAGACATGATATTCACAAATCTGCCCTGCCCTTCATAGGAAATTTACCAAGTTCCCTGGTCTGTATCCTATAAAAGACCTATCATTAAAACCCTCGGTGGCAGCTCCTTCTGGACCCCTCTCGTTCTAGAGAGCTCTTTTCTTTCCTTACCGTTCTCACCCTCCCTTAATAAGCTTCCACTTCACTTCACCTTTTTATCCTCGAGATTCATTCTTGGACTCCGTGAGACGAGAACTGTGAAACCCTGCCACAAAATCAGTGAGCCGTGTTCATTTCAACTCCTTCACTACCAACCCTGGGGGCAGGGACTGCTTGTTTCTCTGCCTTCTCTTTGTCTGTGATAACCAAGGTATAAAGGTATCCGCTGCATGAAACTTTAAACATCACATTGTCCTTATTTTTCTTGATCTTGACAGATTTGACGTCCTTTCACCTGGCCCTGAGCAGAAAGTCCTTGATTTCTTCAATCTTGCAATGCATGGCTACGAGGGGCATAGGGGACGGAGAGCCAGAATAGAAGCTTTTGACATTTCAATCTTACCTATTTATTTTTATTGAAGTATGGTTGATGCACAATGTTACATTAGTTTCAAGTGTGCAACATAGTGCTACAACAAGTCTCGATATTACACTGTGTTAGCAAGTGGAGCTGCCAGTCCATCACCTTACAGCTCTGTTGCAATCCTTTTGACTCTGTTCCCTGTGCTGTGCCCTCCATCCCAGCACCTAGCCATTCCACAGCAAAAGCAGAACAGGATTTTAAAACACAATGTTTGTAAAAAGAAAAGGAAAACAGAATGAGATGTTATTCAACACGATTGTCCTGAGATGCAAAACACACAAAATAATACAATGTATTGATCAGGAACACCTATATATGTCGATATAGGAGTGAAAGGAGAGTCAAATGACTAAATAAATGAGTGAATAAAGAAATCTGTGGCAGGGGTGGCAAGGAAAAGGGAACAAGGATGAGAAAAGAGGAGGCAGCAAAAAGGAAGACGTGGACCAATTATTTAGTGTGCCATAAACTGAGGGATTTAATTGATTATACCAGCTTAACAAAAGAAGAACAAAAACACTGTTTTACTTAAAATACATTGTATTATTTAGAGAAAAACATGTAGCATAAAATGAAGAAAACAAATTAAACAGTTTTTTCAAGAGGCCAAGGAAAAGAACAGGCAGTTCGCAGAAGAAATACAAACATCCAATAAGAATATGAAACTATTGTCATCAATCTCAAATAAAGAAAACCTTAATTAAGAAAAACTCAATATTCTTTTGTACATTGAATTGGAAAAATATTTAAAAGAATGATACTAATCATTGCTATGAAGTGTGTGAAGAAATGTAGATTCTCATGTGTGTTTGGGAGAACTGTACTGATAAGGACTTTTGGGAGGGCAGTTTGGAAGTATCTATCGAAATTTTAAAGATGGGGGAACCACCTGGGTGGCTCAGTCAGTTAAGCGTCTGCCTTCAGCTCAGGTCATGATCCCGGGGTCCTGGGATCGAGCTCCACGACCCTCCATCCCACAACCCCGGATCTTGTTCAGCAGGAAGTCTGCTTCTCCCTCTGCCTGCTGCTCCCCCTGCTTGTGCTCTCTCAGTTAAATAAATAAAATTTTTTAAATTAAAAAGTATATTCTCTTTAATCCAGCAGTTCCATTTCTAAGAATCTACCCTCCAAAAAGGCTCACATAAGTGCCCAATTACATATGCAGAGAACAGTGTGGTGCACTGCAGTATTATTCCTAATAAGAGATTGGAATTAACCTAAATGTCAGCAGGAGGAGGGTTATATGAATTATAATACGTATGTCCTAGGGAGAAGTTTAAAAAGTGAAGTTAGTCTATATGTACAGATATAAAAATATATTTATAATGTATCGTTAAAGAAAAAGTAAGCAGCAGTACATACTAAGTTCAAGTCTAATGGTAAATGTACAGTATGATTTTAAATGCATGCATCTGCATGTTTATATATGTGTTTGCAAAAATCACAAAAGTCTGAAAGAATACAGACCAAATGGTTAATATGAGTTACTTTTGGGGAAGGAAGTCCAATCCAGACTTACACAATTAGTACGGAGGGGTCATACATCTACCCTTTTTTTTTTTAAGTAGGTGCCACACCCAGCATGGAGCCCAAGGCAGGGCTTGAACTCATTACCCTGAGATCAACTCCTGAGCTGAGATCAAAAGTTGGATGCTTAACTGACTGAACCACCCAGGGACTCCTTAAGTCTAGGCAATTTAGTATTAATTGAATCTGTTATGATAGGCATATCTTACTTTGGTACTTTTTGAAACACTTTTTTAAAATGAGAAACCTGGGGATCCTGAGGAGCTCAGTCGGTTGAGAGTCTGCCTTTGGCTCAGGTCATGATCCCCAGATCCTGGCATCGAGCCCCACATTGGGCTCCTGATCAGTGTGGAGCCTGCTTTTTCCCTCTCCTGCTCTCCCTGCTTGTGTTGTCCCTCTCTCTCTCTCTGTCAAATAAATACATAAAATCTTTTTAAAAATAAATAAAATTTTAAAAAAATGAGAAATCTGGGATGCTCTCTCCCTCTCTCTCTCTTTCTCTCCGTCTCAAGATAGATAGATAGATAGACAGATGATAGATAGATAAAATAAGAAATCCTATGATTTCCAGTGAAGTGAAAAGACAAGACAAAGTTTCTGGAGGGAAATAACTTATGAGAACCCCTTCTGAAGTGTCAAATGGGCTAGAATATGTGAACAATTACATAGTCTCAAGGTAAAATGGTAACAGGCTCTGGGTCGCCTGGCTGGCTCAGCCAGTAGAGCGTGTGAGTCTTAAACTTCGGGTTGTGAGTTCCAGCCCCACGTTGGGTATAGAGATTACTTAAAAATAAAATCTTTCAAAAAAATAAAAATAAAATAAAATGACAACAGGTGGGTGTTGGGAGGACAATTCAGCAAATTAAAGAGGAAGGTACTAAAAGCAATGATTACCTTAATATAAGCACCATTTATTGAACACTATTCTGCACTAGCACTGGGGCAAGCCCGTAGCGGCGGGACTGAATGGCCTGAAATCTCTGAACATCTGTTTCCTCCGCAGAGATAGTGCAGGAGGGACGGAAACGTGACAGCCCGGGCAACGGTATGTGGAGGGTGTCATTTATTCATGTGAGGGACACCCGGGGAGAAGTGGGGTTGAGGAAGGAGAGGAAAGGTATGCCTGGCTGGGGTACACGGAGCCGCAGATTTCTGGGAGGTGTCCCAGTAAAGAGGTCCAGCTGTTCGGCAAAACCGCAGAGAGCAGCTTCCTCCCTGGCCACACCATGGAAGGCTCCTCCATACATTTGTCCCACTCTCCCTGGAATGTCACCACCACACCCACATGCCCCCACAATTCCCGGCACGTCTCCCCTCCTCTGTAGTCTATTTTGGAAGGGAGCATCTCTGTCCATCCAGGCTTCCACGCTGAAGCCCTTGGTCCCCCGCTAGCCCACTATGTTTAAGCCATCACCCAGCCCTACTGCATCCAGTTTAAACAGCCTTCCTCAGTCTGTCCTCTCTTCTCCATTCCCTCTGCCACTGCTTCAATACAGACTCTTGTCTTCACTTGCTGACCTTGCCATAGCCTTGCCTATGACCTTGCCTGTGACCTTGCCATAGCCTCCTAAAACCGTCCCTGCACAGATCTGAGCCCTAGCTCGACTCTCTTCACAACTACTCTTACAGTGACGTGTCTACAATGTCCATCCAATGGCGTGTATCTGCCCAACTAGGGAACAGCTCCCCGTTTCCCACTGCTACGTGGCCCCATAGAAGCATGACCACGGGGACCTCTCCGGACATGTCCCTGCTGACCTCTCCAGGTCACTCTCCACCACTCTCCTGTCCCACTAGCCCCTTGCATTTTATGTCCCAACAAACCACACTGCTTAGAGTGCACTCTAGCTCACAAAACCTCCTCGGGCCTCCGTGCCTTATGCTTATGGTGCCTTCTACCTGCACTGTCCCGGCTTAGGTAGGGGTCTCTGGGAAAGGGATTCTTGGGCAGGACAGCCCTCTCAGGTGCGCTTTCGGGAACACCTGTTAGGTGTAAGAGAGGCTGCAGGGAGCAGAAGGGGGAGCTGAAATGTGATCCTCTGGCCATCATGGGCGGGGGTGGGGGGGGTGGGGGGGTGGGGGGTGTCCAAGTGCAGCTGGCCTTTCTTGGCTGCCCCTGGACAGGGACTCTGTAACCCGCACCCACCAGTCCTCGCACACAGGCTGCCCTAGGGAGGGAGCACAACCTGAGACAAGGCAGCTGTCTTCCTCCAAGGGCATTCCTGAGGAGGGCCTGGGCAGAGAGCTGGGAAGTGAGTGTCCCCATTCAGAGGAGGAGATTTGTGAAGGGGTCTTGCCAGCCATCCCAGATTTGTCTTCAAGCCCCTGCGCAGACCCGACACGCCCTTACCGTTTTCAAAACTGGGCTCGGACCCGCTCCGTCCCTTACCAGCCCCGCCTCTGAGTCCATCCTTCTCCTTGGCCGGACTCCAGTCCCCGCATGTGCTTTTCACTCTCAGGAGTGTGTGTTCACATGTCTGTCTCCCCACACCCCTCCCCGGCCACGGCCTGGTATTTCAGGACCTGGCACAGTGTCTGGCCCATGCTGGCTGTTTCATAAACATATGCTGCAGTGAGTAGAAGGGGATTGATGACGAAGGGGACAGCCACAGGGTAATAAAAGAAGGCTGGAGGTTCCACGCCAGTGAGGACAAGAAGGAAGTGGTGGCTCTGGGCTCAGGGTCCTCCCAGTCCTTCCATTCACTTGGGCACCAAGCCCGAGGCCCCGCTTAGGAGGCTCAAGAACCCCGGGGAAAGACAGAGCAAGGCTCTGAGCTCGGCCCAAACGGGGCAGGAGCCGTCAGAGGACTGTCCGCTGTAGGTGGCCGAGCGGCTGGTGGAAGGCAGGGGTCTACAGTGGGGGGAAGGGGAGGGCATGAAGCCACCACCAGCTCCCCATTCCTGCAAGCCGACACTCAGACGCCCCCCCAGGAAAGGACGGCTGTGTGTGTCCGCACAGCCGGGAGCGCAGAGGAGCGAGCACCGCCCCGGGGACAGCAAGCACACGCGCGGACACGCAGCGAATGAAATGGACACAGGCAGGGAGAATCCGCCCGCAAGTGGTTAACACACGTCCGTGAAACACCCACGAATCCCAGACCTCGTCATCCCCGGTCAGCAGCCACGTCCCATTCTCCTCCCAGAAACTCTGACCACAGCAGAATCCCGGATCGCAGCCCCACCGCACCTCCCTCACCCGCGCCCGTATCCGGGCGCACCTCTCCCCGCGGGAGGGCGGCTCCGGCCCGAGATGGACGCGAGGCGGCGCCGCGGCCGGCCGGCAGGGGGCAGTGTTCTACAAGCGATCGTCAGGGCGGCTCCGCGACGCCGACGCGCGGGGACCCCGGGGGCGGGGCAAGAGCCAGAGGTCCCTCCTCCCGCACCGGGTTCCCATCTCCACCCACCGCCCCAGCCCCAGCTCTCCCTCCTCCCCTGCTTCCTAAGCGCCCTCTCTTCTCAGCCGCAGTGTCTCCTTGATGGGGTAGCCTGTTAATAGTCCAGCCTTTCCCTGCTTTCCAGAGAAGACGAGGGAAGGGAGCTCCCCTTCGGGGGTCCCCAGAACCTTCTCGAGCCCTCCCCACTCTATCTTGGATTCCAAGGTTGTCAGGACTCTGAGTTTGCGGTTGGATTCCTGTAAGTTCATCCCGGGGCGTCCTTACTGACACCCTTGGCATGAGCGGTGGCTCTGGCTAGATGTCAGGCCCCTTCACCGTCTTCGCCTGGCACCTTGTACAGTGCACAGACTGTACAACAGTACAGGTTGTCCCTGCTACTTTCTGCCCCTCCCTGTGTCATTTAGGGGGCACTTGTCATGCTGAACCCTGCCGGGATGACCTCGTTTCATCCTTGGAATACCCCTGTGAGGCAGGTCTTAATAGAGTCCCCTTCTTATAGCTGAGGAGACTGCGATGCAGGGAGTGCCTGGTTTGCTTGTTATGGCACAAAGAGCGCAGGTGAGTCTGGAGCTTGGACTCAGGTCCTCTGTCTGCCAGCCACAGGCTCTCTGTCCCCTCTATCCCAACACTGCCTCCCTTCTCCCCCGCTCTCACTCCTCTGGCTTCCTTCTTCTCTGAACCAGTCTTCAAGGACAGTGACCTTCCTTCCCCTTCTTTCTTCTGTACCCAGGCTTCACCCACAGCTCAGGGGCCCAGGAAAGGACACAAGCAAGTGAGCAAACAAGAGGCAGAGAGCTGGAGGAAGGGGAGGTCCAGCTAGAGGAAGAAGAGGATGTGCAGGCAGGCCCTGTGGTGAGGATGGAGAAGGAAGGGAGGTGAGCGAGAGGAGGGAGAGGAGCCCCATGCCCAGCCTCCAAAGGGGCACAGGCAGGGCCTCCATTATGTGGCACAAAGGGCCATATGCCTGGCAGCTTACACAGAGAGTGTGAGTGTGTGTGTGTGTGTGTGTGTGTGTGTGTGTGTGTGTGTGTAGGGGGAGGAGAGGCTAGGAGCCTTCCCTCCACTTTCAAGCCCCTTGGGCCTTCTGTGGGCTCTGCCATGGGGGTGGGGTTTGCTGAGGAAGGGGCAGAGCACTGGTGGGTCAGCACCTGCGTAACTGGAAAGAAGGCATGGACAGCTGGAAGGGGCCGGCAGGGGTGGGAAGGGGCTGGAGGAGGAAAGAAGGGGTGAGGTGCTCAAGTCCCACTGGCCTAGTGCCCTCACCTGCCCCTGGACCATCCCATGGGCCCACCTGCTGGGTTTGGAGGGGTGGGGGGGCGGGGCACAGAGAATGAGGGCCCCAGCTGTCTCCTCTTCTGACATTCCCTCCCTCCTTCCCTGGCTGTTAGCCCCAAGCTCCCGCTTTCCCTCCATCCTCAGCATGGGGACTTGGGTTTCCCAGAGAGTCCCCTCTCCCAGCGCCTGGCCCCCTGCCCCCTTCCCCCTCCCACTCCCCACCTCCAGCTTCCAGTCCTGTGGAGCCTAGCGGCAGCCGAGGCCAATTGATTATCTGAAGAAATTTGGAGCTAGCCAAAACAGCTGCAGCTGGCCTCTCCCCACCCCCGGCCCTGAGGGGTCCCCGAGCAGAGGGGCCCGGGAACCTCCTTCTGCCTTCTAGCGGGGCAGAGTGACAAGCTGAGAGGCAGGGAACTCGGAGCGCCATGCTGCTGTGCAGGGGAAGGCACCAGGCTCCAGGATCAGGAATGGAGGACACAGGTTGTAATCCCAGCCCACTCGCATGAGTGAGTCCCATGGCCTTTGTGGGCTGCAGCTTACCTGCCTTCAGAACAAAGGGGTCGAATGTAGTGACGGCCATTTAGTGACGGCACGCTCTCTCCCAGCTCCTGCCCTAGAGTCCTCAGACTCTCCCTGGTCTCTGTTCAGCCCTCCCTCTTGCTAGGCTCTGGGCAGAGCACATCTCGTCTAATGCAAATAGGGAAGGGAAGGTGTGTGGCGGTTTCTCCCCCAGTCGAGCTTAACCCCTCCTGCCGCCGATGTCAGGGCGGGAAACGGCACCTTCAGTGTCCGGAGATGTCCCAGCATTTCCATCCCATTGCTTGCCTTCAGACTTCCCAGAGGGCCTCCAGTTTGGACAGGATCCTTGAGTTTCCCTAGGCAATGGTCCACAGAGGCAGGAAAGTACTGGAGGGTTTCTGCCTGTGCTCCGAGCTCCCCCGGGGCTGTCTGGACTCCCCCTGGTCGAGGCAGACACTTCCGTTGCTGGACAGCTCCAGCTCCAGGGTTGAATCTGTTTCCTCTAACTTCCCCCTACTGGTTCCGATTCTGCTTCCCGGGGACACCCAGCATTTCTTACTTTCCTTTCTTCTCTCAATATGTGAACATAAGGACCATGTTGCCTCCAACCTGGCTCTTGTGGAGACACATAGCCTCAGTTTTTCAGCTATTCCTACTGCAAAGTTTTCTCCAGACCTTTGGCCTTCTTGGCCACAAAATGGAATACTCTCTGATTTATTGGGGTTCTTGTTAACATATGAGGCCCCCAGAAATCCCCCTCGCAGGCTGGATCATTTCAGGGAAGCAGGGCGTTGGCAGGACAGGACGTAAAGAACCTAGGTTTGAACTTCATTTCTGTACCCCAACTGGCTGTGTGACCTTGGGCAAGGCCCCCACCCTCCTCTCCAGGCTTTAGTGTCCTCATCTATAAGGTGACTGTAGGGTCTCTTCCAGGATTCCTCTGATATTCTGTCAGAGCTCCTTTTTATCCCTTTCCCTATTCCTCTCGGAGTCCCAGGTCCTCTGTTACGTTCTCCCCCATATCTTCAGGTTGGGGAACACAAACCAGGCCAAGAACAAACTGCAGTGAACACTGACTGACCCAGTTCAGAGACAACAATGAGGAGAGTCAGACTTCATGCCATGGCTTTCCCCAGCAGTGTGGACCTACAGACGCATGTGTGACTTGGGTTCCCCTGGGAACTTGAGCTCTTCTTCAGGCTCAGAGAGAGCAGAGCAGAAGCACAATATCAGAGGGGTCAGAAAGTGTCACTTAATGAATACTAAGATGGAGGAACATGGGACTCGCGGTGCGGAGGTCTGGGACCTGTGTCTTATACCCTTCCCTGCACCCCTTTACTCTGTGGCCCTGTACCCACCGCACTGAGCTCTCATGGCCCCATCAGAAGAGCCTTCGAAGCCTAGGACCCTCCATGCTTAGGCCAGCCTCTCAAGCCCGTCGAATGACCCACAGCCATACCTGGTACTAGAACGAGGTCACTTTAATTTTTCTTTTCATATGTAATCAGAAATGCAATGGGAAGGGGATCACACAAAGGACTCGGGGCACAGACTCTGGGGGCCTGCAGCTGGGGGCATTAGGAAGAAGTGAGAGGTCACGGGAGAGGGCTAGAGAGAGAAAAGAGGCAGGCAGGACTGGGCGCAACTGTCTGGGGGTAGAGAAAGCTACAGAAGAGTCCAGGAGCCCTGGAGCTGGGGGGAGGGTACCATCTCAGAGGACTCAGTGTCCGGACAGACTGATCTGAGGAATGAATATGGGTGTGGTGGAGAGTTCGCAGCTGGAGTTTGCACACAAAACCCACACCTGGAGTTTGTAGAAGGAGTAAGAAAGGGAAAGGAGTAACCAGGGAGGAAGCAAGAGAGACCCAGCTAGAACTGCCAGGAACCCCCTTGCTCTACCCCAAAGTGCACAACTCGGCAATAAATAGTAATATTTATAAATAAATAAGTAAATAAATAGATGAATAAATAAATAAATACATAAATAAATAATATCCTTGTAGAGCGTGGAGTCTGGCGTTGGGGAGGAGGGAGCGTGGGAAGGGCCGTGAGCTGCTGCTTCTGCACCCGCCCTCCTGCCCTTCCTTCCCCACTGATCCTGGGCTGAGCAGAGGGGGCCAAGCCACCTGGGAGGGAGGCGCAGAGAGCCTGGGAGTGGGGAGCGGGGCGGGGTGTCTTCCCTTGCTGAAGACAAGCTTAAGGAAGGAGAAAAAATATATCTATAATGAACTGGCCCTAGATCCCAGAGAGCTGAGCATTCCCGGGGGCGGGGGGCAGTAATAGAACCTCTCCCCTGCACCTGAGGGAGGAAGGCGGGTGGGTTTTGCACATCTTCCCAGTGGGCTGGGATGGAGGGAGCAGATGTGAGCTCTGGCCCACCCACTGCCTGGGCCCTCTGCTGAGTCTCTGGGCTGAGTCTGGGGCCATCATCCCCTCCTCCAGGATCTAGGTTTCCCTCTCTCCAGCTGCACACAGGGAGGGAGAAAATCGGGAGGCTGGGTGGGAGCAGGCAGGGAGCTCAGAGAGGGCAAGGCACTCACTACCAAGTAAGATCTGAGGTCTGTCTGTGCTGAGCCTCAGGAACAAGAGAGAAAACGGGCACAGTTTTTCCCCTAATTCCCCGCTCTGAGACTCCCCTGGCAGGAGCCCTCTCAGGAGACCCCTGGCTGCCCCGGGCCTGTCCCTCTGGCCAACAGGGCCAGGCGGAGATGTCTGAGAAGACGCCCCCTTTGCACTTGGAGCTCAGCCTTCCCCCTTCCCTTGCCTATGACCCTCCCTCCCCGGGGCAGGAGAAGCTGGAAAGAGGATGGGAGACGAGACATAGTCTGGGGTCTCTGGAAATTTGGTCGTGGGGTTAGAAGAGGCAGCAGACCTTGAGAGAGCTAGGGAGACCGCTTAGGAACCCCAGCAAGAACCCTACACGGACCATCCAGGCAAATATTTCTGACCATCTGGGCCCCAACCACAAATGCCCGGGAGGTGCAGGAGAATCGTCCTCCGTGGGGGAGGGCCCCCCACCCCGGGGTCGGAAAGAGGAGGTCAGGCTTTTGTTAGCCACCAGTGGGGGGGGGTATCTGCGGGGGGGGGGGCCGGGGTTACCCCGCCCCGGGCCGGCGGGGGGGGGGGGGGGGGCGGGCCCCCCCCCCCCCCCCCCGCCCCCGGGAGGCTGGAGGCAGGCCCTGTCAGACGTCCAGGACGTGGTTCAGGTAGGAGATGTAGCAGATGGCCAGGCGCAGGATCTCGATCTTGGACAGCTTCTTGTCGGGGGGCAGCGTGGGCAACAGCTTGCGTAGCTCCGCGAAGGCCAGGTTGAAGGCTTCCACGCGGATCCGCTCCCGCGTGGCGTGCGCCGTGCGGTACTTGGCTGTGGCCCGGCGACGGCGCCGCCGCTCCTCCCGGCTCAGGTGCTGCAGGTCTTTCCGGCAGGGCTCTCCGGGCTCCAGGCCCCGGGCCTGGCCCCCTCCCGGACCCCCAGGCCCAGCCCCGTCGGGGCCCGCCCCGCCCCCGCAGTCGCTGAAGCCTGACTCGGTCTCGGAGTGGGAGGGAGGCAGGTCCAGCTCCACCGTGTCTGAGTTGAGCATCATGATGGAAGTCCCCTGCCCTGTGAGATCGCGGTCCCCTCCCCACCCCTCCCTCTGGGAACCCGCAAACTGGTGGTGGGAGGGGCAGGAAGGGCCTGGGGGAGTGGGGTCTGCCACTGAGCTGAGGAGTTCAGAGCCACTTCAAGGTCCCATGGTCAGGGTTCCAGTCCCGAGCCTGGAGGAGAGAAGGGGAAATTGATGGGGAGTTATTAGGGTAATTAGAGGACAGCTCCAAGGTGGGGAGGGCAAGAGGAAGGCCGGACAGGTGTTGGGAGCAGGGAGGTACTGTAAGAGGGGCAGGGAGAATGGCAGAAACATGGGAGGGGTGACGGTCTGGGAGAAACAGGCAGGTGGACCCAAGTACAGGAGTAGGAGGAAAGATGGGAAGAAGGGAAGAGAATCCCTTCAGCAACAGGAAAGGAGTGGGGGTGAGAAGGGGTAAGGATTGCTGGATGCAACCCAGCGGAAGAAGTAAATCCCTAAAACTAGACAGCTCTTAGGATAAAACACGAGGAGAAGCTTCATGACATTGGACTTGGCAACGATTTCTTGCGTATGATGCCAAAAGGAAGACAGCAGAGCAAAAACAGACAAATGGGACCAAGTGGAACTTGAAAACTTCTGTAAGTCAGAGGATGCCACGAGAAGGGTGAAAAGGCAAAAGCTGCGGGAGAAAACCCGTGCACATCTTGTGTCTGATGAGGGGTGAATATCCAGAGGGTTACAAAGAACCCCGACAACAACAGAACATCAGAGCAATTAAAAAAGGGCAAAAAACTTGAACAGACATGCCATCCCAAGACAGATGGCCAGCAGGCATGAAAGGATGCCCCTCATCCCTCATCATCAGAGAAAAGAAAATCAAAACCACAACGAGCTAAAATCTCCCCCCATGAGGACGGCTATTATCAAAACAAAAACCGGGTAACGGGTGGGGTGAGGACGTGGAGACACCGAGTCCCTCGGACCGTGCGGTGTGTTGGTGGGATTGCAAAATGGGGCAGCCACTGTGGAAAACCCCGCCAAAATTGAAACCAGAACTACCAGATGATCTAGCAATCCCACTTCCGGGTGGTAGCGCCCCAAAATGGAAATCGGGATCTTGAACGGCTCTCTGCCCTTCCACGTTCACTGTAGCGCTCGTCACCAGAACCAAGATATGGACACAAGCCAGACGTCCAGCAGCAGATGGCCAGGTAAAGATGTGGCCTCTACCGTCAGTGGAATACTATTTGGCCTTAAAAAGGAGTGGGAGCATAGATGACACTTGAGGGCATTATGCTAAATGAAATAAGCCTGTCTGTCCCCAAGGCCACTATTGTATAATGCCACTTATATGAGGGATCTAAGCAGTCAACTTGAGAGAAACAGAATGTGTAGTGGCACTTGGCCAGGGTCTGGGGCAAGGGCGGGGTAGGGGGAGAAGAGGAGGTGTGGTTCAAAGGCGTAGAGGTTCAGATTTGAAAGCTGGGAAACTTCTGGAGATCTGTTTCACTACTGTATGCATAGACTTAACACTACCACACTGTACACTTAAAATGGTAAATTTTTATGTTACGTGGTTTTTTTTTTAACCATAATAAAAATATTTTGTAATAATAAGGAGGAAGAAAAAGAACACTGAGCAAGACTGCGGTCACAGCTTCAGGAGAAGTTGGCCATGACTCAAAACCTTCCCCAGCTGTGATGAGAGAGTTCTGAGCCCTGGCCTTGCCATCTTCTCCCTCCCAGGGCTCCTCTCCAGCCTTGCTGCCTCTCTGGGGGTGGGGGGGGGAGGGGTACACACGCAGATTGCCCATTGTAGAGTGGACTGGGACATATGGAGCTCAGCACAGCTGCCCCAGCTCAGTCCCTGCCGGCCCCCCACAGCCCACCATGACCCCCAAAGACACCTGATTCTACCTCCCGTCCCCTAGAGTCAGGGGCTTGTGTATCTTCTGGCCATGATGGCCCTGCTCAGGACCAGCGCCTTCCTCTAGCTCTGCCTCCAACACCCTCAGCGGTGGGTGCCTTTCCCTGGTGCTTTCAGTGGTACCACAAAGAAGAAGAGGGGAAGGGATGACAGTCAGCTTCCCACTCCAAGTCCTCCCATAGCCCACCCTCTGATCGGATATGGTCTGCTGGGGAGGGGGGCGTTGACAGCTTCCTGGGGACACCATTATAGGACTTGGGTGAGGTTGTTTTGTCCCTGGGACCAGAGGAGGTCAGGGTGAGGCAGCAGGGAAAGGTCTGGGAAAAGCTTTGCTTCGGAGGATTGTTAAGGGGGAAATGGGGCCCACTCGCTGGGAGCTCAGCGGGACTGAACCAGCCAAAACAAGAAGCACCGAGGCTCCTTCCCTTCCTCACCAGCCTAGTTCTCCGGCCTGATGGACCTCCTCCCAGAGGTCAGGAGCCCCCCTGCCCCCCTTGCCCCATCCCACTGTAGGGAAGACAAGCTCAGGGGTAGTTGACAAGTGGTTACTAAGCGCTGGGAGGCGTGGCGGGTGCAAGGGTCCCCCCATCTCACAGACACATGCACAACCATCACATAAAACAGAAGGTGGTCAGCGCTGAAATTCAGAACACACTCCGCATTCCGGGCGGCACAGGGACAAGAGGGGATGACAACAGCATGGGAGGCCCCGAAGTCAGCACCTTCCAGTACCTCCTTCCTGCCCCAACTCCCCACCCTTGGCTCAGGAGTAAGCTGTGGGGTTCCTCTGAGCACGTCTGTCCCAGCCCCTTCTCCCTCTGCCCCGTGCCCGTGTTGCTGCACCCCTGACTGCCCGTTGCCTCCGCGGCCCTCCATGTGCTCCCTGTGTGATCCCTGTTCCACCTCCGCCCGCCCGCCATCCTGCCCAGCAGCTTCTGTTTACCCCCTCGGTCCTCACCCCCAGTCCACTTCCGGTCCCAAAGTTCCAGGCTCCAAGGATGAGGGAGAGCAGCAAAATCCCAAGCATCGGGTGTAGGACCTCTGGCCCCACTTCTGCCGTGGTCAACCCAATAGAGAACAGACAGGCACAAAGAGTCCAAGGGGAGGAGTGGGGAAGAGGGAAGTGCAGGGTCACGGGAGAGGGTCCAGAGGGAGGTTCCGGGAGGGGACCTGAGCCAGAGGGCAAGGGACTCACCCACCCCTCCCCAGCCCACAGTTCTCCCTTTACCTAGGAAGACCCTGTGAAGGGATCCACGCCGGCAGGATGGGGGCAGCGTTTACAGCCCCAGTCTCCTCTGGCTGCTCAGAGCTCATCCGTCTGCAAAGTTAGTGACCAGCTCTCTAGAGCTCTCGGGGGCAGCCTTGCGGCGTGGCTGCGCGGGCTCCAGGACAGATGAGAGGGGTACACATGGCGAGGACGGAGGGCCCAGGTGGAGAGGGTGGGCTTGGCCAGGTGCTGAGGCCAGTGGCACACACGCACACACACATACACACACACTCACAGACACATACACACCTGAGCGGGCCCAGCCCTATGTATATATATGGAGATACACACACACCCCCAGCCCTCCATTGGCTGGCCCAGGCCCCCCCCTCATCAATATTAAACAGTCAGGCCAGGCAGCCATTGGCAGAGGGAACTGGGAACACCCCCCCACCCCACCTCCCGGGAGCTGGGGGTGGGGAATGGCCCTGGGGGGGGCAGGGAGTAGGGGAGCAGGGACATCTGTTCTCCATGCATATTTCATAAGCAAGAAATGGAGAGCTGGGGGAAGGGGTGGGCCTGGGGCGAGAGCCAGGGCAGGATCACAGATGAACCCCCTCAGTCTTCCACACCAGAGGCAATGGGGACAGAGGCCCCCAGCATGCCAGGTTTAAGCGCCATGGTCCTATTCCCAGTCCCAGTGTGACTTTGACGGCCCTTCCCCTGTGTCCCTTCTCCTGGGAAGAAGGCTCTCCAAGGTACGCAAGTGGACAGCGCTAAAACGTGGGAATGGACCCCAGAGCCCTTGCTCTCATCACCAAGCTCTCATCTTTCACAAAGCTGGTGCCCGGCGGACCCCCTGGAGGCTGCCTGTGGCTCCTGTTCAGGCGCCTGCCCTCGTCACCCTGGGACTCAGTCACCCCACACCCTCTATCCCAGCCCTCGTCCTCCCACCTTCCCCGGCACCAGGGGCAGCAGGGTCAGATTCCCGACACGGAGCTGACCCACTGGGAATTAGGGGCCCTGGGGAGGAAAAGAAGGGCTAAAGGCGGAGTGAGGATGCAGGAGAAGGCTGGGCAGGGCGGCCTGGACAGCTGGGAGTGTGCCGGGGCAGCAAATGAGCAGTAAGAAAACCAGATGCAGAGCTATATGCAAACGGGCATTGGTGAAGTTCACACGAGTAGCTCAGCTTCCTCCAGCCCATGCGTGTGTGTGCGCATGCCTGTGCATGCGTGTCTGAGTGCATGTGTGTGTGTGTGTGTGTGTGTGTGTGTGTGTGTGTGTGTGTTGCAGGGTGGCAGGGGCTGGGATCAAGGGAAGCACAGAGAGGCAGAGGGCTGTGTTCCTGTGTCCTCTCCTCCATCTAGCTGTTGGATATCTTCATGGAGCCTTTGCGAGTGTCCAGAACGAACGATGGTCCCGAGCACTGCGGAGAGAGTGTGCTACGGTGAAGAAAGCCCTGGCAGGCTGTGTGACCTTGGACAAGTAACTTAACCTCTTAAGCCTCAAACGTCCTTTTCTGTAAAATGGGGTTAATTTTAGCTGCTTCCTACGTTGCCATGGAGACTGAGTTATTGCATAAAGGTCTGGTTATCCCCAGACCTCAGTAGGAGCACACCCCACCTGCTGGTTGTCGAGTCATTTGCCATTTCCCTGCTGCCCATCAACCTTTCCTGGGCTTTCTCCAGGGTGAGGCATTCCCTAAGGGGAGTCCTCTAATCCCTTCCCAAGCTCCCCTGCCCCTCCTCACCCCCAGGTCTGGGAGGTGCCAACTCCCACCTGGGCAGGCCCAGACAGGTGCCCCGGCGCCAGCAGATGGGCTGAGCTGGAGGGGAAAGGAGGCTTGAGGAGGGGGGCTGGGGGGCAGGGGATCAGGTGGCATCTCCGTTCTTGCATCATCATTGCCATGGTGCTGATTAAAAACCAATCTCCACCTAATGAGCCCCCAGCAGCCGCAATGCTGCCTCCCCCACCCTCCTGCCCTTCACCCTGGCCAAGAAACTGGGAGACAGAGAGACCCAGGAGATAGTGCCATGGGGTGGGCTGGAGAGGAAGGGAGACAGGGGGAGAGGAGGGGACTGGGAGCCCGCTGTAGCTGTCGGTGGGGAGCAGACATGGGGCAGCCATAGGAAGAGGGACATGCAGGGCAGACCAAGAGATGAGAGACACAGACAGGAACTGCTAGGACAGGGAAGCTCCGTGGAGACTCAGAGATGCGAGCTGGGGGCACCGAGGGGGTGGGGAGACACGGGAATCCTGGGATGATTCTGCCTGGTACTCCAGAGCCCTGGGAGAGCCCAAGATAGGATGGGGACACAGACATGGAGGGGGCAGAGAGCCGGGGATGGGGAGACAAGATTAACAGAACTCTAGGTCTGAGGGACTGTGACCGAGGCCGGGAGGTCCCATCCCACAGAGGGAGACGTTAAGGGAAACAGAAGCAAAACCTAGAGGGACCCCAGGAGCAGAAGCGCCCCTTTGCAAGAGGCAGGGGTGGGGGTGGGGAAGGTAGGGCGGAACAGGGTCCCAGTCCTCAGCTTCTCTCCTTGTAGGCTGTTTGGCTCTGAGAATTTGGTCCTATGATGCCATCCTTGGTGCACCCAGCCCGAGCTGTCCCCACACACTGGGGTTTGATGGTGAGGGGGTTGCCCTGGGACCTCCTTCTGTGACCTCGGGACCCTGAACTCTGAGGGATTCCATTTTTGTTCCTCAGGGGAGTAGCCAAGATGAACAGGAGCCTGTGATACAGAGGAGCCGAAAACATGGGGCACTGGAAGGAACGAGTAACGCTCCCGAACTGGGAGCCCAGTGACTTTCACCAGGTCGTTAATCCTGACTTAGGCTGTTTCATCCTCTGTGAAATGGGGATCAATCAAGCTGCCTTCCTCACAGGGCGCTTGTCGCACACTGTGGGGGAGTCCTAGGCTAAGCACTCACCCCAACCTGGACATCTGTGTGGGGCGATTTGAATCACCTCCATGCATGCATGTATCTGAGGCATTATGGGTGAGGGAGGGGAGGCTCTGGGGTCAGCCCAGGCCACTGGCAGCCCTGGTCCGAGGGGACAGGAGCCCCCCCGAACTGTCCCCCAAGCTGTGTGAGGGTCTCTGCTGCGAGGAGGGCGGGAAGAGCGGGAAGGGGCCCGAGCTGGCCCTGTGGCTGGTTGTCATCACTTTGTGTGCCATTGTGTCCAGCCAGTTTTTCAGACTGTCACCATCTTTTCGCGTCTACACAGCCTTCAAGGTGGATTGCTGGGGTGGGAGGCTGGAGTGTGGGGAGGACACGGGGTCCAGGGCCTAGTCCTTGAGGGTGGGGGGAAGGCCCGGAGGAGCTGGGAAGCAGTGGGTTTGGCAGGAGCGGGGGTGACATATGTGGGGAGCCCTGGGGACCCAACCAGGCAAGCGGCTGGCAGGGAGAGCAGACGGCGTTAACCCTAGCTGTGCCACGCTGCCTGACCCTTTCCAGGGAGTGGCCCCGGCTGGGCTGTTATGGGGAAAGACTGGTCCGCATCCTGGGTCATGAGAGCGAGGCAGGCTAGAGGAGCCTGGGCAGCGGCCTCGGTGTGGCTGGGAAGCCTTGGCCCTGCCTCCACCTCCTTGTCTGCTCCCACGCTGGCTCTGTCCGTCTGTCTTTCTCATCTCCCCTCCCAGTGCCTCTAGAAGGTGACAGCGGGTCTCCACTCTGGTGAACTACGCAATCTGTCACTCCCTCCTCTGCCAGCCGGGCTGGAAGCCCCCCTTTCCAGTGGCCGGCCAGGGCCCTCTCCCACCCTGGCCCCCAGGCCTCGCTGCCTTTGTCTCCCAGGGCGGCCTCGCCTTTCTTCTTTCCTCTCTGCTCACCTCTTCGCAGCCCCAGCCCAGCTCCAATCTCATTAAGGCCTCCAACCACTGCCCCTCCAGCCTTCCCCCCTCCCTCCCCCACCCATCTGTCTTCCCTGCAGCTCTGCTCTTTGTGTCCACCCATCTGTCACCAGCAGCTCCGGGGCCCACTCCCCCCCCCGCCCCCCCCCCCCCCCCCCCCCACTTCCCGGGCTCCTGGCTCCGCAGTTCCCTTTCCCCCTTTGGCCCCGGGCTTCCCCACTTCCTGTTTCCCTGTACTGGTTTATTCTTTTCAGGATGCCCGCTTTCCTCTGCTCTCCCTGCCCTTTCTCCAAGTCCTCTCTGGAGGTGTGGGTGGAAGGGGACCCCAGGGTCCCGGCCCCAGCTGCCCCCCCACCCCCCCTGCGGCCAGCCCGCTGGAGCCTAAGCCTGGAGGCTTACTTGGGGTTGCGTCATCTCTAGGCCTCCTGAGGTGGCCCCTGCGCTCTGCCTGTGTTTTCCTTACTCCGAAGACTCAGGGACAACTCGGGGACTGAGACTAAGGCGTAGAGCTCTGCCTGCCTGTCTCCACTGCAGGACGGTGGGGGCCCCTGTACCTTCTGTGTGTGGATTCAGGAAGGAATACAAATCAGACCCCAGGCCATTTGAACCCTGACGTGGAAAGGGCTCTCTCCTTCCCAAGCTCAGCTACAACTTCAGGGAGGATGGCGGGGCGGAGACCTGACTCTCCTAGTCACTTTGCAATGGCCTTTGTGTTGCAGTCCCACCACCCACTCCCAGACTCCTAGGGTCCTGGGGTTACAGCGCAGTAAGTGCCTCCCAGGCCTTCCTCTCTGGGAGGAAAACTTCCTAACGGCCTTAGAAAGTTCAAGAATTGATCAACAGTCTGCCCTTTTTTTAAGATTTACTTATTGATTTATTTGAGACAGAGAAAGAGAGAGAGAGCATGCGGAGGGAGAGGGACAAGCAGACTTCAGGCTGAGTTTGGAGCCAGACCAACAGGGAGTTTGATCTCACGACCCTGAGCTCATGACCCGAGCCAAAGCCAAGAGCCTGCTGCTTAACCGCGGAACGGACTGAGTCATCCCAGGGCCCCGAGAATTGACCAACCTTTCATCCCCGCTGCCCTGAGGAGTTGAGTGTGGAAGTGAGGCCACATGGAGGCAGCTGTGAGAGCCAGCAGGGACCCCGGACAGCTGCCCCTTGTCTGACTCCGCACGAGCAGGCAACACAGGCCCCTTCCAGAAGCACACAGACCATTCATGGCACACCGGGGCCCCCCGCCCAACGCCAGCCTTCCGTCGTCTGAGCTCAGGCAGAACCTATTCCCAGCACTGATTTTCACGGAGTGTGCGCTGCTCTGCCTGGTTAGTTATCCCGTGTCCTGTCCCTTTCTGCCATCCAGGCTCTGGACCCTAAGTCTCTAAGGGAAGCTGCCACATCTCAACATAGCTTTTTCCAAGGCCAGGACAGAGCACCCTGTCACAGCCATGCTCAGTAAATGTTGATTACTGCCCGTGCAGATACAAGACTTGTTCTGGTCTCAGCTCGGTTCTAATTCACCTTGGGCAAGCCACTCACTCACTCTGGGCGACTGTTTCCCCCATTTGTTGAATGAGTTAGATCATACGTACAATTCTTAAGTTCTGCTTATAGGGTTCCACGAAGAAACAGTCCTACTGAATAAGGTGGGGTCTTGGTCTAGAACACTAGACTCTCGATGAAAGTGTCTGCCAGCACTTGCTTTTGGGAAGGCTGAGAGCAGCTCAGGGAGAAACACCGGCTGTTGGGAGAGCCCTCAGAGCTGAGATACCAGGGGGCTGCAGCAGGTGGAGACGGGCTGGGTCCTGGGACAGAGCGGTCAGCTCTTCAAGTCCCGCATGGGTAGAAGTAGGGAGGGGAAGTGACACATCCCCAGGGGGCACAAGGGTGAGCAAGGCCTGAAGCAAATGTGGGGGAGGCAGGCTGAGGCGTTGAAGTCTGTGACCCTAACCGGCTGCCAGCCGTGACCGTGGCCATGAGGTCTCCAGCGCACAGCGGGTGTTCGGGGAGGAGCCAGACCAAGGTCTCAGCGAAGGGGCCCCTGAAGGGGTCAGCAGAGGGTCTGTGCCCCTCCTATGGAGCTTGGTCTCCCCAAGAGCCATGGGGAGAGCCCGGTTTGTTGCTTTTGTATTTGGGGTAGGAGGGTTGTGAGGTCGGGGTGGCACGGGGGGTGGAAGACAAGTTGGTGCGGAGCGTTCCCTGGGCCGAGGAGGCTGGGCCCCTTATCTTGTACCGGTGCCCACGCTGTGCAGCCCCCTCGCTGGTACCCAGCCGCTTCCCTGCCTCCCGAAGCTGCCAGCGGGCCGCGGGAGCTCGCTGCCCTGTCCGCTGGGACACCCTGTTGGCCGAGGGAGGCGCGGAGTCGGCCCAGCAATGGTGGCAGCTGCTCCTGCCTCCCGCCAGCACAGTGTGCGGGCCAGGAGGGGTGTGGGGCTGGGGTGGAGCGGGGCTCATTTCTACCTCCTACAACCCCAAACATGTCTGCTGAGGGGAGCCTCAAGGAAAATCAGCCCCTCAGCGGGATATAGGAAGGTGAACAGCCCAGCCCCAGGGACTGGGGGCAGGTCCTTCCCAGATCAGCAGTCTTGGGGCCTTAGGGGCCTCAGGGCCGCAGTGAGGGGACAAGGCTGGTCTCAGGCACTGCTCCGGAGGTGTCTTCCCCTCCCCAGACTCGCTGCTGCCCACCCCTCCCGCCCCAGCATTTAGCTGTGTGGCCATACTCTGCAGTTTTGCTCCCAGAAAGACCCAGGGAATTCGAGTATTTGCCCAGAGCCAAGGTTTTCTTTCCAGGAGAGTCCGAAGCCACTCCTGTTTCGGTCTACAAAGTGCCCACGGGCAACAGGAGGCCCAATCCCTCAGCATTCCAGCCCAGGCCCGTGTGACCTGCCCCAGACTTGTCTCCTCCTGGGCTGCACCGTGGACAACTTGCCCTTCCCGAATGCGACCCGAACCTCCCGGGCTCTGAGCTTCTGCCGCTGAACTCCGGACCGAAACTCAGATGCCTCCCTCCTCTGGGCGGCCTTTCCAGATGCCACCCCAGGGCCCTGAAGCCTGCCGCGTGCTGTCCGAGCACTCCAGATCCGCCGCCCGCCATCACACCAGTCCCGTCTCTCACCGAGGGCCGGTCCCCTTCACTCCCGCACCCGAGCTGGCGTCTCGCGGTGAACAAGGACGCGCCTGTCCAATACAAAGTGGGAAACGAGGCTACCTGGCTCTTGCAAGAGGGAAGCCGGGCTCCTCGGCGCCCCGGGAGCCGGGAGGGCTTCCGCCGCTTCTGACAGAGCCTCACTCCCTGAGCCCCCCGAGACCCAGAGAGAGCACGTGAGGTAACAATTTCATGACTTCTGGTCACGGTCAGCGAACACGAGGGTGCGGAAGAACACGTACAGGTCATGTGGGACAGCCTATTTTAATGAAACTTGCTATTTATATATTTACACACACGCACGCGCACGCGCACGCACACACACGAAGAGAAAACAAAAATAGATATTACAGCTTCATAAAATCACAATGAGCGCTGTGGCTGGAGGTGGGCCACCACCCAGCAGCCCACCCCCCTGCTGGGCCACCTAAGGGTCTGGGGACAGGACAGCAGGAGGGAGACAGCAGGCTAGGGCCCCAGACGGCCTGGCCTGCTCCTTAGGGCTTCCTCGTAGTTTGTCCCTGGCATCCGGCCTTCCTGTCCTTCCCAGTGAGGAAACAGGAAATGGTTGGATACGGGGTGGGGTGGGGAGTAGAGGGTGGTCCTGGGGAGGACGGAGGGGAGAGGAGGGACCCAGAAGAAGGTGAGTGAGGGGGCGCAGCTAGGAGTCGAACAGGAGCAAGAAGCTTCCATTTGCCATTCCAGAATCTGGCAGGGGTGAGGATCAACCATAGAAGGGGAGATGGGCAGGGGGAGCTGGAGAGGACAGGTGACTTGCTTCTCCCTCCCTGTCTCTTTTGGGTGGTTCCACTTCTTTACATTAATTCCAGTCTGAGCAGGCCCAGAGAGGTTCCAGTGACAAACTAGTGGTTTATGTCCCCATGGGACACATGATCTAGAACATGAACGGTAGAGCTGGCAGGGAAAGCCAGGTTCCTCTTCAGTAAGACACAGCTCCAGGCTCCCGGGGGGCGATGAAAAGGACGTCGGCCTTGGCGTTGATGCAGTAGGTGACGGCGAGAGAGAAGACGAGGATGCCAAAGCCCACCATCAGCGTGACGAACTGCAGGCGGGCGGGGCGGGTGGGGCAGGGAAGGGGCGGGGAGGGCAGAGGTGCTCTCAGAACTCAAGCCAGTTTCCCCCGAGTTCTGGACCTGGCTCTGAGCACCAAGTCCCGGGCAATCAGAGGCAACATCTTCCCCACTGGAAGACCAAGTCTCTCCGTTTGAAAAGAGAAGTAAAGGGTCTCTGCTCTTCTTTCCCCCTTGCCTGAGTTAGATTTCAAGCATCCTGAAGTTAGGATCCATGACTTTTGACTCTGGTGGCAATTACATCACTGACTTCCTCATGACAGATGCTCAAGAAATGGGGGACCCTGTCCACATCCCAGGAGCAGCAGGTGGGGCACTGCTGGCTGAGAGTGGAGCTGTGGGGGGACCCCGGCAGAGGGGCACCTCCATGGGTCTCCATGGGAGCCTAGCTCCAGCACGAGTATAGACCCAGACTCTCTGTGAAGACAGGCTTCCTAACGGGGCATGCCGGCTGACAAGGGACAGAGTCACAGGTGGTTTCTGTGACACATCTGGGCCAAATGGGAGACGGGAGGGGGTGTGAGGGAAGAGGCAACAGCCGCAAGGGAAGCTCTGCCCGGCCCCTCCCGGCTCACCTCCAGCTCTCTGCTGGCTATCAGAAAGATGCGGGCCCGGATGTCTTTCCAGCGGCTCTCCGTCCACGTGGAGTACTCGGTAGAGCCCCACTGCCTCAGCTCAAAGGCAGGGGACAGGGCCCTGGCCAGTCGCGCCG
The DNA here is from genome assembly GCF_002288905.1 of Enhydra lutris kenyoni. NCBI lineage: Eukaryota > Metazoa > Chordata > Mammalia > Carnivora > Mustelidae > Enhydra > Enhydra lutris. The sequence goes on along the minus strand of NW_019154178.1, from coordinate 4,988,465 downwards.
TGGAACGTACACAGTGGGGCAGCCGGTCCGTCTCGTTGGAATTCAGAGGGCCCTGGACCCACGCGTACTCGTACAGCTGCACGGGAAGACAGGCCACGGTGCGGGGCCGAGGCGATCCTTAGGGTCTGCTTCCACCCAGGCTACTGCCTCTCCAACACTCGAGTTTAAGGCGCTGCAGCCTCTCTATCCCAGCCCCTTGGGTCCGGCCGGGCCCAGGACATTCTCCAACTTCCCCAGGGGAAAGAGGCCCTCGGGGCACCTCCCACACCCACTACCACTCACATCCTTGTTTTCACTGGGGACTTTACTTGGATCCTGGCACTGCTCTCGGGTGAGGTCGACCACCTGGCCAGTCAGGTTTGCCAAGGCGTACTGCACCACGTAAGTGGTGTTGGTGGGGCTGGAGACGGCGATATAGTGCTGAAGAGGCCCGTCACCTGAGCAGAGACCGTAGGGGAGGGAGGATTTGGAGGGTGGAAGGTGGGTGTGGGTGTGAGACAGAGGAGCCCGAGGTTGGCAGGGACCCCAGAACAGAAGGTTAAGAGAATGGATCCGATACGTATCAGGAGAAGGAAAGGAAAACAGAGGGGAAGAAAAGGATAAAACAGAAAAGGGAAAAAAAAAAAAGATTAAACCAAGATGGTCTCTCTCTACCCCTTGCCTTGGCCAAGGGTGCCATTCCCACAGCAGGTGCTTACCCAAGTAGGACCTTAGGTCCTGCCTGAGGACAGACTGGAACCAGGAATTGTTGGCTCTGACCAGGAACCCATAGAGCAGGCGGGTGACCTAGGATTGGGGCAGTGAGAAGCAACAATCTTGAGACCCGGAGCCCAGGGAGCGTTCTCCGGGGAAACCCTGCTGTGGGCCAGGGGCCGGGGAGGCAGGGGCCGGCTCACAGGGGCGCAGGTGAGCTCCACCCACGTGCGCTCCCGGGTTTGGGAGAAGAGACAAGTGGCAGAGAGGATGGGGCAGGCTGCTGCAGGAACAGGGCTGGCGAGGAGGCAGGGTCCGCCTGTCCCTACCGTGTGGGCATCGGCCTGGATGGCATCGGTGAAGTTGGTCCCTCCTGCGAGCTGGTACAGCGCACGTGCCAGCACTGTGGCCACATCTGCCAGAGCCTGCGGCAGGCGAGGAAGGGGGCTGAATGGCCCACCTCTTCTTACCTCTAAGCAGCTTCACTGTGCTCCCCGCCCAGGTGAGTGCTACCTTGGCAGTGTCCGTCACGAAGTTCAGGTCCTCCTCGGGGCTCTGCCACTCGGGGTAGCTGACGTTGATGTTCTCCGCAGTGTCGTAAATGCTCTGGTAATAGCTACCGGAAGCGTGCCATGAGCCTCGGCCACACGCGGCCAGCGCCCTGCCCCAGCCCCCCCCCACGGGCCCCTCCTGCAGGAGCCTCTCTCTTTTCATCCTCCGAGGAAAGGAAAAGAGCACGAGGGTTCCACATTGAAGACAGCGTGGGGAGCGGGAGATGGGAGAGGAGCGATTAAATACAAGGACCCTCCTAACGGACATGCGAGAAAAGGCAAATGAGATCAGGCTGCAGCAGTCTCCCTTCCTGGGAAGCTTCAGATGGAAGAGATGCTCCCCTCTGCTGGGCTGCAGACGCGCAGGACGGCTGAGAGGACTTTCTGGGAGCGCGCCCGCCGTCACTAGAGCTTTCGTGCGGCGGTTCCAACAAATGTCAGCCTTGAGGGTGGGCTGGGGCAGAGGGAGATGAGCGCGTCTGCTCCCAGACACACCGCACTGCACAAGGTTCTTGGGGAGCCCAGCAGAGCACTCCCAGCCTTCAGCCCTGACATATGCTGGCCCCCACAGGAGCAAGGCCGAACGTGTGCAAATGACCATTCTTGACCCCAAGGTGCTGCGGGGGTCAGACATGGAGGAGAGTGCTGACCTGAGCTCTGGAAGCCTCTCTGCCCCAAATACATGAGAAAGTCCTCCCTGGCTGGGGTCAGAGAACTGAAACTTAAAGTGTTTTTACTCAGAAATCCATTTGGTCTCAGGGCAGAGGGAAGGGGAGCTGGGGGCCTAGCAATCCAGCCCCAGTGAGAAGTCCCCCGATAGCCTAGGGCTGCGGTTAGGGGCAGTCTGGGGTGCCCAGGACCAGGAGAGACGTGACCGACAGGGCCTCACCCCTTCTCTCTGGAGTCCCTTCATCTGTAGGGGACACTTTTACCCCAAGGGCAGGCACACGTTACACTTCAGAGCACGAGTACTGTCTGCACACCCAGCACAGCACCCTGGGGCAGCCCGACGGGCCAGCTCCTGCGGGAAGTGCTGCCCCCTGCTGGCAGCCCTGGGGACCCAGGCCTCGGGAGAGCGGGGCGAGGCTGGATGAGCAAGGATGCTCTGTGCCAGGGAAGGCTGAGCGGGGCCTGTTCTCGAAGATGCCACCAAGTCAGACGAAGCGCCTGGCTTGGAGGTGAGCAGGCTACTGAGAAGAAGACACGAATCGACCTGCACTCTGGAGAGGATGCTGAGGGGGCAGGGGAGGGTGGGGCTCTACTGGACACAGAGACATCCCCCCGCCACAGACCCCAGACTGCAGCGTAGATTCTCTCCCGGAACGAGGATGCGGCCTCGGTGACTCTTACTGGTTATGGAAGACGGTGGAGTGGTCCGCGAGGACAACACCGGAGATGTTCCGAGCCCGCAGGAATCGCTGCAGGGAAGACGGCGGGAGGGGCTGGGACTGGTTCAGCCTCCGGAGGGCCACAGTGGGGACGCCGGCTCCACTCCTCTCCAGCGTGCTCAGGAGGGCCTCCACCTGCAGGAGTGGGTTAGCTCGGGGTGGCCGGAGGTCTCTTCCAGGACCACAGGGCCATCTCCCTTGAGTCGTGGGAGGCCCAGGCCTCCTGCACCCCAATTCCTCAAGCCCTTGGGAACTGAGGCTGAGTGTCCTGCAGCTCACACTGTCTTAGTCTCACTAGATGCTCAACTTCCTACTTGTGCAAAATTAAAGGAGCAAATCACTCCCACAAAACCGTGCGGGATGCCACACGGGAGCCCAGAGCGGGGGCGGGGCGCACGGACACTGGAAGGGCAGGAAGACCACCTCATGAGAAAAACAGGCCTAAAGCTGGACCCTGAGATGGAAGAGGGTCTTGAGCAAGGGTTAGGAATGCTGAAGACAATCTGGGTAGAGTCTGAAGCAGCCAGGCGTCGGGCAGGGCAGCCTGGGCCAGCGGGTCGGTGCGGCAGCAGAGAGAAAGGAGCTAGTCGCTCCCCCGTCCTCTGCTAGGCACGGAGTCAGAGAACCGCTCGTCCCAGGAAACCAACACACGAGCTGCGCTCACAGCTCTTCCTGGGGAGCTGAAACAGCCATGCTGTCCATCCTTTAGCTGGTACCTAACCCGAGGTCCTGTCTCACAGGTCCTGAGGGCTGGTGCGGGGGATAGGGCCCAGGTGAGGGGTGCCCATATGGTAAGCTGTTGAAACAGGAAGTGAGGAGGAAAGATGCTCAGATTACCTGATTCTGTATGGACCCATTTTTCTGAGACATGGGGTCTGTGTGCATCCAAAGCTCTAGAGAATTTCTTAAGGCCACCTGGGGGAGGATGAAGACGCAACACATATCACTGGTGTCCACTATGGCCCATACCCGGGAGAAAGGCTTAAGGTCAGAGAAAAGTCAAGGGGAGAGGTGGTGGCACCAGCAGCGGGGACAGCAGGACACAGAGGAGGCAGCGTGAAGGAGGAGGGAAGGGGGTGAGGACACACGCTGCACACCTGTCCCAGCTCCACGAATGACTCAATGTTCTCTAACTGCACAGGAAACTTGCCCTTCTCCATGTCGTAGACCATTCTTGAGCTGCCAATGTAGTCAAAAGTTTCCTGAGGGTAGAGATGGGTGGGAAACGGAAGAGAGATTCCCAAGAGTCAGGGCAGGCTCCGTCCTGGGAGGCCAGATCACCAAGGCTCAAGGCATGAAGGCTACTGTCCCATGTCATCACAATTGCCAGCCAGCTCACGCAGTCACGTGACTCCACCCTCCTTCCTACCCCACCTCCCAGCTGAGACCATCCCCCACATGTGTGTATCACAGGACTTCTCGAGCCCAGAAATGGGAGAGCAGCCTCAGCAAAGGCCCGAGGCGAACATCAGCTGTTATGTGCCTGCTCCTTGCCTCTCCCTCCCCTCTGCCCACTCAGCCACGGCTGCTGTTCCCTGATTCCAGGGCCAGGCTGTGGTGGCAGTGGGGAGAGCCAGGGGCCTCAGGGCCCTTGGGTGGGAGTGGCAGTAAAGGGTTGAGAGAATAAAAGTAAAAGGCGGGGAAGCAAGGGGACTGGCAGCACAGTGATTTCAGGTCAGGGTGCAAAAGCTTCTGAAAATGTGGGACTCCAAGGGGAGACACATGGAGTTACATCCAGACGCTCTCTGCCGAATAACCACCTACAGCAAGTGCCCAGATCGTCCCCAGACAATAGCCACGCCCACACTGACCCTGCCTGCTGCCCCGCCCCCCCATTTCACTATAGCCAGAGTGCTTCCTTACCCCTTGGAAGAAGACGAACATGACATTGCGGGGAAGGGTGGCCACATCAGGGGCCTTCTGCAAAGCTTCAGCAGCAGCTAGCTGAGTGACGAAGGAGGCCACGGCACTTTCAGCCCCTGGGGCCACATTCCAGAAAAAGGAACGACTGTCCAGCTGGGCACAGCAGAAAAGGCAGGGGAGGCAGGCTTTGAAAATGGCCATTAAGACAAGGTCCCAGGCCCCCGAACCTATTCTAGCCAAGAGAATGTTCATATCCTGGGATAATGGCTAAGCTGGGGAGGCCCAGAGCCCAGATCCCTCTCCACGGAGGCTCCCCACCACAGCAAGCCGGGAACCTGATCTGCCCGCACGAGGCCTGCCAGCCCATCCTGGACCAGCCCTGTCCACCCTGATCAGGGGCCAACACTCACCCGGGTCGCAGCAACCACAACCTTGTCGTCGGGCTCTAACATCCCAGACATATTTATAGGCTTAAGCATGCTCCATACGTTGTAGTCGGACAGGGGGTCACAGACGATTTCTGAGTAGGACATGGGAGAGAGTGACAGGCGTAAGGGAGGCCGCAGCCCCGGACACGGCATGGAAGACTCCTCCGCCCACTGCCCCGTGGGCCTGGGAAGCCTCTCCTGTCTCCGCTGCTCAAGGTTGGTTTCTCTGCTCTGCCCACTTCAGGGACCAGTGGCCTCAGCTGTTCAGGATCATTTCTGCATCTCCCACCGCGTGCTCCCTCCCTGTAGTTGTCCCTCCCACGCTCCCCAGCCCCCCAGTGTCCCGGCGGGCCTTGGACCTGGCCTACCCGGGTTGATGCTGAAGGTGCTCTGGATGGAGCTGCGTCGCATGCAGGTGACCGTGCTGAGGACGGCGTGCATGTGGGAGAAGAGCTGCATGGCGCACAGCGGGAAGGCGGGTGCTGAGCCGTTCGGACTCAGGTTGTGATCGCGATAGCACTAGGCAGGGAGACAGACCCCACGGAGGCAGCTCGTATGGAGTCCTGCCCAGACATCCCAGAAAGAGGGCCCAGCCCCGTCAGGAAGCCACTGTCACATCTGTCCCTGAGCTAGTTATCCTGGTACAAACCAAGGGTGTACAAGGTCCAAGAGAAAACCTCACCAAACAGCCACAGGCTCGATGCCTTAGTTGGGGTGGATGACACGACCCCATCCCAAATGGCCTGGCTCAAGTTCTTAAAGGGATCTGATGTACAGAGCAGTGAACCAAGGATCAAAAATCAAACTCAAGACCACTTAGACATCACTGTGAAACTATGGAACAATCTCCTAATTGCCCTGCGTGTCAGCACAAGGAAGCTAGACCAGAATTAGCAACTGGCCGGAACTGAAGAAGAACGTCAGAGGTCTGACTCTCTCAACGCCTAGTCTGACGCTCTTTCTACCATGTTCGCGGCTCCTATCCAGGGCTCCACACCTCACTTCACAGCAGATACTGTTTCTATTTTCTTCCAGCCTTAACTGTCAACACTGTAAGAGCACACAGGATAGAAATGGGAAGGGAAATGTGAGAAAAATAGAGGTGTTGGCTCTTCTTGGAGCAACTGTCTTTCAGCGGGCGCGCTGCGAAATGAGGTCCCTCCAAACAGGCGAAGCGCCTACAAAACCACTCTTTGGAACTAGAGTTGCTAGGAGCCGGCGGTCATTACCTGCTTGATGACCTTGGTTTCATTCTCATCTTCAAGAAGGAAGATGGGGAAACTGAAGTCTTCATAAGCCAAGCCATCTCCCAGGGGGTTCCACTGGATTTCTCTGCAGTGAGCAAATTCCGGTCCATAGGAGTTGGAGTAAATGCCTGAGGGGGTGGATAGGGGGCAGACTGTTGGGACTCCAAGGGCTCAGGGACCCGGCAAGGGAGGAGGGCTAGGATATCACTGGGTTGGGACCAAGAGTTCCAAAGGAAAGGGTGGCTCAGAGAAGCAAGCATCAACCTGTCACCACTTAGAGTAAAACAGCGGGAGCAGGGAGCCCGAGGCTGGCTGATGAGGGATCCGAGCGTGTGACAAAAAGGGACAATAAGAGAGAAGTGGAGGAAGGGGAAGCGCAGATGGAAGGCATGACTGACACGAAGAAACACCATCTTCTGATTGGGAGTCGGCTGCTCCCTATACACAAACAGACACGCAGACAGACGCGCAGACAGACGCACAGACAGACACGTACCCCCAACCCCTCCAAAGACATGATGCTAAAGCAGCAGTGAGCTCTGGGTGACAGGAGGTCCCCTGATCCTTTGGGGCTCTTACCAAACCCATCATTGGGACACTGCACACTAGGAGAGAAGCCGGATGCGGGGCTGGGCTTGGCCAAGGACACGGCCAGGCCCGCGATGCGGCTGGTTCTCCCCTTCAGTTTCTCCATCAGATTCCTGAAACAGGGAGGGAAGGCCAGGAAGGAAGGTGGGAAGGTTATTAGTATCCCAGTATCTGTCCAAGGATGGAAACAAATGCGGAACTAATGGGACCCAACCCAGTGATTTCTTGTAACCCTGTAACTAATGTAACGTTGTTTGTCAACTATACATTTAAAAAGTAGGACAAACAAAAACCGCCACAAATGTTGACTCCTTTTTTGCCTCTCTGTCTCTAACTCCTAAGTGAGGCTGATGACCCAACCGGAGCTCAGGGCTTAATCTCACCTACCCTGTCTCTGAGGGACCCTAGGGACCCCTCCTTCCTCCCTGGGGTCTTTACTCCCTGGAGCTCTATTTATGAGGTCACCAACACGATTCCACTGATGGCGGATGTGTCTTCTGAGACTCACTCCCACCACCCTGCCCCCTTCCCTGATCAGACCAGGGCAGCCAAGGGAAGTTTCTATTCACAGATGTGAGGATGGTCCCCCAAATCCTCCCCTCTCTGCTGTGTCTTCCCAGCAGGCACACAGCCCTCACCTGGTGAAGAGTGCGCCCTCCAGCAGAACCACGTAAGGGGGGTTGGGGCCATCGGTCAACACCCACTGCAGGTCCTCTTCCTTCTCTACAACGTGGATGACCCCTGTGTCCCCACTGACAGAAGCTGCCAGGACAGAATGGGTCACAGTGAAGCTCCCACAGTTGGCAATTCTGACTTTGCCTGATTCTGCAGATCATTTATCCCCCAAACATGGCTCGGGACATTGGGTGGATGCCGCCGTCTCTAGACCCAGACTTGAACCGAAGGCTGAGTCACCCAGCTCCCTCTGAGGGCCACCAGCTGGTGGGCCTGACTGGGGGACAAGAGAGCCCAAGAAATCTACACACTAGAGGCTTTATTCACTAAATCTCAGAAAGGTTACGTGATCATTTTCTCGCACGCATCCCTCAACTGTACGTATGTAGGCATACATACAGATTTCTAGGACAGCAGACACCAAAGTTTTCAAACTGTATTTTCTCCAGGAAATGGCAGGTTCTAGATCCCTAGCTCAGAGTCCTGGCACTGAATCTTCCTTTGTGAGAACACATGTGTAGACTCCCTTGGCTTCAGGAGAATCCCTGGGTATCCCTCCTCTGCCCTATTTGGGAATGATTTTACTTGCTTTCAGCCATTTTGGGTAAGATTAATAAAGAACCCTGGGGTCTCTAGAAGACACCTTCCCAACTGATGGGGCTTGCAGGATTAACGATGAGCTGATATTGACCCCCTCGTTTCTGGGGACCCAGGTTTTCCAAAGACCCTAGGCCAGTCACTCCCAGCTAGGAGCAAACTCATCCATTAGCCCAGGATGCCGACAAGCATCATCCATTTCCGTGTATGCCGGGGTGCCACCCAAGTAACATTTTCTTTTTTTTTTTTTTAAAGGTTTTATTTATTTGACAGAGATCACAAGTAGGCAGAGGGGCAGGCAGAGAGAGAGGGAGAGAGAGAGAGGAGGAAGCAGGCTCCCTGCTGAGCTGAGAGCCCAACGTGGGACTCGATCCCAGGACCCTGAGATCATGACCTGAGCCGAAGGCGGCGGCTTAACCCACTGAGCCACCCAGGCGCCCCCAAGTAACATTTTCTATGTGTCTCATGAATGACAAAGACTGGGAAGCACCACAGTATAGGATGGAGGGTTCATAGTCCCAAATGCCCGTCAAGTCCCTAGTGATCCATGAAGAGACATCCCACGGTCTCCCCACAAGCCTTCTTCCCACAGAAAATTGGACGTGTTATTCGGATATTGTCTAAGAGCCGTAGTTCTCGACCCTTGCTGTGCATCACTCTCGAGTTTTAAAAAATACAGATACGTGGGCCTTAGACCTACTAAATCTCTACAGGCAAGGCCCCTGAACGTCCACTTCCCAAACCTGCCGCAGACAGTCATTATTACTGTTGTTTTAAGATTCACTTATTTTAGAGAGACAGAAAGAGTGTGCATGAGCGGGAGGGGCAGAGGGAGAGGGAGAGAGACCCTCAAGCAGACTCTGCGCTGGGCTCAGACCCTGACATGGGGCTTGATCTCATGATGCTGAGCTCATAGCCTGAGTGGAAACCAAGAGTCAGACGCTTAACCAACTATGCCATCCAGGTACCCCTCACATGGCTCTTTATTACATACAGCCAGTCATGAGAATTACGGTTCGAGGTCAAGGCAGTGAAATATCTCTAACTTGTGCAAAACCTTTAGCATATCCTGACGGTCAGCCAAGAAGAAGGTTTCTTCCATGGGATTTGGTAAAATCTAGACATGGAAGCAAGTACCCAACCTTCAGCTACATCTTACACAGAGTAAGTACCTAAGAAATTCCTGGTGATAGTGAAAATAATAAACTTTAGAGTAGTATCAGAATCTAACTTTAATAACTTTAATAAAGATCTAGCTACCAATGGCGGTTCTCGGTGCAATGAAAGGCAGGAGTCCTTGCCACATAAACGTGCAGAAAGGAAGAGCCGTTCTGGGAACAGAACATATTTCACTGCAGCTCCAAGGAGCACAGGGGAAGCTGAGCCAGGACACTGGACTGAAACACCTGCATTCTGACCTGGGTTCCAGCTGGTGGCTATGTTGTCTGCAAGAGCTTGCTCACTTTCTCTGGGCTGTCAACGAGGAGAAACTTTTTCACCCTTATTCGTCTCATACTGTGGCGACAGATTAAAAAAGGAAAGAAAGGAAGGAAAAGGAAGAAACCTACACATAGCCCCCTTGGAGCACTTTAAAAGGGGCTGATGGGGCACCCGGCTGGCTCAGTCACTAGAGGGTGTGACTCTTGGTCTCTGAGTTGCAGGTTCAAGCCCCATGTTGGGTGTAGACATTGCTTAAAAATAAAATCTTTAGGGTGCCTGGGTGGCTCAGTGGGTTGAGCCGTTGCCTTCGGCTCAGGTCATGATCTCAGGGTCCTGGGATTGAGTCCCGCATCGGGCTCTCTGCTCAGTGGGGAGCCTGCTTCCCCCTCTCTCTCTGCCTGCCTCTCTGTCTACTTGTGATCTCTCTCTGTCAAATAAATAAATAAAATCTTAAAAAAACAAAACAAAACATGGGCATTAAAAAAAAATAAAAAAAATAAAATCTTTAAACGAATAACTAACTAAAAGGGGCCAATAGAAGGAGAGAATTATAATCAGGAAATCAAACCCACATCTTTTTCTCCTTAAGTTTATCATGCTAGTAATCCTAATTAAAGAGGGTGTATCCTGCTCAGGATGGACAAATATGAAGTAAGACTTAGAAATAAATTGAAAAGGAGTCAAGCTCTTCCCAAGGAAGTGGCCAGAGCCCAACCCCTCCCGTCATTTCTCTGTCCTGACACTTGGCTCATGTCTACAGGCTATTGCTTCCCATGGAGCTGCTCTAAGAACATGAAGCAGAATGACTCGTTCCCAGAGAGGCTATCTGAGAGCACACCTCCAGGAGGATGGGGGCCCTAGTGCCCCCAGAGCCTCTTGGCTCCAGAGTGGAGTCCCAGCAAGACCAGCAAGTCTGATCTCAGTCCACGCTTGACCCAGCTCTCTGCCACCCACAAACCCAGTTTAAGAACAAAGTCTGCAAATTTTATGTGGAACCGTTTGGAGCCAGTTAACCTACCCCAGAACTTCCTGTACCAAGGACATGGCACAATTAACACAGAGCATAGCTCCATGAAGGACCTTAAGCAAGCCCTTCACTCCTGGTGTGTGTGTCCTCCTGCCAGTCTGGAAGGTTTCCGGCGACCGCACAGTACTCACTGCTGGGACCGCGCTGCTCAGCCGCCATCGGTAAGAGTCTAGAGAAGGGAGTTTGACTTTTAGCTTTGTGCGTGTGTAATCTAGCCACTTGGCAGGTGTAAACTGAAATTCAGATGTGACCAATTTGATGATGAAGAAACAAAGATCTGGAGCACCTGGGTGGCTCAGTCAGTTAAGCCTCTGCCTTTGGCTCAGGTCACAGTCTAGGGGTCCTTGGATTGAGTCCTGCATCCGGCTCCCTGTTCAGCAGGGAATCTGCTCCCCCCTCGCTCTGCCCTTCCCGTGACCCCCCCCACCCCGCTCACGTACACTTGCTCTCTCTCTCTCTCAAATAAATAAAACTTTAAAAAACCCCATGATCTGACTCTACGTTTCCCACTTACTGCCCAACTGCATTCTGACAGAACAACTGTTCACAGGAGAACAAACTCTGAAGACAAGTGAAGCTGCAGAGGAAGTGGGGTCCGGCCTTCACGCCACCGCTTCCTCCCCTTGCACAGTTTTATAACCGTATTGTCAGGGTACGCTGTTTTGGGAGCACATTTACAAAACATACAAAGACAAATCTGAATGCTTTACTAATCCCTCCTGCGACTGTTTGGCGTTCTCATGTGCCTTCTCTACAAACAGTCCCCGGCCTTAAGAGAGCCGGTTCCAGTTCCGAAAAGATCGTTCAGAGAGCGGGTGATGGCGGGCTCCACAGAATACGAGGCTTTCTTCTCCTTAGAAAACAGTGGTTTTCTACTTTAACTAGCGGATGGTTAAGAGTCCTGGCTTAGAACTTGAACCGTGGGGCTCGATTGCTAGTTTCATCAGTTAATAGCATGAGGACCTTGGAGAAGTCACTCAGCTTCTCTCAGTCTCAGTTTTGTGGTTTGTAAAACAGGGATAATAAGAGAAGCTATTTCATGGGTCTGTCATGGCAGTTAAACGAGTTGTACTAGAAGCAGCTTAGGTATGCAACACTTACGACCATCTCGCCTGGTCTGACAAATAGTTCTCCATCACTCCCGCCCACACAGCCTGACCTGGGTGCTGAGACTCTCAGGCAGAACTCGGACCTTCATATCGAGGCACAGACTGAAATGTCAATGGCCATAAACACAAATCCCAACCTCAACTCACACTGGCAGCCGATCTGATGTGTCGCATTGAGCAGACGGACACAAGGAGCTGTTTTATTTACGGAGATGTAGATCTTCCTCTCCACTGAATTTCCCCTGCAGAAACCTGATCAGAAGACAAAAAGTGTCAGAAACCATTGACAGACATTGGCACTATCAAGTCATTCACTTGCTGTATGGCTTGGGTGTATCATACTTTCTAAAATGGTACTAAGGGAAATTCTTCTCACTTCCTGGACACATTACTGGAGTCAATGAACGCACACAGGTAGGAGCCACAGGGAGTTATTACAAGTTTCCCTTAGGGCAACTTCTGTCAAAAGCAAAAGAAAGAAAACTTCATTTCCTAAAGCAAAAGCATGTAGCCTTGGAGGTACCTGCTCCTGGTAGCAGGGGTGAGCACACCTCTGCCTCCCACCTTGTGTGTATATATCTACCTGGTTAATAAAAGGATATGAGGAATCTAATGACAGAGATTACAATAAGAAGTCTGAGACATTTTTTCAGGAATGTGAACAGAATTGGGAGAAATCTTTTGTCACAGATGAGTCACTTAATCCAACATCCATAGGTCATTTGTGTGTGGCAATGGCGTGGGGTGACTATAGTTTCTCCTTCGGGAATTTTTTTTTTTTTAAGATTTTATTTATTTATTTGGGGCGCCTGGGTGGCTCAGTGGGTTAAAGCCTCTGCCTTCGGCTAGGGTCATGATCCCAGAGTCCTGGGATGGAGCCCTGCATTGGGCTCTCTGCTCAATGGGGAGCCTGCTTCTTCCTGCCTACTTGTGATCTCTGTCAAATGAATAAATAAAATATTTTTTTAAAAAAGATTTTACTTATTTATTTGACAGAGAGAGACAATGAGAGAGGGATCACAAGCAGGGGTGGGAGAGGGAGAAGCAGGTTCCCCGCAGAGCAGGGAGCCTGATGCCGGGCTGGATCCCAGGACCCTGGGAGCATGACCTAAGCCGGAGGCAGACACTTAACACTGAGACCCCCAGGCGCCCCTCCTTTGGGGCTCTTTAAAGACAACATGAATTTAGGGGAAGGAAGGGTCATAGTCATACCCAGGCTTGTTTGCATTTTAGGGCTCGACCAACTAGAAAGACCTACAGCAGGACAAAAAGGTGCGTAAGCAAACATTTCTGTGCACTGTAAATGCCTCGAGTTCCTTGAATCATTACTCCACGGTCTCAGCAGTTAAGAGCGCCCACCGCCCACTTCGCCTCACTTCACGGATAAGACAAACTGAGGCAAAGCACAGGGACGCGGATTTTCGGTGGAATCCACAGAGCAGTGAGCGAGCAATCGGCTTTCGGAAGCGCCGCACTGCACCCGCGGAATCGGGCCGCTCTCAGCCTACACGGTCCCCGCGCGCGGGCACGAAGCGGAGCTGCCTGACACCTGTCTTCTGACAAGTGGCTGGGGGGGCTGGGGCCGTGGGGAGAACCAGGCAGCCGGACAGAGTGGGCGGGTCAGGCTGGAAGTCCAGGAAGAGGCCCGGAGGAGGAAATGGGGAGACACGATGTGTCGCGGGGGAGAAGGGACCCTAAAGTCAAGTCCAGGCAAAAGGGGGAACTTCTGTCGCGGGAACGAAAGAGAAAGAAGATTTACTGGGTGCGGGGACAGGGGCAGAGGGGACCAGAAGGGGGACGGCGGCAGTCGCGGGCCGGCCGATTCGGAAGGTTCCCGTGACACAGCAGAGCTCACAGGCGGAGGAGGCCTCACCTGCCAGCAGGACGCAGAAAGACACAAGGCGAAGAAGACTCCGACTCCTCGGGTCGGCCACAGTGCAGCCCCCAGCCGTGGCCATCTTGCCTCTCGGCTGAGCGGAAGTTTCCGCTCCCCTCTTGTCCGGCAGTGGCTTCTCTAGGCCAACACCGGTGTCGTCTCTGTGGTCCGGGGGGGGGGGGGGGGCTCCCGGGACCGGAAGTTCGTGGGGAGCTTCCGGGAGGTGCTGCGCAGCGGCGCTGACGTGGAGGGAGCAGAAGGGCAGCAGGGAGTGGCGGGGTTTGGGTCGGCACCTCGGAGCCGGAGGCCTGAAGGATGCTAACCAAATTCGAGACCAAGAGCGCGCGGGTCAAAGGTAGTGGAGAAAACCAGGGGAGCTCGGGGCTGGGTGTCGGCGCGGCGCTGCGCGGGGGCGAGAGAGGCCGAGCGGGGCCCACCGAGCGATCCCGGAGGCCGAGGGGAGGAGGGCGGGTCGGCCTGGCGGCCGTTCTGCAGCCCTGTCTCTCCGGAGCGCCCTCGGGACGCGGTTGACCTGCGGCGGCGCCCGCACGGCAGGAGGCCCCGTAGGGCTGCTCCCGTTGCCTTCCGTTCCCTCTTCTCCTGGGGCCGCTGCCCCCGGCTTTGCCCCGTCCCAGGGTCCTGGGACCTGTTGGCGTTTTGATAACCGTGTTGTAGGGAGTGGCCTTGGGGATCGGGTCTCGCCCTGTGCCATTCGCATCTAAGTCTGGCATTTTCGGAAACGAGCGCTGGCTGCCTCTCCCCGAGGCGTGGGCTGCCCCTTACCGACGTCCAGGGCCTGTGTCCTCCCTGCAGACAGGACGCTGAGGCCCGTCACCCCGGCGAAGTCCGAACTTGCTCAGGTTGCCAGATGAAATACTGCACGCCTGGTTAAATTTGAAGTTCAGAGAAACAGCGAAATGATCGTCCGGTAGTGTTCGCTCTTTGTCTGAAGTTCGTCTTGAACGGGACAGCCTCATTCTTAATTTCCTAAATATGGGAACTCCGAAACTGGAGGATCAGTGGGTGGAGGTGGAGGGCAAGGGACTGAGATAGCAGCGGTGTAGAATGGGAAGGGCAGAGAAGCGAGGTCTCTTGAGGGTTGGAAAAATTTACATTTATGCATATAAAAATTTATACATATGCATATATCTTGGATATCTAGGAAGATGCACTGGAACAAGGCGTTTGGGAACTTGGTATTTGGAGTCACATGGGCTTTGCTTTGGAATCCTGAAACAGTCCCTGACAAGCTGTGTGACCTTGGGCGACTCACTTAAGGTTTCTAAATCTCTGCTTTCTCATCCCTAAGATGCACATGGTTAACCTTCTCCTTAGAATTGGGATGAGATCATGTATGAAGTTGCTTGTCACAGTGCCTGGTAGAGACTCGGTGGCTCAAACACCGGAGGCCATCGTTCACGGGGGAGTAGATTCCGAGCAGAGTCGGGGTCTTGTGGGAGTCGGGGCGGAATTTGGGGACGGCTGAAACGGGTCTGCGTCATCCTTGAACTTTCCCTTCTGAGTTCTCACTGGGCAGTAGGGAAGGAAAATGGGGGGGAAAGGTATTTGAATATATGAGAGTTACTGTCAGTGGGAATGACTACATACCACAAAGGAAAAAAATAATTGTTTTAAGTTTTTATTTTCTATTTATTTGTCAGAGAGAGAGAGAGCACACAAGCAGGCAGAGTGGCAGGCAGAGGAGGCAGAGAGAGAAGCAGGCTCCCCGCAGAGCAAGGAGCCCGACGTGGGACTCCGTCCGTTGCAGGACCCTGGGATCATGACCCGAGCCGAAGGCAGCCATTTAACGGACTGAGCCGCCCAGGTGTCCCAGAAAAAATAATTTTTAATGGGAAAATAGACAACTTAGAGGAAATGTAAGTGTTCAGTAAAATGAAAATATTCTCCAACTCGCTAATAATGAAAGAAATATTAAAAAAGAAAAGAAAAGAAAAGGTGGCTCAGTTGGTTAGGCTCTGACTTTAGCTTGAGTCAAGATCCCAGGGTCCTGGGATGGAGTCCTGCATCCTGCTCCTTGCTCGGTGGGGAGCCTGCTTCTCCCTCCACCTGCTTCTCCCTCTCCTTGTGCGTGCGCACGCGCTCTCTCCCTCTTTGACAAATTAAAAAAAAAAAATCTTTTAAAAAAGTTAAATATCCTTTTTTAAAACTTTAGGTTAGTAAAACAAACAAAAGAACAGATAACCAATAACATTCATGTTGGGCAATGTAGCAAAATTGGATTCTCCAGAAACTTGATCAGACTATATGCTCCTAGTCTTTTTGCAGTCAGATAGTATCTGTGAAAATGTTAAACGCACATACCGTATTCCTGAGCAACCCTACTTCCAGCTCTTTAGCCTAAAACGGTAATAATGCAAATAGACTAGATTATGTTTAGAAATATTTTCTTTAAGCTCCGTTTTCTGGTAGATGAAAGTTAGGGGAAAAAACTTAGGCTTATCACTAGAATAATTTTAAAATGTGGTACATTTGGGGGCGCCTGGGTGGCTCAGTGGGTTAAAGCCTCTGCCTTCAGCTCGGGTCATGATCCCGGGGTCCTGGGATCGAGCCCCACATCGGGCTCTCTGCTCAGGAGGGAGCCTGCTTCCCCCTCTCTCTCTGCCTCTCTGCCTACTTGTGATCTCTGTCTGTCAAATAAATAAATAAAATCTTTAAAAAAAAATGTACATTTGTATTTTGCTGTTGTTAAAAAGAATGACGTTGTATATAGATAGATAGATATATACTTAATGAGACCCATGTATAGTATATAGCTAATCGAGAAAAGAAGTTTGTGTAACTTATTTCCTTTTCATAAAATGATATGGTCTGAAAGGATACACTCCAGACTGTTAGCAGTCGTTACTTCTGTGGGCTTCCATTTCCAGTCATCGTAGAGTAAAAAAACACCAGTGTTACCTTCCACCTTAAAACAGCTGTACAACTGAACACAGTGTGTGGAACAAAGGTTTTCAGACACTGGATGACAGGCAGTGCAGGAGAGTGATTCTTGAGAGTCCTGTGGCTGTTTCAGCTTAGCACCTGGAGAGTTTCCAGGCTGTGGTAGAGGGAAGGGGAAGAGCCCTGTGGTCTCACTGAAGACAGCTAGAATTTGCTGGACAGGATACCAAAGAGGGAGCTACAAGGGGAACACTGGAGTCCTGCAGGGGATGCTGTCCGGCCTTTGTCTGAGTCCTCATCTACATTTGCGTGTGAGAAAATGACCCAGAGCCTGGGAGAGAACATCTAGAAAGAAGGCAGAATAATCCCTGCACTCACTTAGAGCTGGGAGTAGTTTTGTGTTCCTACTTGTCAGAATCCAAGGCCTCGTAACGCTGCGGGGCATCACCTGGAGGCCTCAGGTGGCATTGCCTTCACCGTGGTGCCAAATTAGATCGAGACTAATAGCTACTGTGTGCTCACGCTAACAGAACTAAAAGCAGACTTCCAAACAACCTCACAACATCCTAAAACAAAATCTAGCAATATTTAAAGGAGTGTAACAAAATCCAGCACCAAACAGCATAAAATTCATGTCTGGCATTCAGTGAGTGAGTGTATGAGCCTAGGGTCAGCTTAGCTCTTTGTTTTTCCTATCCAAATTGATGGGATGCTATTGTGGCCTATGCTTAGCTAATTGGATCATCCCGTTTGTTTGTTTTTTCCTCCTAGGGCTCAGTTTTCACCCCAAAAGACCTTGGATCCTGACCAGTTTACACAATGGAGTCATCCAGTTATGGGACTATCGGATGTGTACCCTTATCGACAAGTTTGATGAACATGATGGTAAGATATCAGTTTCTAGGAGGAAATTAAATATCTTAGTATTTATTGTCTTCTGGGGTAGTTTAAGCTTTCTCTAGGATTAGAGAATATGAAAGGACTGGATCCTGAATAAGAATCACCTTGGAGGGGCGCCTGGGTGGCTCAGTGGGTTAAGCCTCTGCCTTCGGCTCAGGTGATGATCTCAGGGTCCTGGGATCGAGCCCCGCATCGGGCCCTCTGCTCGGCGGGGAGCCTGCTTCCTCCTCTCTCTCTGCCTGCCTCTCTGCCTGCTTGTGATCTCTGTGTGTCAAATGAATAAAAAAATCTTTAAAAAAAAAAAAAAAAAGAATCACCTTGTTGGTTAGGAAGTATAGGTCTCTCTAACCTACATTGCCTGCTTCCTTCCTCAGGTCCGGTACGAGGCATTGACTTCCACAAGCAGCAGCCATTGTTTGTTTCTGGAGGAGATGACTATAAGATTAAGGTACAAAGGGTCTGTTATGATTGGGAGTAAAGGATAGGATTTGGGTTTGAGCAGTTATGGAAGGGACCCAAAACAGGACGTCACACGCACACAGAGCTCAGGCTTCTGATGTTATCAGGGACACTGATCCAGCAGACATTCATCGAACTCTTGCTGTGTACCAGACACTGTTTTATTTTGGGGGGAATTCAGAAATAAATAAGAAATGGAGAAATATTCTAATAAAATAAGAAATGTTCTAATGGAGGAGATACATATACACCCAAAATAATAGCATGTACAGCTTGCTGAGTGATGCGGTGGAGAGGTAACCAAAGTGAAATCGGGAAGGACAGTCCAGGTCAAAGATAGAAAGGCATGACACAGCTGGGTACATCTGAGACATGTAATGAGTTTGTGTGAATAAACCCTGGAGAAAAGGTGTGAGAAGGGCCAGAAGATGAGAGGGGCCGGATCATGGAGTGCTTATTTGCAGTGCTCAGAAGTTTGGGTGTCATCATTGGTAATGATCCATTACAGGGGTTTAAGTAGACAAGTGACATCAGATTCACTTTTTTTTTTTTTAAGAATACGTGGGCGGTGACGTGCAGGATGTTTGGAGGAAGCAGGCAAGCTGGATGCAGCGACGCCAGTTAGGACACTGTCCTGTAAGCCCGAGTGGTAGATGGGCAGAGCCTGACCTCAGGCGGTGGTGTTTCACAGTGGAGACAGATGGAATTGAGAGCTTGAGGAAGGGCATCAGGGAGTCTGCTGGAGGGATGGTAAGGGGAAGCCAACGAGATGACGTTCATTGCAGGCGTCTAGCCTAGGCCACTGCGTGGGCGGGGGCGGGGTGTACCCTTCACAGGGAAAGGAAGAAACGAGGAGGTCCGGTTTTCTGGAGTGCCGGCGGAGGATGGTGTCTTGGCCTGTTGGGGCTGCTCCACAGCCTGCGTGGCTTATAAGCAACAGAAACTTCTCATAGTTGCGGAGGCTACAAGTGCGAGGTTAGGGACCAGCACAGTCAGCTTCTGGTGACGTTCCTCTTCTAGGCAGCAGATGACTGCCCTCCCTCTGTGTGTCTTCGCGTGGCGGAGGGGTGAGGGATCTCTGCAGTCTGATCGGGACACTGATCGGTGGAGGAGGGCTCCAGCCTCCTCAAAGGCCCTGCCTCCTAATCCGTTCGCATCGGGCATTAGGATTCCAACCTGTGACTGTGGGGGCAGACACAGACATTCAGTCCATGGCAGATGGGGTAATGAGTACCGTCTTGATGCTGATGAGTCTGAGGTAGCTAAGGGGCCGTCTGTGGGGACGCGTCTGCTCTGGAGTCGTATTAGGGCGTTGGCCTCATGAAGGAGGGAGCCGGAGCAGAGGTGGTAGAAGGTGTCGCTCTGGGATTATGTTGAATGAGAAGCTGTCATTGAAGAGCTAGAGGAAGTAGAGTTCGTGTAGGAAAGAATGATTTGAGAGCTTGGGGGTGAACCACGGGGAAGAAGCAGAAGCTTATTGGATGCCAAGGGAGGAGAGAATTTAAAGAAGGAGAAAAGTGGTCGGGATAAATAAGGACCAAGTAACCTTTGGATTGCTTGAGGAGGGAGATGTTAGTGATGCTAGCAGCTTAATAGAAAGTGAGGAAGCAGAACATAGGCAACTCTTTGAAAAGCTTGACTGATCAAGGCAAATCTAGAGGCAGAGTCTTTGAACCTGTAAAAAAAAAAATCAAAAATTTATTTCCTCAAGTTTGCATTAAACGTGTATCAAATCAAACCAGTGAATTTTACTTCATAAAAAAAGGTAATTTTTTCAGAAGCTAGCTCAGAAAACTATGTTATAGATTACGCAGCATAACTTAGGTGACAGGCGTGACACATGATGACTGTCCACAGAGAAAAGAGGCCTTAGAATTATAGGAAGGACAGTTCTTTCTGTTTTTTAGATTTCACACTATTTGCTGGTACGAAGAAGCTCAAACCACTTGATAGATCTCAAAAGCTCCTCGGGATATCACTTTCTTATAATATTTTTAGTAAAGTATTTGTTATTTATATTGATGGCCATTGACTATCAAGAATGGTTAACTTGGGTTCCTTATAATCTGTTTAAGAAAGGAATGACTGGGTGACCTGTAAGAAAAAGGATTTTTTCCCCACATCATTATTTTTTAAAAAGGTTTATTTTCCATTTATATGAAATGTCCAGATAGGCAAATCAGTAAAGACAAACAGTAGATGGTTGTCTGAGGTTAGAGGGGTTGGAAGGAAATGGGGAGTCACAGCTGTTGGGTATAGTTTTGGGGGAGGTGATACAGTGTTCTAAAATTGGTGGTGGTGATGGTTGCACAGCTTTGAATGTACTAAAAACATTAAATTCCATGTTTTTTAGGGGGTAAATTTTGGGGGATTTGAATTATATTCCAGTAAAGCCTTTAAATAAAGGAATTAGCTAGCTGGCGGGGTGTGCAGTGTTACCACAGGAAGGCACAGGTGGCCAAAGTCTAAAAACCCTGTAGGTCTTGAAGGATTCACAGTTCTGGAGTTCGGTAGAGGACTGTAAGGGAGTCAAGATAGTTTGAAGCTGGAAATGTCATTTAAAACACTGAACTCTGTAAGGAGGAAAAGTTAAAGAATTGTATTTATGATCTAATTTTTGTGTGACACTCAAACTCCATTGTGTCCCTGTATTTTATTTATAGATAATTGAGCAGATGACAGTGAAAGTATTGGGATACGTTCACGTTTCACTTCGATGTTTCGTGTTGTTCACCTGTTCTCATTTCTACACACACCTGTTGGCTCCTCCTAAGTGGTGGCCGCTGTGTTAGGCGCCAGGGGGATAGTGTTGAGCATGGTGGACAAGGACCCCGCCTTCACAGAGCTTGCCTTCTTGTTTGGACGATCATAACTTTCAGATTGTTTGAATTTGTTACAGGAAATGGTACTGCCTTTTGTAATTCACAAATGAAAATTAAAATTTTTTTAAGTAAAAAAGGAATAGTAAGTAGTTGGCTTGGGGTAGATTGTAAAAAAATTTTTAAATATTGGGGTGCCTGGGTGGCTCAGTGGGTTAAAGCCTCTGCCTTCGGCTCAGGTCGTGATTCTGGGGTCCTGGGATTGAGCCCCGCATTGGGTTCTCTGCTCAGCGGGGGGGCTGCTTCCTCCCCTCTCTGCCTGCTTGTGATCTCACTCTCTCTCTGTCAAATGAATAAATAAAAATCTTTAAGAAAATTTTTTTAAATGTTAAAATGCTCTTAAGAAGCCACTGACCTCATAATTTTGTACTTTTTTGGGAGGTTTTCTGGATGGGAGTTTGTGCTTACATTTCTGGTCCTGGTTTAGTGTCTTCCTTAGTTATGTTCATTGATAAGTGGTACTTTAGTAGTTAGCGCAACTTTATATCTGAATGTGATGTTTGTCTGCTTAGTTCATCCTTACTGGGCAATGTAGTATTTTCCATAGTGATGAATTAAAGTCTGTTTGCCCAGTACGGGCTGTGAATGTATGGGCATCATTTGCCACCAAGTTAGCAGTCTAAGAGAAGATGATGCCGTATGTTATATTATTGTTTCCTTTTTTTTTTTTTTAATTTTTTTTTTTTCCAAGATTTTATTTGTTTATTTGACAGGGAGAGAGATCACAAGTAGGCAGAGGCAGGCAGAGAGAGAGGGGGAAGCAGGCTCCCCACTGAGCAGAGAGCCCGATGCGGGGCTTGATCCCAGGACCCTGAGATCATGACCTGAACTGAAGGCAGAGGCTTTAACCCACTGAGTCACCCAGGCGCCCCTTATTGTTTCCTTTTGAGTCATGGTATCTGTCCCGCTTTTTTATCCTGATTTAAGGTAGTAGGTAACACACTAGGGGGTCAGTGTTCACGCTAAGAACACAATTATGAAGTGGAAAGAAGAGTTAAGCCTGGGTAGACCTCTTGTTTCATGTTATTAAATAGGGATGGTTTCTCCCCAAAGAAAGGAAAAACCTATCCATAATTGTCCCTAGCCTTGCCTTTTTTTCCCCTCTCCATATATTTAGCTAACCTATGTTTTCATCTTTGATCTTTTTGCCTCCAACCTTAAACAAGTCTTTTCTTTTTTTTTTTTTTGTTTTGTTTTTTAAGATTTTATTTATTTATTTGACACATAGAGATCACAAGCAGGCAGAGAGGCAGGCAGATAGAGAGGAAGGGAAGCAGGCTCCCCGCTGAGCAGAGATCCTGATGTTGGGCTCGATCAGGACCCTGGGATCATGACCTGAGCTGAGGGCAGAGGCTTAACCCACTGAGCCACCCAGGTGCCCCAACCTTAAACAAGACTTCTATCAGGGTTCTTACTTATTTAGAAATGCCAAAATATAAACCAAATGCACTTGTTGAGAAACCTGAAGCTCTTTGAGGCTCAGGACCCTTGTGTCCTATTGCTTAGTTGCGTTTCTCCTTGCAGGTGTGGAATTACAAGCTTCGGCGCTGTCTCTTCACATTGCTTGGGCATTTGGACTACATTCGCACCACATTTTTCCATCACGTAAGTAGCCATGGTGCCTCTAGTTGTAGAGCATTCTTCGCTTTCTCTGTGGAATCTTCTACTTGCATCTCAAGAACCCATGCTTTGATACCAGAATTATCGGAGTTCTTGGAGTGGCTCTTCTAGAATCTGTGTGGTGTTGACCTTTCTGCTTTGTTGTTGATCTTTTGTTTCCTTCTGCGAAAGGAAACACTTAGGGTTATATCGAATTGAATTGAATTGAATT
Organism: Enhydra lutris kenyoni; assembly: GCF_002288905.1. NCBI lineage: Eukaryota > Metazoa > Chordata > Mammalia > Carnivora > Mustelidae > Enhydra > Enhydra lutris. The sequence goes on along the minus strand of NW_019154178.1, from coordinate 4,966,013 downwards.
GGATTCAGTGGGCTGTATAAGGAAGGCATTGATTCTCTATTGGGAAAAGCAGAGATTTGATTTCAGATTTGCTGAGCTAGCGAACAGAAGTTTGCAGATTAATTCCATGTGGAGTGTTTTTAAGTACGTGTGTCTGGAGGGAGATCAAGGTTAGGTGCCGTTTTGATGAGCTAATCAGTTTGAGGCATGAACAATCAAACGTTTCAATCCTAGGATTTTAAGGTGCAGTAGAGGCTGTTCCTTTAGCCAGGCTTTCTACCTTCTTTGATCTGTCAGGTATCCTAGAAGACAGAGTTAAATGTAGATTAGAGACTCCCAGCCTCTTATCCAGTCTCAACCTGTCTGGATCTTTCTATAATTCTGTGCTATTAGATTTAATTTCTACTGCTTCTTGATTAAGTCTCTTGAATTCAATTAGAATATAATGAAATAAGAGTTTCTTGGTTAAGTATAGTTTATTTCTTTTTGTAAAATTAAAAAAATTTAGAATGATTGCAAAAATTATAACAAAAACATGTGAGAATGATTAACCAAAAAGGTGAAAGACCTATAGTCTGAAAACTATAAAACACTGATGAAAGAAATTGGAGATGAACAAAGAAATGGAAAGACATTCTATGCTCATGGTTTGGAAGAACAAATACTGTTAAAATGTCTATACTCACCAAAGCAATCTACAGATTTAATGAAATTCCTGTCAAAATACCAACACCATTTTTCATAGAACTAGAACAAACAGTCCTCGGATTTGTATGGAACCACAGAAGACCCCTGCATAGCCAAAGCAGTCTTCACTTAATCTTAGCCAAAAGACCTAGAAGCGATTAGCCAAAGCAGTCTTGAAAAAGACTGGAGGTATCACAATTTCAGACTTTAAGTTCTATTACAGAGCAATGGTAATTAAAACAGTCTGGTACTGGCATAAAAAGAGACACACAGATCTTTGGAACAGAATAGAGAGGCCAGAAGTAAACCCACAATTATATGGTCAATTAATCTTGGACAAATGAGGAATGAATATACAATGGGACAGATTCTTCAAGAAATGGTGTTGGAAAAACTAGACAGCTACATGCAAAAGAATGAAACTAGACTATTTTTTTCACCATACACAAAAGTAAACTCAAAATGGATTAAAGACCTAAATATGAGACCTGAAACCATAAAAGTCCCAGAGGAGTGTTGGCATGGCTCAGTGGTGAAACAGCTGAATCTTGATCTGAGCTTAGGTCTTGATCTCATGCTGGGCATGGAGCTTACTTTAAAAAAAAAAAAAAAAAATGCTTGAGGAGAGTGTAGGCTGTAATTTCTTTGACATTGGCCCTAGCAGCATTTTTTTTTTTTAAGATTTTATTCATGTATTTGATACAGAAAGATCACAAGTAGGCAGAGAGGCAGGCAGAGAGAGAGGGGAAAGCAGACTCCCTGCTGAGCAGAGCCCCACATGGGGCTCGATCCCAGGACCCTGAAACCATGACCTGAGCCGAAGGCAGAGACTTAACCCACTGAGCCACGTAGGCACCCTGAGCCGTAGCAACATTTTTTAAGATAAGGTCTCCTGAGGCAAGGGAAATAAAAGCAAAAATAAACTTGGGATTACATCAAAATGAACGGCTTTTGTATAGTGAAGGAAACAGTAATCAAAACTAAAAGGCAACCTGTGGAATGGGAGAAGATAATTGGTAAATGACATCCGATAAAGGTTTAGTATCCAAAATGTATAAAGAACTTAAAAAACTTAATACCCAGGTGTCCCTGGGGCTCAGGCAGTTGAGCATCTGATGCTTGATCTCAACTCAAGTCTTGATCTCAGGGGTGTGAGTTCAAGCCCGGTGTTGGGCTCCATGCTGGTGGTGGAGCCTACTTTAAAAACAACAGCAGGGGCGCCTGGGTGGCTCGGTGGGTTAAAGCCTCTGCTTTCAGCTCAGGTCATGATCCCAGGGTCCTGGGATCGAGCCCCACATCGGGCTCTCTGCTCAGCAGGGAGCCTGCTTCCCCCTCTCTCTCTGCCTGCCTCTCTGCCTACTCGTGATCTCTGTCTGTCAAATAAATAAATAAAATCTTAAAAAAAAAAAAAGATTAAAAAAACAAACAAAAAAAAAACAGCAACAACAAACTTAACATCCAAAACCAGATAATCCAATTTAAAAAATGGGCAGAAGACGTGAGCAGACATTTCTCCAAAGATACACAGATGGCCAGCAGACACCTCATAAGATGCTCCACGTCACTCAGCATCAAGGAGATGCAAATCAGAGCTGCAGTGAGCTATCACCTTCCACCTGCCAGAATGGCCAAAATCAACAACACAAGGAACCACAAGCGTTGGCGAGGATGGAGAAAGCGGAACTCTCGTGCACTGTTGGTGGGAATGCACACTGATGCAGCCGCTCTGGAAAAATAATATGGAGGTTCTGCAAAAAAAAAAATAAATAAATAAATAAAACTAGAGCTACCCTACGATCCAGTAGTTACACTACTGGGTACTTACCCCCAAAATACAGAAACACTAATTCAGATGGATACACGTACCCCATGTTTATTGCCACATGAATTACAGTAGCCAAGCTATGGAAGCATCCTAGTGTCCGTTGATAGGTGAGTGGATAAAGAAGGCTGTGGAATGTTCAGTGTTAAACAGGAATAAAATCTTGACATTTACAGGGACATGGATGGAGCTAGAATATAATACTAAGCAGAATAAGTAAGAAAGACAAATATTATATGATCTCCTTGCGATGTGGAATTTAAGAAATAGAACAAATGAGTGAAGGAGAAACAAAGACAGATCAAGAAACAGATTGCTAACTATAGAGAACAAGATGATGGTTACCAGAGGGGAGGCTAGGTGAAAAAGGGGATGGCGATCAAAGAGTGCACTTACCATGAGGAAAAAGAAAATTCTCAGACGGCGCAGGCCTTGCTGTGAGCTCGTGGCTGGTGATGAGGCCTTCCTGCTGACACTTGGTCCTGGAGGACCTGCTTCACTTTATGAGAAATGAAGCCAAGAGTGCTTTCTGTTCGATGCCTGAAACTTCTCTCAATGCACAGAACAAAATGAAGGAAATACATTTTATTAAGGCTGTTCTCTGAGTCCTTTCATCCTAAATTTTTACCTCTAGCACTACTGGGACTTTGAGGAAATCATGTGCAGTGTTAAGACCCTGTGGCGTTTGCTTTTATTTTAAGTCTAGAATGATTGGAGGAGGAGGTGGCCAATGTGAATGGAACACTTGCTGAGTGGCGTGAATGGTTTTAGGTACCTCTTCCATGGTTCTCCACCACGGGGGATTTTGCCCCCTAGAGGACATGGTAGTGTCTGGACACATTTTTGTTGTCATGGCTTAGGGCACAAAGGCTGCCCACATCTGGTGCACGGAATCCGGGTACGCTGCTAGACATCCTTCCATGTACAGAACACTCTTCAAAGACTCATTCGACTCAGAAATGTCAATAATAACCCCATTTTATGGATGGAAAAATCTGGGTTTCAGTGATGTCAGGTAATTAATAGAAATATATGTGATCAATTAAAAAAAAGGAAGACATTTGAGAATGATAACCGCTTGATGAGATGATCTGTGAAGCAGATTGTTTTGTCCTCGGGGTAAGGGATGTGCTGAAGATCTGTCCAGAACAAGTTGCCATCCAGTTGGAAAGTTCAGAAAAAGTTTCTTTTATTTTTTGCCTCAATAAGTAGATGTGTGCCTTGTACTTATTAAGTTCTTTGCTAAGCACTGAACAGTATTACTACTGTGAATAAGAAATACCTTCTTTTCTCAATAAACTTACAGACTCTAAAAGAACTCAATTGTTTTTCCATGTTATTTTGTGCCTTGGTTCCTGAGATGGGAATTTTTTGAGACTGGATGGTGTGACAGAAGTCAGACCATGAAACAGTGTTCTAATCCTAGAGTAAAAGGGAGAAGATCCTTTCATAGGATCTTAATTGACAGGACAAACTGTGTATAAGTAGAAATACATGTAGGCACACACATACACATAAAAGTAAGAACGATATATATTCTTTGCCTCTCATAATCCTTTATGTCTTTGTCTGGCTTCCATTCTGAAATCTCCAGGTGAAGTGCCACTGTGGGAAAAGCTGGTAGAATGGTGGGGAGGAGACAGAAACTGTGGTCCCTTTGCTAGTACAACTGAGATGCCCGGCAATGGGGGTTTCCTCCAAAGAGAGGGATGGCTACAGAGCCCGAAAAAACACATTTGTTTAGTGTTGAAACCCTTGTCTGGATTGTCTTTCAGGAATATCCCTGGATTCTGAGCGCCTCAGATGACCAGACCATCCGAGTGTGGAACTGGCAGTCTAGAACCTGTGTCTGGTAAAGCAGGAGATGGAGCCGAGAGAGAGGCTTCGTTCTGCCTGTGTTTGCATAATGAGCTTCCCTTCAGAGCAATCCTTTCCCTTCCCTGGTGGGCCCTGCCCACTGACTAATTACTCATTGTATTTGTAAGATGCTGTTACAGATGATAAGTATAGAGGCAGTCTTGTTAGTAATGTAACAGTCTGGATTTTCTGATCACTTCTTGCCAGGGAAGGGAGGGCATCACTAGACTTTTAGAACAAAACTTTCAGCTCGTTTTCAGTTCTGTTCCCATGAAACCCGAGTTAAGGTCTAGGCCATCATCCTGCTTTGTGTTCAGGTCTTGAGCTTTCCGTGAAGCTGTAAGGACCATTGAAAATGATGCTATTTAAGAGCGATTATCCCACCAAAATCTAACTGGTAGTTTCCAGTATAAATTACTATGACTCCATTTATTTTGACATAGGAACTTTTTTTTTTTTTTTTTTTAAGTTTTAATTTATTTGACAGAGAGAGAGACAGTTTGAGAGGGAACACAAGCGGGGGGACTAGGAGAGGGAAAGCAGGCCTCCCGCCAAGCAGGGACCTCGATGTGGGACCTGATCCCAGGACACTGGGATCATGACCTGAGCTGAAGGCAGACGCTTAACGACTGAGCCACCCAGGCGCCCCGATATATGAACATTTTTAATAGGAGAGGAGAGCGGGGCAATGTACGTCTCCTGCAATTAGTAACGTTTAAATTCTGAAGCATCGGAGGAAAGAAGGGGACTATTGTTAAAAGAGCTGACGTTGCTTACTGTTACTAGTTCAAAATTGTTAGGGTGACTTGCCTTTGCCTCCAAAAAGAAAACTTGGGACTGTTATCTGTTAAGTACGGACAGTGGTATTTAGTGTGTAGGAGTCTGTTGAGTCCTGCCTCTAATTTGGTATTGTCTTTGTTTTTTCTTCTTGCAGCGTGTTAACAGGACACAACCATTATGTAATGTGTGCTCAGTTTCACCCTTCAGAAGACCTGGTTGTGTCAGCCAGCCTGGACCAGACTGTGCGAGTTTGGGATATTTCTGGTGAGCTGCCCAAGTTCAGGGGACAGCCCCATCATGTCTGGCGCAAAACTGCAATTGCTTTTAAAATAGTGAGGGTAGTTGGCTTAGAACAGGAGAAGTTAGAATATTCTGTTCTCGTGTAATAGCGTCTCTGCTTAGGAGGGTATTAAGTCTGCTTTTGATGGTTCTTCGCGTTAGCGGATTGTTGAGGAAAGTGGCTGCTCTGGAAAGTATATTTAACCTGAAGGGAGTTTTACTTGGTAGGTGGAAGAGTTTGTAGTTAAAATCTAGCTGATGCTGTATAGTGTAATATGTAGAATCTGTATACCTGGGAATATCTGAGAGTCATGCCTTCCAGTGAAGTAAAACAAGAGATAACATCTTCCACCAAAATGAATTTTGGGAATAGATTAATGCAGGGAAACAAGATTCTGGAATCTTGTGGCCTCATTTAAAAATAGAAAAATCACTCCCATTTCTTCTAATGTAGGGAGCCCAGGGGAGGGTGGGATTTTTATGTCCAGGAAACCTTTCAGTGGGCAGACTTCTAGAAGTTAAAATGACCAGAAATTAAAATAGGTTTATAGATTTTGGAGAGTTGGGATAATCCCTCCTTTCACAGTTTATGTATCTTGATTTGGGAGTGAGGATTTAACTGTTTGGCGCTATGTAGAGGAGACGTGAGAAGTTGCTAAGCCAAGAGCATAAACGCGCGGAAAGGACGGCCCCTGTGAGGCGGGCAGGCCAGTCGGCCAGTAGGCTGGCTGGCTGGAAGTGCTTCATGGATGGCTGGAACGTGGAAAAGGAACACCGGCTGCTGTGGTTCCCTGCCCAGTAAAGTCTACTTCTCACCTGCTGAATTGTCTCTCTACTTGTTGCTTTTCAGAATTCCTAGAGATTGGGGTTCTGTGGAAGGTCAGTGGCTAGAGTGCAAAACACTTGTTTCCTTCTATGAAAGGAAGGACTCGGGTCCTTGGCCTGGTTCTTTTTTGTGGCAGAGGTGTCACCCGTCTAAATTGTGTGGCCCAGGTGATAGCTTTTCTCAGCTCACTGGTGACGTGGCGGGCCGGAGCACACAGTGCTTGCCCATTGTACGAGCCACTTAGGAACAGCAAGTCAGAGAGTTGGATTTCTGGGAGCAGTGCTCGGAATGCTGCCGGAGCAGTGGGGTAAGGTCCACGCAGCATGGAAACAGCTGGGGGAGGATGAGGGCAGAGGGAGAGCCGAACCTTTGGGTTCTTTTTTTTTTTTTTTTTTTTTTTTTTAACTTTTCAACTTTCTCATGTGTACGTATTTTGGTGTGGCAGAGATCTGAGGAGCTGGAAGCTAATATAGGTGACACAGACGCTCTTACCCATCCCTCTAGCCCCCTCCCCTTCCCAGGCACTGAAGCATTTTTGACAGAAACTCAGCGTATGTTACGTATTGTCTTGAACTTGGGAATGGCAGTCTGAGTCCTGTGTTATGGCAAACCGTTATGATGACTCTCGTCTTAGAATTTCTAGAACCGTCTGCACTTCTCAGAGGGTCAGGATTAGAGGGCAGCGGCATCAGCAAGAGTGTATGGGAGATAGGCAAGTTGTGCTCTTTTCTACTGGGGCTTTTGCCATTGCAGTTTTTCGTCAGACTGATGAGGCCTTTTGAGGTACACCCAGATGTGACCAGCCTTGCCAAGAGGCGTTAACACAGGCAGCGTGAGCCTGTGCTCTCTCCTCACCGCTCGTGCCGGGGGGCTCCTTATTTACTCTCTCAGTAACCCAGCTGTGGCTTGCCATGGTTTTCCCTGTGCACACATTCAAAGCGCCCTCTCTGTCTCTGGGTGCAGGAGCCTCGGGGCTTGCATCCGGCGCACGCAGTTTCTGCTGCGGAGCCTCCCTTACTGAGAAGAGCGTCTCCCAGCCAGAGCTCTGTGACAGGACCCAGCGCCACTCAGATACTTGGAGTGACTGTTTTCTCACTTCTCATGAGAATGGTCTATAGCTAATGCCATTGTAGATCATAAAGAAGTTAATTTGTTACGCGCTTAAGGGATGCGTTGGCCGATAGGACTTCTGAGAGGGGCCTCTCCGCCCCACTCTGAGAGTGCTGGCCGCGCCCCCACGCTGGCACAGCAGGTGCCGGTGGCCTGGTATGGGGATTGGGCCTGTTCGGGTGATGGATTCTCACTGATAACCTGAAATGCCCAAAGCAAGGAATCCTTGTCTTCACTTTTGTAGGTTGAAGGTCATTTTTGCGTCAGAATTAAGGACCTTAAAACCGAGAAGAGAGAGAGTTTGACCCCAGTTGGGGTTTCTACTTGCTCTTGAATGTGTGCAGGGCATGGGTCACCGTCTAACAGTTGCGATTGCTGTACTTGTTTAGCATATGTGATACTGAGGACCTTGTGCTGACTTGCTCTACTAATGTGAATGCTCTCTTTCCCGTTTCTAAGTGTTTTTCGCTACTTAAAACTCTCTGGACTTCCAGTAACCCCTTAACGAGAGTGAAAGGAGTTGCTTTGGTCTTTAACCAAAAGGAGCTTTGAGTTAGACTTTTACATTTATTCTTTCCTTTTCTTGAGATCAGCACACTCTTTTTAGCCGAGTTATTTTTGCCTGGGTTCGAATAAGTCTGAACGCAGGAAGAGGAATTAGCTTTCAGGTCTTTTAGGGACCAGAGGTAGTAACTCTGAGAGAGGAAAAGTGCGTTCTGAGTCAGAGAATGAATATCCTCACATTTAAAGGACTGCGGAAAATCCTAATTGTTTGGAGTATCTACCTCTTTGAGCTTAACATACAGTAAGAAAACAGATCTTTAAAGAAAAACCTGTATTGTTATCTGTGCTATGAGAATTCAGCCCCTTGGGGCTTACTTAACCTGAATCTTTTCTGTTAGCCTGGCAAAGTATGTTTAAAAGAGAATATGTTTACAATCTAGATAGAGAAGATAGGTTGTTTTTTTAGCTTGATCTTCCAAGTAAACTGACAGTTAAATTATCTTAATGTGCTCACACCTTTGCATGTCAAGCCCATGTAATTCAGGCTTTATCTTTGAAATGACAACTAAAAAAGTATTAATTTGCTGCCAATCCCTGTCTTTATTCTTCTCTTTTTACTACTTCCCCTGGCCCCCACTGGGAAGCGTGCGTCAGCCTGGTCCAGTCTGAGAGTGAACTCCCTTCCCTCTGGATTTGAGTAGCTGCTGTAGAAATTTTCCATCTGTCGTTCAGTCGTAGTGAGTGGCTTTTCAAACGCTCAAATATTTCTTCTCTAAGTATCTTTTTCACTGCCTGTCACTATTCATCTGTCTGGGTTTGCTCTGCCTCCTTTCCTGAATCATGACAGCAAGTGCAGCAGAGGCTTGAGTTCTGTCATATGGCTTTTCCTTTTAATGTGTTTGTTGACGTTTATTGGAGGTGAAGTTCCTCACAGCTGTCTCTGTCTTCCTTGACTCTGTTTCATACACCAGACCCATTAGAAGAAGTTGACAGATCCCATTAAAGAGACAAGCGAAGTAAGTGAGAAGAGACATCCCTTTGATGATGTACTTACGAAGGTTTGGAGAGTGCATTTTTGTTACAGCATCCGTTTTATTTCTCTTACTATTGACTAAGTGCTCATCTTGGACAGGGGACGAGATGATTGACGCCATTGGGCCCTCTTAGCACTTGTCTCCCCAGTGCTGATGTCTACATGCCCCTGGGAGAGAAGAGATTACATTAATATTGTAATTTTAAAACAAAGATAAATGTAATCATTAAACTTAAATGTTTATATTTTCCTACAGAGGCCAACTTTTAGGCTTAAGGTGACTTAAGTTTTATTTTCAGTGATGGCTTTTATTTTCCCCCCAATTGTGGATACTTGTTTTTTTATTTTACAAGCGCTAGTAGTTTGAATTTCCGCTTTCCCCACAAATACTTCAAAAGATAGAATTTTAGTCCCAGTTCTGTTTTCTTATTAAAGTATAATTATACCTGGTTGCCTGTCTCTAAGGTTGTTATCAGGATCAAATTATAGAACATCTGTAATCAAGTGTAAAATGTAAAATTGAGTGTTTTGAAAAATCACAAAGTGCTTTTCAAATGTAAAGTAGTTGTAAAATATGCTAACAAGCATAGCTTCGTTTGTGTACCACAGATAGTCTTTAAAGATAGGTGTAGTTGAGCCCTGAGTTTGGGTCCTGTGTGAATAAGACTGTTCTTATCCTGGTGTCTTTTTTCTGTTGTCTTCAAATTATGGGAAGTTCCAGTGAAACTAGCCTCCAGAAGATTTGTTGGCAAAGTACACATATTCAGATCTGTAACCAGCCTTTTTAAGTAAGAGCTTAAAAGGACTGGCGGTTTTTATTTATTTATTTATTTATTTATAAAATTTATTTTGGTCCTAACTAGATTTTATTAGTCATGATCTAAAGGAAAGAAATTACATTGGTCCGGCCATCTTTTTGTTGCGAGTACGTCATGAAGTTCTGTTGTGCATGAGGACATGACAGTTGAAATTATTTTGGTCCCTGTGCAAGAGTCACATGGAAGAGTACACTTTCTGCATAGTTGTACTTGTATCCTCTCTTCCACCAAACAGCTGTTCGGTGTGTAATAGGCCTTGTTTCCTTAGCTCTCTGGAGCTGTCCCGTGGAGTGGCCGAGCAGCATCCCGCTTGAGAAGCACGGAGCTGTGGCTTCCCCAAATGGCCTTTCTTCCAAGGTTTTTGAGATGATGGAAGAAAAGTTACTGTAGTTGCCATAAAGTTGAAAGTGGAAATGGGAGGTTTACCGCTTCAGGCCACAGTTCAGGAACAAGACTGGGAATGATCTCAGGGAGACAGCGCTTGGGGCGAAGCTTGCTGAGGAAGTTAGCCGGGTCAGGAGTCTGGATCGCCGTCCTCGTCCTTGGGGAGATCCCAGTAGCAGGGCTGTGAAGCTTCAGGGAGGGAAAGAGAGGCTCATCAAAGTACGTCAGCATCTTGAACATTTTTAGAGAGAGGTAGATGGGAGCTCTTGACCGACTTCAGTCTCTCCCGATTTCTTTTTCCTTTCTTTGTCGTTAACGTCAGTCTCTCCCTCCACCTTCCCGTGCCTCTGTTACTGGGCTCTCTTTGGTAACATGATTTTGTGTCTTCCATCCCACTCCTCCTCCCTTCAAAGGTCTAAGGAAAAAAAACTTGTCCCCTGGTGCAGTGGAGTCCGACGTGCGAGGAATAACCGGAGTCGATCTGTTCGGAACGACCGACGCGGTGGTCAAACACGTGCTGGAGGTACTGATCTTCGAGGCTCGTTGGGGCTCTCGTCGGGGGAGCAGGGATAGGACGCCGCTCGCTCATTCCCTCCTGGGGCAGAGATGTGTGTGGTGCCTGTGAAGTGCTGGGCATTGTGTGGAGGCCCTGGAGACAGAAAGTCCGGGAGCTGGGAGAGGTGAAGCCTCTGGTGGCCCCTGAGGGAGAGTCACACCCAGCGGGGAGGGAGGGAGAAAGTGGTGTCGGCTCCCAAAGCAGAGTCCGTTCGCAGGCATCTCGAGAGAGGAGGGAGTGGGGTGGGGGTTGTGATGTGATCAGAGTTAGTAAGGACCAGCCGTGGGTGAGTAATTTGTGTGCGTGGTGAGGAAACAGAAGAGCATTAGAGAAAGATACTAGGTTTTTAAAAATACCTAATTTAATCCTCACAGCTATCCTCCGAGGCAGATATCGGTAACTTCATTTTACAGATGAAAAAAATTGAGACTTAGAGAAATTGGGCAGTTTACCAAAATTCACATGTATCTAGTAAATGGAAGAACTAGGATTTGAACTTGGATCGGATTCTAAAACCCAGGGGATTTACGCCACAGCATTAAGTCTCTGTAAAACACTGCTGATCGGAGACTACCTTATCTGCTGTCCTGTTGCAGTACTGAGTACAGCTAAGTACAAGATGTCTGAAAATGAGCAGTTCTCAAGCTTTGTGGTGTGAGAATCTCTCTATACCCTTGAGACTTACTGAGGACCCCAAAGAGTTCATGTTAACGTGGTTTATATCTTTCAGTTTTTACCATATCTGTAATTAAAAGTAAGAACTTTTTAAAACATAAAGTACATAAGCACACATTCCGTTAGCCATCAAAGCAATGACGTCATGTCATGTAGCCTCTGGAAAACATTATCCTCAGGAGAGAGTGAAAGTGAAAAAGGCAAATAATGTCTTAACGTTATTACAAAAATAGTTTTGGCCTCGTGGGTTTCCTAAGAGTATTGGGACTCACCCGAGAGTTTCCTGACCACATTTCCTCCAGTTATAAAATTGGTTTTTATTCTTGTGAGGCTCATAATTAGTTGGGGAAATAACTTATAAATAACAAAACAAGGCAGTGTATCCCAAATGCAAGTGATGCTGACTTTGGGGGTAGAAGGATTTGGGAATTGCCGTGAGAACTTGGGTATAGTATTGGGTGGATTGGTACTAACTCTCATGTTCGTATTTTAGACTACCGTAATCCCTTGACTCTTCTCTGGAAGAGTAAAAATCAGAGATGTTTTTGATAACCTCCCGGTGGCGCTTTAGTTGGCTTTCAGTGATGGTTACAAAGCCGCTGTAGAAGAACCACTTCTTTTTTTCCACAGGGTCATGATCGTGGAGTAAACTGGGCTGCCTTCCACCCCACCATGCCCCTTATCGTCTCTGGGGCAGACGACCGACAAGTGAAGATCTGGCGCATGAACGGTGAGTAGGCCAGGGACGGTGTCACTGGGTCTAAAGAGCCAGCTGCCGGCCAACAAGGTGAAGGAGCCAGGTCTTCTGGACTTAGTCACCCATTTTCCTACCTTGGGTTCTTAACGCTAACCCTAGGAGCATAGAAATTGTCCCATTCTTTTTTTTCCTGTTTTGAGGTATCCTAATTTTGAGGATGCCTTTTTTTTTTTTTTTTTTTTTTTTTTTGAGATTCTATTTATTTATTTGGCAGAGATAGACACAGCGAGAGAGGGAACACAAGCAGGGCGAGTGGGAGAGGGAGAAGCAGGCTCCCCACGGAGCAGGGAGCCCGATTCGGGGCTCGATCCCAGGATCCTGGGATCATGACCTGAGCCGAAGGCAGATGCTTAACGACTGAGCCACCCAGGCGCCCCATGATTTTGAGGATTCTGAACATAGTTAGGAGTAAACATTCAAAAAATATTGAGTACCTGCTTTGTACTAATCATTGTTCGAGACTCTGGAGATACAGTGGTGACTAAAAGCTATGGAGCCTGCATTTATTCTTCCATGAGAGCTAATGACAAAACAGGGTAAGAAGATGATGGAGAAGAGGTGCCGTCATTGATGGTTGGGTCTGGATGGAAGAAGAAACATATAGAGATTCAGAGGCTTAAATGGAAAAATTGCCCTGTCGGAGAGAAGTTGCTTGTGTAGCATTTTGGAGTAGCTCCTAGCATTTGGTCAAAGATGCCATAATTTTAAGTCCTGAACTTGTAGAGAGTCGTGATGACCTAATTCTCTCTGGTCCTTTAGAGTCAAAGGCATGGGAGGTTGACACCTGCCGCGGTCATTACAACAACGTTTCTTGTGCCGTCTTCCATCCTCGCCAAGAGCTGATCCTCAGCAATTCGGAGGACAAGAGTATCCGAGTCTGGGATATGTCCAAGCGGTACGGGGGATGTGATGACGTGTGACCCAGGCCAGGGGAAAGCCCCTCCTGCCTCTCATTCTTTCTCCTAAAAGGCAGATTAGACTGCCTCTGTGCGTCTCTCCCATCTTCAGCACATGGAGAAGTCTGACCCGATGTTTTCAAGGGGCCTAGAGATCAGCCCGCATTTACAGATCTCCTGTCAAATACAACTTTCACATGTATTCTTTTTTCCTCCAAATTTAAGCATGTTCTTCAGTAGTTAGAGAAAGAAATGTGGAATTGAAGGTAATATACTAGGAAATCGTGATGAATAAGGGGAAGTTGAAATACCAAAATATTAGGGTCAGTGAGGTTTCCTCTTCTCTTGGTAGAATTTATCAAGACTCCTCTTACTTAGTATGTGCAACTTGCTGTCCCTGATTTAATCTTTAACCCGTGTGCTGGCTTACACTCAGTGCTCAGTGCTCTTGTATGTGATAAGCTGAAGATTACTCGGAAATTAATATTTTCCTTTGTGTATCCTTTGCTTTCCTAGGACTGGGGTTCAGACCTTCCGTAGGGACCATGATCGTTTCTGGGTCCTAGCTGCCCACCCCAATCTGAACCTCTTTGCAGCAGGTAAGGGCCATTTCTTCTCTTTTTCTCTTGTTTAAGTTGCACGTCTGTTAAGAGAGTGAATCTCTACCAGCTTTCTCGCCGGTTGGTGCATGGCAGGGTGGTGGGGAGGGCTAGGGTTCTCAGAGCTGTGCAGCTGAAGCTTCTCTCCTTTGCTCCCCCTTACCTTCCTGGAGAACTGTTTGTTCGGGGTTGGTTCTCCACCCAGATCCATTTGACAAGAAAGCCCCTTCCCTTTGATCAGTTAGGAAGCTAATGGTGGATACTCAGGGTTGCCAGTCAGAAGAACTGAGGAGCTGAGAGGCTGAGTTTCCGTCATCCGCGTAGCAGATGCGTGCTGCGCGCCAGGCCGTCGTCTGGGTGCTGCTGTGAGTGCAGTGTCCCCGACCCTGGGGAACCCTTATTTGTAGTGCGGGGCGGAGGGACCGTAAAACAAGTATATAAAACACGTGGAAGATGCTTTGAAGAAAAGCAAAAGGAAGGGGTGTGGGGAGGGAAGTGTGGACACTGCTGCTTTGTGTTGGGTGTGGAGGACAGTGAGGGATGACACACACACTGATGGTGCTGGGAGGGCTGCTGGGCACCTGTGAGTGGCATCAGAGGTTAGGAAGGGCACAGCGAGTAGGGGCTGAGTCGTGGGGGGGAAGAGCAGATCCGGCTGTGCTCTGCCTTGCAGGCCAGGGTTAGAGTCCAGATTTTTTTTTTTTTTAAAGATTTTTATTTATGTATTTTATGTATTTGACAGAGGCAGCAAGAGAGGAAACACAAGCAGGGGGAGTAGGAGAGGGAGAAGCAGGCTTCCCACTGAGCAGGGAGCCCAGTACGGGGCTCGATCCCAGAACCCTGAAATCAGTTGTGCTGAAGGCAGACGCTTAACGACGGAGCCACCCAGGTGCCCCAGAGTCCAGATTTTACTCTGAATGGGCGGGGAGCCGTTGGAAGGTGCCCGTTAGGGAAGTGAATGATCTGGTTTACGTGTAGAGAGCTGACCAGGAGGACAAAGGTCAGAGGTTTCTCTGAGAGGTGGTTGATGCTAGTAGGAAAAAAAGCAAAAGATTTTTAAAAACAACTAAAAAGGCTTTTTGAATTAGCGTCCCCATTCAGCAAAACCTCTTATGTTCTTGCTGTGTGCTAGGGACGGGGGAAGGATGGAAATGATTTTAATTTCTCTCTTCAGGAAGCTGGTGGTGTCGGGAGCCAGTGGACTTAGTTACAGTGCAGGGTGTTAAGTGCTGGGTGTTCAGCGTAGTGGACATACTATGTCCTGTTAGTTTCAGGGGAATATCGGAGTGATTTGGTATCTTTATGTATTCCAAGATAATCCTCAGGATTCAGTCTACTTACTGTCTGTCACCAAACGAAGTTACAGTGTCGTTGACTGTTTTCCTGACGCGATGCATCTGTCCCCAGGACTTACTTATTTTGTAACTGGATATTTATACTCAATTCCCTTTACCTATTTTGATCGCTCTCCACCGCCTCCAGCCTCTGGGAACTACCAGTTTGTTCTCTGTATCTGCGGTCTGTTTCCACTGTGGTGGTGATGGTGGTCATTTTTGTTTGTTTTGTTTGTTGGATTCCGCATACAAGCGAAATCTTAGAGTTTTTGTCATTCTATGTCTGTCTTATTTCACTTAGCATAATTCTTAAGTCCATTTATGTTGTTATGAATGGCACGATTCCATTCTTTGTGGCCTAGTAGTATGCTTGTGTGTGTGTGTAACACGTCTTCTTTCCCCATATATCAGTGCATATGTGTGTTGCTTCCGTATCTTGGCTACTACAGATAATGTTGCAGTGGACGTGGAGGTGCATATCTCTCTTCAAATTGGTGTTTCCATTTTCTTCAGATAGATACCCACTAGTGGAATTGCTGAATCATACGGTATTGGTATTTTTAAGTTTTTGAAGCACTCCATACTGTTTTATAGTGGCTGCAACCAATTTACATTCCCACCAGCAGTGCACAAGGGTTCTCTTTTCTCCACATCCCCACCAGCATGGGCTATCTCTTGTCTTTCTGGTACTAGCTGCCCAGACAGGAATGAGCTGATACCTCATTATGGTTTTGATTTGCATTTCCCTGATGATCAGTGGTGTTGAGCATCTTTTTATGTGTCTGTTGGCCATTGCTGTGTCTTCTAGAAATGTCTATTCAAGTCCTCTGCCCATTTTTTAATTGGTTTGTTTGTGTGTGGTTTTCTTTTTTTATATTGGGTTGTGTTCTTCAGATATTTTGGATATTAACCCCTTATTAGATAATGTGATTTACAAATATTTTCTCCCATTCCATAGGTTGCCCTTTTATCCTTTTCATCTTGTTGATGATTTCCTTTGCTGTGCTGAAGCCTTTTAGTGATGGAATTCCGTGTGTTTATTTTAGCTATAATGGAACGTTGTACGAAGTGTTGGGAGAACACAGAGGAGGGTTTGTCAGATGTGATGGTGTGATACAGAAGATTAGGAAAGGTTTCACAGAAATTTATTTGAATAAAGATTCTAAGAACTGTGACAGCTTAGACAAATAAAGGATGCATTTAGGTATCTTGGCTTTTAGCACGCACATGCAGTCCTTATCCTTGTGTATCTTCTGCTTCCAGCTTGCTTTCTTGCCTACAGCTAATTCTTTCGTCTTCTCCCTGTGCCCCAGGCCATGACGGTGGCATGATTGTGTTTAAACTGGAGCGGGAACGGCCAGCCTATGCCGTTCATGGCAATATGCTACATTACGTCAAGGACCGATTCTTGCGTCAGTTGGATTTCAACAGCTCCAAAGACGTAGCCGTGATGCAGTTGCGGAGGTAAGTCCAACCCGTTCTTCCCCCAGGCCCTCTCTGTCGCTGAAGGTGATGCCCACACCGGACTCTGCTTCCAACAACATTTTGGATCTCAGCGCCTCTCACTGATCGAATCCCTGTTGGGGAGCCTACTCAGCTGAAACCCCAAGAGCGTGGCAGGCAAGGAAGGTGCCAAGAGGAGAGTGGGGGTCTCCCTAAGGAGAACGCTAGTGACCCTGTGCGGAGGAGACCGTAATGGCCACAGTCCGCCAGGTCTCCTGCAAATCACAGTCTCCTGGGGCAGAGCAGCCCAACTTGGTGACAGGCCTTTTTGCCTCTGTTTGGCATTTCTGTAACTTTCCTTTGCTTTCCAGCAAAATGCACACATCTCTAAACTAGAATATATGGCTCTGGAAGCTCTTAACTCTGAAGATAGGATAACCTCTGGGATGTCTGGCAAAAAGAACTGTCCTCTTGGAAAGCCAGCTGCATCAGCGTGCTGAAACATTCATGGTGGCAAACTCTGGCATGAGGGTTTGATAAGCCACCCTCCAGCGTCACTACAGTAAAAAGATGGGTTTATGTGAATGCTCCGAGGGACAGGAGAAATTAGCCAGAGACAGAGCACATCATGTTACTCTGTGTGTCCCCTGCAGTTATGTGTAGGAATGTGTACCCAAGAAGACCCCCGTCCTGCTCACTACAGTGCGTGCTAACCCTGCCTTCCTTCGGATAGCTGGGCTTGTACTAGGGTTTGTCTTTTTTAAAACTGTTTGTCAAAGCTGATTTAGGGATGTCCCCAAGCCTTAAAGGAAGGAAGAGAGTAGATGCAATATTGATTTTTATTCCTGATTATAAAAGTGATGAGTATATGTATACAGACTAGATAAGTAGGAGGCGTGGGAGTAATTCCATTCTTCCGTCCTGATTCCTCTTCCGTATTTTCTCTTTTTTCCATGTATAACTCCAGTGGTTCCAAGTTTCCGGTGTTCAACATGTCATACAATCCAGCAGAAAATGCAGTCCTACTGTGTACGGTACGTAACCCATGGAGTCGTCCTAGGACCTTCTTGTTTTCCATAGGTCTTTTTCTCATGCCCTTAGGGAACCTCCGGTGGCTCCTTAGAAGCTATGTAATGGTCATTTAAGGGAGCTAACATAGTAAACAGGCTCAAACCAGGTCTGCTTCAGTGATCACAAACATGTTAGGGTTTGTGAACTTCTTTTGCATAAGGATGATGATCTCTAAACTGAATGGACCATCGAGATGAATGCCCCAGGTCACTATATCCTGTGTGGAGATTCCTGTGGAGATAGACACACTATATCCTGTGTCTCTGATTCCTCCATGTGGGTAAAAATTGTGGCGCTGACTTGAAGGAGGGTTCCTGTCAGTGGAGTTGCTTTCAGGATCAGCCAGTACCCCCCATGTTTCTTGCCTTATAACTTGGGGGGAAAAGAAGTGACATTCTAGTATTAGTGTCCTTTTCGCCAAGTTAAAAAGAATGAAAACCTGTCTTTGGCCATATGACTTTGAGTGTCTAATCTGGTCCTTGTTCAGTATCTAAGAACGTTTTTTCCCTGACAGTTGTCTTTACTCTCTTTTCTCTGATTTTTTTTTCCTTTTTTCCCTTTGAACAGATGTTAAAGGGGATAAGTGTATGCAGGTAGAGCAGCCAGACTATTGGTTTGGTTCGTTAATTTTTGGAGCAAAGAGCAATCCCTGCTACGTTTCAAATACTACCTGCGTCTTTGGAGATTACAAAATATACAGTGCCATGAATTCTGACTTCTTGGGCAGTGAGCCTGAGAATTTTTAGTGTAGAAACCTTCCCTTGCCCTCTGGCTGGAGGGTGAGGAAGGGATAGCTTCAGACTCTTGTGCGCACAGTGTTCTCTGTCTGAAGAAGCTGCTGCCTTGCGTTCCTCTCACTCGCGATCTGACCTCTCTCTGTCCTCTGCAGAGGGCCAGCAATTTAGAGAACAGTACCTACGACCTGTACACCATCCCCAAGGATGCGGATTCCCAGAATCCTGACGGTAGGTGCTTCTTGTGTCTGCCAGCTTGCGCACAGTGCTCCTCGCCCGCGCCGTCCGCCCCTTCAGGGTTTTCACGTCCCATCCCCAGGCTGTGGCCACATCACTCACGGCTGTTGGCAGGGGCCGCTGACAGTTGCATCAGAGGCGACCATAGTGTGAAATATTCATGTCCCTCCTCCATTTTATTACTCCAGCTAGATATATATATTTTATAATTTGGTTATTAGAAACTCTCCATTTTCTCTTTCGGCACAGCATGTTATCCTAGTTTATTGTCAGCTGATATGATTTTCACCCCAGTAGTTTCATTTATTTAAGAATGTGGTTCCAATCTTGCCGGGTCTCATCCTGCGACTGGGATTTGTGCTCTCCCATCCACATCCAGATCCGATAGGTTTCCTTTTGCATGTCAGAGAGATGAGGCTGCTCCCAGCGCCACACCCCACCAGGGACCCCAGGATCCAGCTGAGACCCTGTCTCCCTCTTCCATCACTCCCACCCCTGTTGAGTCTTCCCTGTTAGAATTTGCGGACCGCCTTCTCGGAAGCTCCTGCCCTCTGCTTCCTCCCCGTGCTCTACAGAGGGCTTGTCCTGGGGTCCCCACCTTACTAGCACGCTTGCATGACCCTTCAGACTCCATCAGCAGACTGCGGGAAACCATTTTGCTAGCCCTGGCCTTGTTATGGGTGCTGCTGTGTTGTTAGTGTTGCTAATACGAATCCCTGTTGTTTTTTTTAAAGTGTGGTCCTAGTGAGAGGAGAGGAAGCCTTTATGTCTTTGGCACCCATAAATCAGTCTTCCCTATAAATGAAACAGTGAAATCATTTTTGACCATATTTTATGACTGTGTCCCTCTCTACTCACCCACTTGTTCTTTTTCCTCATCTGTTTACAATTAATAGCATTTAAAATACCTTAGTTTTGTTTTGTTTTAAAGATTTTATTTATTTAACACAGAGAGAGAGACACACAGGGAGAGAGGGAACACAGGCAGGGGGAGTGGGAGAGGGAGAAGCAGGCTTCCTGCTGAGCAGGGAGCCTGATGCAGGGCTCCATCCCAGAACCCTGGGATCATGACCTGAACCAAAGGCAGATGCTTAACTACTGAGCCACCCAGGCGCTCTGACCTCAGTTTTGTTTTACTACCACTCTTGTTTTCTCCTTTCGAGGGAGAGAATAATCAGTAAAGGAGTACAGTGTAGCCTGGTGACAGGCAGCAGAGAGGAAGAGGAAGAGAAAGCAAAGGCTTGATGAGCGTGGCTCCCCGTCCTGGAGAGTGGGGGTGTTGGCTATGATACGAGTTGCCCGTCACCCACAGGTGCCAGAGAACTACAGAGCAAGGCTGGCCAGCCCGTTCTGTGCACTTTTCTGCTGATACTAATAGATAAAAGTGTTTCAGGGCAGCCTTCTGCCTGTGACCCTGGGAGTGTTTCTGGGAGTGGAGAGCCCATTCAGAATTCTAATCAGCCAATGAAATGTTGGGGAACCGAGGAACATTTAGAACTTTCTTCAGGGTAATAAGAATGATTGACATTTATGGAGCAACAGCTTGGTGCTAACTACTGCTCAGTACAGAACTCCTCTTGGCCTGTCAAGATTTCCTTGGGAGCGCCCTGCCCCACCCTGCTCTACCCCGAGGTCTGCATTTGCATGTTAAAAGCAGCAGAACAGCTGCGTCCTGGGGAGGGGGCTCTGTGGAGACAGGAGGTCCTAGATGCTGCTTGGCCAGCTAGGCCCTGCTCGTTAGTTTGATGGAGTGTGCTGTCTCCCAAGATGGGCAGTCCTCCTGCCAGTGCACGGTGTTGGCTGAAATGCAGCTACTTGGCCTACAGAAAAGAGGCTTGGCAGGGTGTAGGTTGGAGTTTGGAGAGGACTGGTGGGGAAAAGTCACTGACAATAGCCCCAGGTTACGGCTGAATTAGTTAGGAAGCAGCTGAACTGGCAAAGCCAACATGGCCGCCGGCATGACTGGCAGCTCGGTGGCACCTGACTCTGTCACCTGCCAGGGGCTCACCACACGCTCCCGCCCTTTGCTTTTGTTCTCAGCTCCAGAAGGGAAACGATCCTCAGGCCTGACAGCCGTCTGGGTTGCTAGAAATCGGTTTGCTGTCCTAGATCGGATGCATTCGGTGAGTGAAGCGTAAAACGGGAAACTGATTTGGGCGTTGTCGCTGCAGTGGTTTGTGTACTGCGTGAAGAAAGAGCGCATTTCTCTCTGCTCACTGCCTGGGGAATTGGGATCACCAAGCAGATACCCCAGGCCCCTTGGGAAGCAAAGAAACCTGAAAATTGACTTGATTGGATTGATGACCCTGTGGGTCTGAGCTTGAGAACCAGCCTCATGCCACTCTTGGCAATACAGAAGCCAAAAAGCACCAAATTTGAAATAGGCGGACTGCACGAGGAGTACATCCTCCCCCCACCCCCGGCTGGTACGTAGAATGTACGACAGACAAAGCTCAAGAAAATAGGTGACAAAAATTTAAGCCCCAGAAGTTTCCTTTGGTTGAGGGAGGACTTCACACTTGAGTTGGATTTCTCAGGATGTTTAAGTTGGGGAAAAAAAACAAAAGCTTTCAAAGCCCCTGGAGAGGGTCAGGCTTGGAGCGGGCTGTCTGGAGGGGTAGCTGGCTTGGACAGGAACAACCCAGATTTGATTTCTGGGAGCTAAGGAACTCTTGCCCGAGGCACATGGTCAACTGTCCATGAACACCCATTTCTTTTTTTTTTTAAGATTTTATTTATTTATTTGACAGAGAGACAGATCACAAGTAGGCAGAGAGGCAGGCAAAGAGAGGGGGAGGAAGCAGGCTCCCTGCGGAGCAGAGAGCCTGATGCGGGGCTCGATCCCAGGACCCTGGGACCATGACCAGAGCCGAAGGCAGAGGCTTAACCCACTGAGCCTTCCAAGCGCCCCAGCAAACACCCATTTCTTATCACCCCACCTGTGGTCATTATTTCAGCTTCTGATCAAAAATCTGAAGAATGAGATCACCAAAAAGGTACAGGTGCCCAACTGCGATGAGATCTTCTATGCCGGCACAGGCAACCTCCTGCTTCGAGATGCCGAATCCATCACGCTCTTTGACGTTCAGCAGAAGCGGTAACATGTCAGCCGCCCCGAAGTAGACAGGCTTGTAGTGGGTGAGAGTGGACCTCTGCAGTGGGAACTTTTCTCCCAGTGAGTTTGCCTCAGGCGTGGCCACTTTTGTGCTAGAACTCCAAGACTCTTTCTCGCCCCTTTTCCCTCTGGGGTCACTTTCCATCCTCTCCATACTGGCATTTCAAGGAGGGGCTTCCTCACCGGTTTTTGGAGCACTTTCCCGAATGAGGAATGCTTCTGGGACTTAGAAGTGTGGGCATGTGGGGATGAACAGCACAGTTCTTGTGATGAGAGGAACTTACTGTCCACTGGTGAGATCAGACATACACGAATCCCTAATAACACGTGCGAGTGGGGGCAGGGAGTTGAGGGAGGAGAGAGAGTATGCTGTGAGCCAGCATGTTTCAGTTGCTCAGCTACAATACAGAGCGTTTATTTGGTGTTATTTTAAAAACTGGGGCTTCTGATAATTTGGAGATGAGAAGGATGTAGGTCTTAACCTGGGACGAGGGAGTCAGGTCCCCTCATGTTCACCTTTCTCTGTCCTAGGACTCTGGCCTCGGTGAAGATTTCTAAGGTGAAATATGTTATCTGGTCAGCAGACATGTCCCACGTAGCACTACTGGCCAAACATGGTAAGTCTTCATTATATCCGCCCTGATTTAGAGACCAGCCCCTCCCTCCCCACCCCTGCCAGTCTGCTGCACTCACCCTGTCCAGCAGAGCACTCATGCCCTTTGCCTCTTACAGCCATTGTCATCTGTAACCGCAAACTGGAGGCTCTGTGTAACATTCATGAGAACATTCGCGTCAAGAGTGGGGCCTGGGATGAGAGTGGGGTCTTTATCTATACCACAAGCAACCACATCAAATATGCCGTCACCACTGGGTAAGTGAGTTATCTGACACCCAGAGTGGAAGAAGGTAGCTCTTGAAATCACTGTCCTGTCTCAAGGGATGTCACTAAGTCCTCCTTGAACTTTCTTCGTGGGAAATCTTTGTCGGGCACATACGTGCTAGGCCCATCTCAGCATTCTTTTTCGACCCTTTACCAAATCGGGACACATGACTCAAGTAAAGAAACATGCACGGAGTCCGTATAGAGAGGAGAGCAGATTGTCACATCGTGGACATCTGTGTCCCTGCCACCCAGGTCAGGAGCTAGAGCAGTGCTTCAGCTCTGCTCTTGGCCATGGTCACAACCACCTTGACTTCCCACAGAGAGATCACACTATTCGGATTTCTGTGGACATTCCGTCCTAGCTGTGCTTTTGTAATTTTACTGCCCGGTGTATGTCTTAAAATAGTATGTTTTAATTTTGCCTGGTTTTGAACTTCATGTAAATCATACTGAACATACTGTCTCATGTCTTGCTTATTTTGCTCAATATTTTGTTTCTAAGCTGCCTCCATGTTGTAGCTGTAATTTATTTATCTTCATTGGTGTGTAATATGCTGTTATGTGACTATACCATGGTTTTCTAGTTCTACTGTAGAGAGGTATTTGAGTGATTTCTAGGATTTGGTTACTGTGATGAACAGTGTTCTCTTAGACGTTCTTCTATATGTGTTCTCGCGCAAATGCAGGTAACGTTTCTCTAGAGTGTCTACCCAGAGCCAAATTTTTGGATCATAGAGTTTGTGTATCTTCACGGTTACTAGGTAACGTGAAACTGCTCTCCCGAGTGGCTGCACCAATTTGCACGACCACCAGTGTGGTAGAAAAGCTTCCCTGCTGGTCATCCTGGCCAGCACTTGCCTTTGCCAGACTTATCTCTGTCTGGTGGGTGCAGCGGCATTGCATTGTTATTTTACTTTGCTACTCTCTGATTCCTAACGATTAAGCAACTTCTCAGTTGACCGTCCACTGGGATTTCCTCTTCTATGAGTTCCATTCAGGCCTTTTATCCATTTTTTAAATGAGTTATCTTTGTTAATTTTAGGAGTTCTTCGTATATTTGCGAGTGCACCCTTTGTCAGGGCTACGTGTTGCAAATCTTAATGCCTCTTCCCTTCTCTAGCTTATCTTCTGATTCTCTTCATGATACTCTTTAATGAACAGATGTTCTTACGTTAATATAGTTGGATTTATGAATCTTAAACATTTTATGGGTGTTGGGTTTGGTATCTTCTCTAAGAAATCTCAATCGACTCCAAGGTTATAAAGGCACCATTTCATAGTCTCTTACAGGAACTTCAGAGTCCTGTTTTCCATACCTAGGACTGTTGTCCATCTGAAGTTGGTGTTTGTGTGTGGTATGGGGTACAGGGAGCTCAGTCTCTTCAGTTTTCCTTACGGCCACTCGGCGGCGCCAGTGTCATTTACTGGAAAGATCCGTCTCTACCCCCTCATTCTGCAGTGTTGTCTCTGTCACATATGAATCACGTTTCCAAAAATGCAAGGACCTATTTCCTGTGATAGGTGTGTTGATCTCTGATCTCATTCTGTCTCAAAGTATTACAGCTCTAGGAGTTTCCGCTAAAGCATCCTCAAATCCTTCTCACTTTAATTTTTTAAGTTATTAGGCTGTTTTCTAATTACTTTTGCCTTGAAAAGGCAAATTTTCAAATTTTTTTTGCCTTGAAAAAGTATGTTAGAATCAGCTGGGCACCTGGGTGGCTCAGAGGGTTAAGCATCTGCCTTTGACTCAGGTCATGGTCCCGGGGTCCTGGAATCGAGTTCCTCGTGGGGCTCCCTGCTCAGCGGGGACCCTGCTTTGCTCTCTGCCCCTCCCCCTGTTTGTGCTGTCTCTCTCACTCTCTCTTTCTTAAATAAATAAAATCTTCAAAAAAAAAAAAAAAAAAGAACAACGAACTTGTGAAATTCCATGCAAAATAAAACCAATAAACAAAACACTTTTGCCATTTTGGGTGGGATTGCATTGGATCTGTTTGTCATTTTGGGCCTAATTGACATCTTTACAATATTAAATTTCCTGATCTGTGAACATGATGTAGTGACTCCTCATTTATTTAGATGTTCTAAAACCTCTTTCGGTAAAGTCTATCATTTTCTTCATAGAGATCTTGCTTTTCCTTATTCTTAGGCCCTTGGTAGTTTTCAATGCAATTTGTAAGTGGATAGTATCCATTTAAAAATTTAATTTTCTTATTTTTTATGATATTTAAAAATGCAGTTTTTAAATTGATTTTATCTCAGAGTCCTTGCTAGATTTATATTATTTTTAGTAATTTGTCTTTTTTTTCCCCCCACAAGCGATCATAGCATCTGTGGTAATAATGGTTTGTTTCTTCTTTCCCAGTACTTTTACTTTCATGTGTTTTTCTTGCACTGACCAGGGTCCCCAGCGTAGTGTTGAATAAACAGGTGATAGCAAACTTTTTGTCTTGTTCCAATTTAAAGAGCGCGCTTTGGGGCACCTGGGTGGCTCAGTTGGTTAAGCATCTGCCTCATGGTTTCAGCTTGGGTCGTGACCTTGGGGTTGTGAGATTGAGCCCACATCGGGCTCCTCACTCAGTGTGGAGTCTGCTTGTGATTCTGCTTAAGATTCCCTCTGCCCCTCCCCTGCCTGCACTCACTCTCTCTCCTTCTTGCTCTCAAGTAAGTGAATAAAATCTTTAAGAAAAAGATCAAGCTTTCAGTGTATTGGCATTATGGAAGTTTGTCGTAGACTTCTTTAGAGATAGCTTTTATTTATTAAGGAATTCCCTTGCCGTATCTCAGATGAATACTAAATTTTATTAGATACTTTTCCTGCATATACTGAGGTAATCGTAAGATTTTCTCTTTTTATTGATTGGTGCATTAAATTGGTTCTTAAAAAATGTTAGACCGGCGGGCATCTGAGTGGCTTAGTCGGTTGAGCATCTGGCTTTGGCTTGGGTCGTGATCCTAGAGTCCTGGGATTGAGCCCCACATCGGGCTGCCTGCTCAATGGGGATCCTGCTTCTCCCTCTCCCACTTCCTCTGCTTGTGTGCATGCGTACGTGTGGGGTCTGTCTCTTTCTCTCTCTCTCTCTGTCATATAAATAAATAAAATAAAAAAAAAATGTTAGACCAACATTGTATTCCTGTTATAGATCGAACTTGGTCATGATGTTTTACCCATTTCTGATATTGCTAGTTTCAGTTTGCTAGTATTTTGCTCAGGATTTTTGCATTTGTGTGTAAGTGAGATTGGCCCATGACTTTCTTTTTCTTTCTGTTCTTGTCATGTTTTGGTGTTGAGGAAAGTAATACACCTTCCTCTGTTCTCTCAATGAATTTGTAATAAGATTCGGTTTAATTCTTCCTGAAATGTTGGGTAGAATTTGCCGGTGAAGTCATCCAGGCCTAGGGCTTTCTTTTAGAGAAGGATTTTTTTTAATGATTCAGTTTATCTTGTGTAACAGTTATGGGATTGTAGGGATTTTCTATTTCTTTTTAGTCAGTTTGGTAAATTTTACTTTTCTTGGCATTTGATCATTTAAAAAAAGTTTATGCCTGCCCCCATCCTGCGGGAGCTAGCATAGCAGCCCCTTTTCTGTTCCTCTTCCTGCAGTTGGTCTTTTTGTCCCCATTAGCCTCATGAGAGGCTTCTCCATTTTATTTAGCTTTTGCCTTTATTGACTGATGAACTTCTGTGTTATATTTTTGTTTTCTGTTTCTTAATTTTATGATTGACTTCATTTTTTCCCTAAGTATGTTCTTTGATTTAGCTTTTAAAAGGACAAAATTTTTGACTTGGGTGCTTATTGATTTTTACTACATTTTTGTTTTTTAGATTTATTAATTTTCTAATATATGTACATAGAACGCATTAGTTTTCAGTGTTTCTTCTAATACAGTGTGGCACGTAGCATCCTGGATTATCCATCAAGTATTGTGTCAGCTGTGCCCATAAGTTTTCTAAATTTTTAGTTTTCATTCAGTTCAAACTATTTTTTGCTTTTTGTCATCTCTGTGTGTGTCAGAACTTTGCATCCCCCGCTCTCCTCCTTTTACCTGTAGCTGCAGGGAAGGGTTTAACTGGCCCAGTCCCTGTAGCAGAACTTAAGATTTAACGCGCAGGCCTGTTTCCTGTAGCCATGTGTGTTGGCTCTCAGAGCCGTAGCTTATGAGGAAAGATCATACCATGTGCCCTGTGTTTTCCTGCGTCATACAGAAGAAGTAGTGTGGCATTTAGACTCTCTTTTGAGTCGCTTCCCATCTGTACCATTGTGCAGACGGCCCTTGGCCAAAGAGCAGTGAGAAGAGAAAAAGTGGTGTCCTAAGCCTGTTCCAGGTCCTCACAGGCCAAGGTTCCCCCTGTCACTGGGTGAAAGTGGTACCTCCTAACTCCTCCATTTGCAGGGACTATGGGATCATCCGGACTCTGGATTTACCCATCTACGTCACGCGGGTGAAGGGCAACAACGTGTATTGCCTGGACCGGGAGTGTCGTCCGAGGGTGCTCACCATTGATCCCACGGAGTTCAAGTTCAAACTGGCTTTGATCAACAGAAAATATGACGAGGTATGAAACAAGAATGCACAGTAGGGATGTGAGTGGGTCAGCACTCGTTTTTCCCTCCGAGTGACCTCTCCGTCCTGCCCTCCCCCACCCCGAATGTCTAGGTGCTGCACATGGTGAGGAACGCCAAGCTAGTCGGCCAGTCCATCATCGCTTACCTCCAGAAGAAGGGCTACCCGGAAGTGGCTCTGCATTTCGTCAAGGACGAGAAGACTCGCTTCAGTCTGGCACTTGAGTGCGGAAACATTGAGGTGAGGGACACGTGGTCATGAGCCCCGTGTCATTGCAGAGAAGGTGAGAGGGTTAAGGTCGCATTGCGAGGATGTCATCCTGGGCTTGCTTCTTCAGCGAGTATGATGGAATTGGAGATTTTTCTAGCTGTTAGAGCTGTCTTCCTATTGCTGTTTGCCCATCTCTGCTACTTCCTGTCTCTGCTTCTGCCGTAGCATTGCTACTGTTGTCACACTCGGTCATTCTGGATTCATTAACTTCTAGAATTGGAGCAGCATCACATGGAATCTGAAAAGTCTCATTATTTACTTCACTTTTTACTTGCTGATTAGATGAAGAAGCACTTGTGAAATGTTGGGACCTAAAGGGGTGCCTCCCGGCTGGGTCGGCCTCTGACTCTTGATCTCAGCTCAGGTCTGGTTCTCAGGGTCGTGAGTTCAAGCCCCTCCACTGGGTGTGGAGCCTACTTAAAAATTAAATCAAATCTTAAAAGATACTGGGACCTACAGGGTACAGGCATTATTTTTAAATGAGGAGAGGGCTTAGGTGAATTGACTTTCTAGTTCTGAACTTTTTTCTTTTGTTATTTCTTTTGTCTTTCCTAAAGCCCCTGAAGATCTTCAGACTTAGCAAGTAGCAGGAAAGGTAGCTAAGTAAGAATTGGCCCTACCGAGTCAGCAAATGGTCGGAGATGATTTTGTCATAAAAGTGAATTTTTTTTTTTAAGATTTTATTTATTTGACAGAGATCACAAGCAGGCAGAGAGACAGGCAGAGAGAGAGGAGGAGGAAGCAGGCTCCCTGCTGAGCAGAGAGCCTGACTTGGGGCTCTATCCCAGGACCTGGGATCATGACCGGAGCTGAAGGCAGAGGCTTTAACCTACTGAGCCACCCAGGCGCACCATAAAAGTGAATTTCTGAGGAGGAGGAGAATGTGATACGATTGTTTCCATGGAACGAAAGGGACTCTGGTGATAGGATTTTCAGTAGAATTAGACTGAAAGCTAGCGGTGATTACAAGTGTAGAGTCTGTGGGAGATTTCTGTGGAGGCGGATACTTCGACTAAAGTCCTCGGTTTTGAGTCACAGTGTCTGCCATCCTGTTAACTCTGACCCTGGGGACTCTTTTTAGATTGCTCTGGAAGCAGCCAAAGCGCTGGATGATAAGAACTGCTGGGAGAAGCTAGGAGAAGTGGCCTTGCTACAAGGGAACCACCAGATTGTGGAAATGTGTTATCAGCGCACCAAAAACTTCGACAGACTTTCTTTCTTGTACCTTATTACTGGCAACCTAGAGAAGCTTCGCAAGATGATGAAGATTGGTGAGTTCCCAGAAACCAAGGATGGGAAGAGCCATCCTTGGCAGGGAAGGAAAGCAAACAGAGGAGAGCAAGAACTTACAAGAAAAGACCTAACTCGGTGTCTCTTTTCGACTTCTGCAGCTGAGATCCGAAAGGACATGAGTGGCCATTATCAGAATGCTCTCTACCTGGGCGACGTGTCCGAGCGGGTCCGGATCCTGAAGAACTGCGGGCAGAGTAAGTGAGCGTGTGGGACTCCCCGGCTCTCTTGGGGCTTGGACTGTATTTTCTCTGGGTGGCGAATTACCCACGTGTAGGGGTGAGGTATTTCCCTTTGTTGTGAGTTTCTCCAGAGGAGACAGCGTGCTCCCGTCATGCTCAGAAGACGTTCTCCAGAGTCCGGTGGGGGTACAGCCAGAGTATTCGGTCTGGCCAAGCACTCCGAGGAAGACAGTTAATAGTCATGGAGGGGCCAGGCAGTCGTAGCGTGTCCCGAAGCAGAGACCCTAGTAAATATGCTTGGTCCGATGCCATTAGAGTTTGTCTTTCACTTCAAGCCAGCAGGTCACTCATTTATTTACTGATTTATTTGTTTATTTTTTTTGTTTATTTGTTTTTGTTTATTTTTTTGGTTTTTTTGTTTATTTGTTTATTTATTTTTATGATTTTATTTATTTGAGATCACAAGTAGGCAGAGAGGCAGGCAGAGAGAGAGGAGGAAGCAGGCTCCCTGCTGAGCAGAGAGCCCGATGCAGGGCTCGATCCCAGGACCCTGGGATCATGACCTGAGCCAAAGGCAGAGGCTTTAACCCACTGAGCCACCCAGGCACCCCTCAGGGGCATTTTCTGAGGGCCCACTGTGTACCAAGCACAGTACTAGCATTTAAGGTACACTAGGAAACAAGAAAGGTGAGAGACGTGGTTTGGGTGGAGGAGCTAAACAGTAACGGGGTCAGACTTGCCGTGTGTTGTGAGGGTGGAATCGTGACTTATTGAAGCGCTGGATGTGTGACGTGAGGAGAGGAGTTGGGGAAGATTCCAAGATTCTTGTCAGCACTGATGAGAGAACTTAAGGGTAAGCAACTGTGTTAGTTGCTTAGTGCTGCGGAGCAAATCATCCCGAAGCGGAGTCTTTTAAAACAACAAATGCCGCTTACCTCAGTTTGCAGCGCTGCTTAGCTGAATGCCTCTGGCTCAGTGTCTCTCAGGAGTCTGCGATCAGGGTGTCGGCCAAGACTGCAGCTATCTCAAGGCGTGAGTGGGGGAGGCTCTCCTCCCACACTCTGCAGGGCTGCCGGCGGTCCTCAGGGCCTTGTGGGCTGCTGGCTGGGCAGTGTCCGTTTTGTGTGGGTGTCTCTTCAGGGCACCTCACAGCGTGGCGGCTGGGTTCCCTCAGAGCAGGCGATGGCCTCCAAGTGGAGGCCACGGTCTTTGTATCCTAATCTCAGAAGTAACAGCCCATCCCTTCTGCCATGTCTCGTTCATTAGAAGTGCGTCACCAAGTCTCGTCCGCACGGCAGGTGCGGGTGTGGGGGCGGATTTTGCACAGCCTTGAATCTCAGGAGGCAGGGGATGCTGGGGGACGTCTGGGAGGCTGTCTGCCACGGTGTCTGTTTCCTCTGCAGAGTCACTGGCCTACCTCACAGCTGCTACTCATGGCTTAGATGAAGAGGCTGAGAGCCTGAAGGAGACATTTGACCCAGAGAAGGAGACTGTGAGTCTTTGCTTACCTGAGTGTCTGGTTACAGGATGAACTCTGAGACCTGGGGACAGTGTAAATATAGAGATGTTCCTCTCCCACCGGGTTCCCAGGAGAGGCAGAGAAGCAGAGGCCAGCGGAGGTCCGTCACCTTCCCTGCGCGATTCCTGACAGCTGTTTGCTTTTCACCTCCTCCCACCTTTCAGATCCCGGACATTGACCCTAATGCCAAGCTGCTCCAGCCCCCGGCACCCATCATGCCGTTGGACACCAACTGGCCCTTGCTGACTGTGTCCAAAGGCTTCTTTGAAGGCTCCATTGCCAGCAAGGGTAAGTGCCCGCCCCTCCGTAGTGGTTTTGTTGTTGTTTTGTGAGGAGCTGTCCCACAGAGTTCCCTCAGCTTCTTCGTCCTTTCTTCTCCATGAGCATCATGGGCACGGAGACACCAGTCGGAGCTATGGTACATGCTTTCAAAAATGAAATAAAAACATTATGAGATGATGAGAATTTGGAAAATAGTGGGAGAAAAGAAAGTTGTGTCGTAATCCGGGCCTTCGACAACTGCTCTGAACATTTGGGTGCGTTTCCTTAGGCATTTCCATATGTGTACATGTACAGTCCCGCTCAGTATTTCATTGTTCATGACGTACGGTCTTACGGCACCAGGGCCGCATGCAGACGTGTGCCCTGCTCTGGTTTTCTTGGCTGTGTCTCCTGGCTTGTTTTTCTTGGCTGAGAGCTTAGATACACTCCCGAGCATCTTGGTCCCAGCCCTGCTCGTTCCTCCATCTCTCTCTTACCCTTTGTCCCCATGCCCTGTACACACTGGTGGTGGTGGTAGCTTAGCAGAGCTCTCAGCAGGAAACTCTTCAGAATTGTTAAGTAAACAATGATTTAAGAGGGGCGCCTGGATGGCTCAGTCAGTTGAGTGTCTGCCTTTGGCTCGGATTATGCTGCTGGAGTCTCAGGATCGAGCCCCACATTGCGCTCCGTGCTCAAGGGGGAGTCTGCTTTTCTCTCTCCCTCTGTCTCTCCCCCTTACTTGTTCAAGCTCACACACATCTCTCTCTCTTTCAAATAAATAGATAAAATCTTCTAAGAAAATGGTTGAAGAGGCAGATTTTAGTAGCAGGAAGGCCTTTCTATCTCCCTTTCATTCCCTCTCTCTCAAACCTATTACAAGTCAGCATAGCATATATACTATAAAAATAAACAAACAGGAACTTTAAGTGGACGGAGCCTTGGCACCTGCTTTTGCGAGGCTGCAGCTTGCCCGCAGAAAGGGCAGATCTCAGACTTGCCAACCACACCGAGCTCCTTTTGTTCCTTCTCTCTGTGCAGGCAAGGGGGGCGCGTTGGCCGCCGACATTGACATCGACACCGTTGGCACTGAGGGCTGGGGAGAGGATGCGGAGCTGCAGCTGGACGAAGGTAAGAGCACACATCTCGGACTGTCCTGGCAGGATGGTTGCCTGGGTGGGGGCTGGGTTGTGGGGCGGCCCTGCAGGGTTCCAGACCATGGGACCCACAAAGATCCTAGCATTATGCTTTCTTGGGCTAAGATTGTGTCACTCTGCAAATCCACTTTGAGCCTGGATTTTCCTTACAGACGGGTTTGTGGAGGCTGCAGAAGGTCTGGCGGACGATGGTCTTGGCAAGGGACAGGAAGAAGGAGGCGGCTGGGATGTCGAAGAGGACCTGGAGCTCCCTCCTGAGCTGGTGCGTGGGGTTCTCACCCTTAGAAGGCTCCCTCTGCTTCTCCCTGTGCCAGCTGCCATCCTTACCGCCCCCGACCTGTCCTGAGGTTCTCAAAAGGAAGGGGGTCTAGACCCTCCTGGTCTGATGCCTGTCTCCATTTGAAAGAAGGAGATAATCAGGTTGTGCTAATAGCAGCTTATGAAAAGGCAGCAGTCTTTGTTGTCTGAATTGGAGCTTTTGGTTTTTGTTACTGGTGGAGCTGCTCCTGTTTTGAAGGTCTTCTCCCACAACCGTCCCCCTTCCTCCCCAGTGGAATCCGGGAACCAGGTAAAGGGCGGTGTTCAGACTTATCAGGGCAAGTGCTTGAACACTTGCCTGACTGACCTGTTTACAAAATGACTGACCTGTTTTCCTCCTAGGATATACCCCCTGGAGCAGCTGGGGGTGCTGAGGACGGGTTCTTTGTGCCCCCCACCAAGGGAACCAGCCCGACTCAGGTACGCAGGGAAGCACAGCCGTGTGGGCGTGACTGGTTCTGAGCTGGCTGTACTGCATTAACATGTGAAGACTGTGCTCTTCTGCTGTAGATGCAGAGTGGAATAGTTCAGGAGGAGAAAGTGCGAAGTGTCACTTGGCTTGGGTTTTCTGTTTCTTGGTAGATCTGGTGCAATAACTCTCAGCTTCCAGTCGATCACATCCTGGCCGGCTCTTTTGAAACAGCCATGCGGGTAAGTCTTAGAGTAGTGCTGGCTCTTCTTGTGGGCTCTTGAGGACCTCGCTCAGGGTCCTCAGGGAGGTGGCTGACTCCTCTTAACCAAATGGAAATTAACCTGCCCACAAGGGCAGAGGTGTGTCTTTATCTTGGAAACCCTCATCTGGCCTAAGGAGACTTGCCTCATAAGGCCTTCCTCTTGCTTTCCATTTGGCTCAGTCATCTCTTCAGGCAGATCCCACCAGCCACCTTCCCCCATGTATAGTCTGTTCTCGGGTTCGCGTCAGTGAAGTCAGCACCCCTTCACGAGCAGGTGTGTGAAACACTGAACCATGCGTTACGCAGACAGTAGCTACAGATGCGGCAGCCACAGACCTTTCCTTTGTCGACAGCGTGTCAGGCACTGTCCTAAATGCTTTGTAGGTGTTACTGAATGCGGTGGGTCCTGTAACAAAGTGTAATTTACAGATGAGGAAACAAGTGCGGAGCAGTTAATAAGCACCTTGCCCAGGGTCAGCTCGTTTCTCAGTAGTCAGTTTTTGTGTTGCTTTCCTCCTGTATTCCAGCTTCTTCACGACCAAGTGGGGGTCACCCAGTTTGGCCCTTACAAGCAGCTGTTCCTACAGACCTTTGCCCGCGGCCGTACCACCTACCAGGCCCTGCCCTGCCTGCCCTCCATGTATGGCTATCCTAATCGCAACTGGTAAGGCCCCTGGCGCCTGACTTCTGCTCTCTTCCAGCTTGGGTCGGTACTTCCGATGGTCGCCTGGGGGACAGTTAACTCCGTCCCAGAGCTGAGGTTTCCTAGTAGGAAGAGAACTTCGGCTTGATGCTCCATGTGGCTTGGTTTATACACCTGTGTGCGGTTCCCCCTCCTGTTTCCCTCGTTGAGTCCCGGGTATCCTGTCTTCTTCCTGCTTCTCCGCGCTCGCAGGAAGGATGCAGGGCTGAAGAACGGTGTGCCGGCCGTGGGCCTGAAGCTGAATGACCTCATCCAGCGGCTGCAGCTCTGCTACCAGCTCACCACAGTGGGCAAGTTTGAGGAGGCTGTGGAGAAGTTCCGCTCCATTTTGCTCAGCGCGCCTCTTCTCATGGTGGACAACAAACAGGAGATAGCGGAGGTAGGAGGCGCAGCCGCTTGTTCTAGTCCTGGGCTCACCCGCAGCCTTGCCTCTGCACCGTGACCTCGCTTCTCCCCTCCTCTGCAGGCCCAGCAGCTCATCACCATCTGCCGTGAGTACATCGTGGGTCTGTCCATGGAGATAGAGAGGAAGAAGCTGCCCAAAGAGACTCTGGAGCAGCAGAAGCGCATCTGCGAGGTACGATCTCTGGACCTCTGTGCCGTACAGAGGTGTCCTCCCCTCTCCCGTCCAGTAGATCTGAATTCTTGACTTCTCAACCCAGATTTCGGCCTGGGGAGTAAGAGATTTGGGCCCACTTCTGTGAGGAGAGAATGTATTTTTCTGCCCCTCTTCATTGCATCAGGCCTCCACACCCAGGGGGCAGAAGGCTCCCTCTGCCGTGTCGTCAGTCCCGTGTTTGTTTGCTTGGCGTCGTGTTTAATGCATGTGCAGCAGCCTCAAAATGATCTGTTGATCTGTGAAGCTGTGTGGCCCCAGCCTGGCATGTGTCCCTCCACCTGTCTGCCAGATGGCCGCCTACTTCACCCACTCGAACCTGCAGCCGGTGCACATGATCCTGGTGCTGCGGACGGCCCTCAACCTCTTCTTCAAGCTCAAGAACTTTAAGACAGCCGCCGCCTTTGCTCGGCGCCTCTTGGAACTTGGGCCCAAGCCGGAGGTGGCTCAGCAGGTAGATGGGAACCCCTGTCAGCGTGAAGGAATCGGGTCTCTTACGTGGAGGGAGTAGGAGACCCAGGCCCCGGCCTCTGAAGCAGAGCATGGAGGAACAGCCGGCCGTGTCATGTAGCGGTATGCGCGCCTCCTTCTGCCCCTGGAAGGTGAACTTCAAACCTATTCGGCCGCGCTGCAGGTGTAAGAGCGACCTGCTCCCTAGAATACCTCCTGCCTTCTGTGCCTAAGGCCTTCCACCCGTTAGCACCACCGCTAACCCGACACACACATGCCGCTACTTGTGTTTTCTAGAAGCGTTCCTCTCGGGCGGTCGAAGCCAGTCTTACTCCCTTGAGTCCTGACCCTGATAATTCCCGGACTTAGTGGAGGAATATGGGTCTCGGTCCGTGGAACCACTTTGGTATTGAGAAGGGGAAGTCCTGACAGAGCAGGAGCGGTGATTGTGATCCTCCGCACGTGTCCTGTGTGAAGGACACACTGTGTTCACTCAGGATGGTTGCATCTTGAATCAAAGAAACTCCTCAGTCATGGTGCTGAGATCATTTGAGTTGTGGTTCAGTCCTCTTAAATAAAATATTCCTTCCCTCCCTCAGACCCGCAAAATTCTGTCTGCCTGTGAGAAGAACCCCACAGATGCCTACCAGCTCAATTACGACATGCACAACCCTTTTGACATCTGTGCTGCATCCTATCGGCCCATCTACCGTGGAAAGCCAGTGGAGAAGTGTCCGCTCAGTGGGGCCTGCTATTCCCCGGAGTTCAAGGGTCAAATCTGCAAGGTCACTACAGTAAGTACTGTCTTCTAGAAATGCATCCAGGATTTTGAGGGAAGAGGAAAGGGAAAGAAGCATGTGGGTCCTTTTTTCCTCTTGTATTTGCCTGTAGCTCCTTGCGGCAGTGATACTGAAGAAAGCTGGAGCTTCTTCCACTGCTGTTTACTGATCAGTAACAGATGTTAACAACGAATCCTGCTGTATGCCCTGAAGAGTGGAGGGAGTAAGCTTTCTCGGCTTTTCACCCTCACAAATCTCTAACTTTTTTCCTCTGTTTCCTTTTCCACAGGTGACAGAGATCGGCAAAGACGTCATTGGTTTAAGGATCAGTCCTCTGCAGTTCCGCTAAGGCCCCCTTTGGTGTGTGCAGGTCAATCACCCTCTTTTCCTTCGGAGAATCAGTCTCTGTCCTTCCAGCTCCTCCTTCCTCAACTACCCTTCAGATCATTGACATTTAGCTCTCCTGCCCTAAGACCTAGTGTCCCTTTCTCTTCTTCTGTGGCTAATCAAAATGTCTACACTTGACTATTTGTCTTCTCCTCAAGGGTGACTATAGTTGTCATCACTGTTGGCCTTGCCTTCCCAGCTTCCATCGTTCAAGGAACAAATGAAAACTCGGTGGCACACATTTGCTTACCGAATTCCTTTACTACTTATCCTTTCCCTCCCCACTGTCTTTGTATTCTCTTTGGGAAAGAAGCAGGATGTAATAAATGAGATCAGTCACAGCAAACTCTTAGCCATCCCCCATTTTCCTCGGACATTTAAACTCTCATGCAAGTACCCTCTGTGTGCCCAGAAACTTAAAATCTGGGGAGAAACTTGTTTTCCAAAAATGCATGTCACCTTTTATTGATTTGTTCTTTATAGCCATTGTTCTTGTGCTTTGTTTCTCACCCCTTAATAAAGTAAATTTCTAAGAGTTTTGTGATCCCATTTGTTTCCGGGACACCCTCATGTTCCTGCTCCTTGTGGCTGCCTCACCAAAGCAGACAGCTTTTTTTTGTAATCATACAATTAAAGTTACTTACTTAGAGTTACTTGTAATTTATGTTACTTTTGTAAGTAACAAATGCCCTTTGTCTTTTTTTAAAAAAGCACGTATCATTCATCTATTGAACTGTGAGAATGTAGAAGGCAAGTAGCTCCCCTGTTCCATGACTGACGACAGTGCCC
Source organism: Enhydra lutris kenyoni (assembly GCF_002288905.1). NCBI lineage: Eukaryota > Metazoa > Chordata > Mammalia > Carnivora > Mustelidae > Enhydra > Enhydra lutris. The sequence goes on along the minus strand of NW_019154178.1, from coordinate 4,929,679 downwards.
TTTCCCACTTCTGCTAGTTAGAGCCAGACTGAGCACCTACCACCCACCTTTCCTACTTGTCTCTGTTCTAGATGTTTTACAGTAATAGACAAGTGTAAGATTAATAAGTAATACGTTATGTTACAACTGTTACCTTGGCAACCGTGGTAGTTTGCTTGTCATGTGCTAAGACTACACTGGATAGAGTGACATCCTGTGCCTGTGTTGAGAGTTTGTACTTTTTTTCATTTTAAACTCATGTTTTCAATAAACAGTATATTCATTCATGTAGTTCAAAACTCAGTAAAGGTAAAAAGCTATTCTGTGACATCTTTCTTCCACTCTTTTCCTCAACTGCCCAGTCCTGTTACCTTCCTGCAGACAGGGAGCCGCTCTTGGCATCCTTGTATGCTCCAGCGGCTTGTGTGTCTGCAGACAGACAGACATATGTCCTTCCCCGTTCCCCTGCTACACACACACGACGCGTGCCACTAAATGACTGCACCTTGTTAGTTGTATCATGTACTGCATTTAAGATATTTCTCTGTATCGTATGTTAGGTTCTCGCTCTTTTTTCTTTTTTTACTTCTCTGCATAGTGTACCATTGTATGATTTAGTTCATAGAAGTTGCCTTCTTTGTTGGTGGGTGTTTAGATTGTTTTCAATCTTTATTATAAAAAGAATGCTGCAGTGAATGACTTGAACATACATTGTACAGTTTGGGGAAATGTGTCTGTAGGATAAACTCCTCGAGATGGAATTCCTGCACCAAAGAGCACAGGCCTTGATATTTTTTTAGCTTTAAGAGCTGCTTGCTTAAACTTACTATCCCCAAACAAAACCTGCCTTCTCAAAAATTCGCATACTTTTTGATGACAGTCTTTCGAGTTGTCAGCATTCCTTCTGTAAACATAGTAAGTTGGTGATAAATTTTGGCAAAAAAAACTCTTGCAAGTTTAAAAGTTAAATTATAAAACTAACTTTGCACACAAACTATTCTGAATGGGGGGTATATAAAAGAAGGACAGTCCATGCTTCCTGAAGCTCATGTTATCGGGGAAACAAAATGGATATATGTAAGATAATTGTGAATATCAGGCAAGAATTTGAAGTTGGTCGGGGCGCCTGGGTGGCTCAGTGGGTTAAAGCCTCTGTCTTCAGCTCAGGTCATGATCCCGGGGTCCTGGGATCGAGCCCCACATCTGGCTCTCTGCTCAGCAGGGAGCCTGCTTTCTCCTCTCTATCTCTGCCTGCCTCTCTGCCTACTTGTGATCTCTGCCTGTCAAATAAATAAATAAAATCTTAAAAAAAAAAAAAGAATTTGAAGTTGGTCATTAAACAGTGGAGACCCATTGAGTCCTTAATCGAGAGAATGATTCAAAGAAAACGCTGTAGGGGCGGCTGGATGGCTCAGTCAGTTAGATGTTGACTCCATCTCAGTTCTCGATCTCAGGGTCATGAGTTCAAGCCCAGTATTGGGCTCCATGCCTAGCTCCACACTAGGCTTGGAGCCCACTTTTTAAAAAAATGCTGTAAAATACTATTTTGCAACAGTGTTCACTATACATTAGAAGGGCAGGAGGTGAATAAATATGAAGTTTTAGGAATATCATTAGTAAGAAGAGAAAAGCAGAAGCAAGTTTAAGAAATGCAAAGTGTTTTCAACTCCATGTTGTCTCAGTTACCTCCAGTATTTTCCTTATTAACATGCTTGTTACCACATTACTGTAAAGCTGATAGAAATACCTGTCATGTGGGCACGTGGGTGGCTCAGAGGGTTAAACCTCTGCCTTCAGCTAAGGTCATGGTCTCAGGTCCTGGGATCAGGCCCCGCATCTGCTCTCTGCTCATCAGGGAGCCTGCTTTCTCTCCCTCCCCTACCTGCCTCTCTTCCTACTTGTCTCTCTCTGTGTCAAATAAATAAATAAAATCTTTTTTTAATAAATAAATAAAATTTTTAAAAAATACCTGTAATGTGCTTGATAGAATGATAGTCATATTAGAGACACACGTGTAAGCGGTTTGGAGTTGAGCGGGGAAGCCTGGAATAGATTCTGGTATAGGTGTTGAGAAAGGGGTTAAAGGGAGGGGGTTTCCATTATAGAAGTTCAGAACTGAGAGGAACTTCAGCGTTACATAGTTGCCACCTGAGGCCTTGGGTGGTGAAGTGTTTTGAACAAAGTTACAGAATTGGGAGTGGGACTTAAGTCTTCTGACTTCAGTGCAGAATGTTCTCTCCTGAGTCACACCACTTGTGCCTGGGGCAATGCAGTAGGTTTTGCACGGGTATGATTTTAAAAATCTGTGAAGGAAAGAGGAAGGTACTTAAGCTGATGCATGACACAGAACTCAAGTCTGTGCTCGGGAAGCCAAGGACAGAAGGTGGGAAGTGACTTCATTCACATGTAATTTCTCCCTTTTAAGCTCCATAGCACTTGATCTTTCGTTTATGACCTCTGCCGTGTACCATCCTTGCCGCCTGTCGGACCCCACCTCCAGCCCAGTCCCTGGGCCGCTGTTTTACAGCAGGGGCTGGGCCTGCCTGGCCTCTCCCTCCTCTGTGCCCAGCACAGGATCCTAAACAGTGGATGCCCTCCAAGGGCTAAAGTGGGCTTGCGTCCGAGGGGTTCTGACCCGTGTGAAGAGGAGGGGAGGCATGTGTAGAGTTGCCCCTTTTTGCGCCTCCCCCAGCCTCCCGGGGTTGGAGGGTGGGTTCCGTCTGGAGAAAAATGCTTCAGGGAAGGCAGCTCTACCACGACTACATTTGAATCGTCCGCTGGCTCGCTCCAGGGCCCCAGACTGGCTTTTTCTGCCTGAGTGGCTTCAGCTGACACTGGGTTCTAAGTTCCGAGGTCTGTGTCCTTCAGTCTGGCCGTCCTGATGGGGAACAGGCGGTGACAGGGAGTCGCCGGACTCGTCAGGGTCCGGGCGGGCGAAGAGCTGCCCGCCAGCGTCTCCCTCAGGCCCCGGCCCGGGAGCGGAGAACCCGGCAGGGACGGTCCTTGCCGGCGCGGCGGCGACGGGGAGACAGGAAGCCGGGGGAGTAACTGTACGGAATGCCGGAGTGCGTCAAGTGTTAGGGAAAACCGTGAAAGAGCTCCTTCTCTGGATAATGCGAGAAGTTGAAATAAAGGAAGCCGGGCTACTGAGTAACCTGGCAGAAGTTAACAGCAGGTTCCACTCCGTTAGTTCAACTGTTCCGGGCTCGAAGGGAGGGAAAAAAATAATAATAATAACAAAAACAACCCGCAAAACTTCCTGTCCCTTTAAAAATGGCGGCTCCGCACCGACCTGCACTGCTATTGGTCGCAGGAGGGGAAGGGGCGGGGCGCAGTAGCCTAGGAGACCCGCCTCCTACGGCAAGCCGGAGAGAGCAAGATGGCCGCTGCCGAGGGGGACTGTGGTGCTGGGGCCGACGCTGATCGGGAATTGGAAGAGCTCCTGGAAAGTAAGAGTTCGTTATGGGAGAGGCCCGACGGGGGCGGTTGTAAGGACTCATTCGAGGGTAAACTGAACCTGAGATATTGGGGGCGGAGCGGGAGAGGCTCTCCAAAATGTTGGCCGGGGGCGGAGGGTCAGCCTGCGACTCCGAGGAAGATCTGCGGGTCACGCTCTCCTTCCTCCGCCGCGGGAGCTAGGGAGCCACCGTGGGCCCCTGAACCTGTCAGACCGTTGGTCTCCGGGCCGGAGGGAAAGCGGTAACGCACCGGCCGGCGTGTCACGGTCCGACCCGAGCTCCCCTTGCTCTAGATGAGCAGCTTCCTTCCCGTCAGCCGCAGCGTTCGGTCCTCGGTGGCCCGCGACCCCGGCGCTCACCGGCTGCTTGCTTGAAGTGTCGGCGAGCCCGTGGCGCGGCCTTCTGTGCGCTCCTCTCCTCACTCGTCTTCCGCCAGGCCTGACACCTTTTCCTCAGCAGGCCCCATGTCGGTTCTTTCACCGGTCAGAGCTCAAGCCCACCCCCTTCTGCGGCCTTGGGGGCAGACAGTTCACCCTCCTCGGAGAGGCGGAAGGTTCTTTTCTTCCTTAGCCTTGACCTCCGCTGCTCTGTTGGCCGTTTGCCCGCCGTGGGCCGTGCCCTCCCCCTAGTCCGGGCAGGCAGGGTGGGGGTGCGGACGCGGGTTGTTGAGGGCAGTGGCGAGTATGTGTTGTCTCTTGCCCACTCACAGACATGTGGGGAGGTGGAGGATGAGCAGAAGTGAGGCGTGCCAGGCGACCGTGTGGATTGGCGCACAGCTGCAGAGAGACCCGAGGGAGCTCTGGGAGCTTGGCCCGGGGTGTGCTGAATCGCAGTCACGAGGGAAGGGAGTTGAATGCTCCCCTGGGAGTAGAGCAGAGCGCGCGGTCCCTCAGTCGGTGCTAGTACCCGACCCATGGGAGGCTGGGTGGAGCATCATGTGGCTTCTGCTTTCTTGCCAAAAATTAATCCCTCGAGGGCTCCAGAGTGAGTTCAGGGGGTATGGATGTCTGTGCTCTGTGCTCCTCTTGGATCCGTGTATGGGATTTCTGGGGAATCATTAGATGTGGCAAGGGAGGCACTGTGTGGAGGGAGAGGTCTTTGCAGAGCTTTTTACTGTCTCCCCCCAGCCCTGAGAGAGATGCTTCTTCCACCTTGAGGGATTTCTTCTCCTTTGATCACATAAATTGGGTAATGAGGAGGGAAGTGGGAAGTTTATTGAGGGGGGCCCAGGAGAGGGAGACAAAAAAAAAAAATTTAGGAAGGTTGGCACTTTGAAAGATTGTTCTCTTAATGCTTTGCCCAGAACTACCCCTCCCTGACCCCAGCCTTGCATCCTCATCCATCCCCCAACACACACACTATGTCTCTTGTCTCTGAAGGTGCTCTTGATGATTTCGATAAGGCCAAACCCTCCCCAGCACCCCCTCCTACTACCACGGCCCCTGATGCTTCGGGGCCCCAGAAGAGATCGCCAGGAGACACTGCCAAAGTATAAATTCCGCCCTCTTAAGGGAGGGGGAGGGGATGGGCATGCATCTCTGAGCAGAGGTGGGGACAGGCCCCTGTGGGTTGGAGTGGTCCGGCGGGGGGAGGAAGCCCTGGCCTTACACCGCTGAGTGCTCTTTCAGGCCTCAGTCCTGGTATACAGGGACTTTTGAGGATGGACTGGTGGGATCTCGAGGAAGTTCTTTGGAAAAAAAAGTAGGTTTAAATGGTTGGTTTGGGAATGCCACCCCATACCCTTTTCTCAGTGGCCAGAAGCCTTATTTACCGTTCTCCTAAAGAGAGGTAGTTAGAATGTCCAGTGGAGGTGGGCAGGAGGGAAGCTCTGCATTTCCCAGAGCCACTGCCTGTGGCTTCTGTCAGAGGGTTGCCGAGTAAGACATGCCTTTTTGCCACCCCTTCCCTGCAGGATGCCCTCTTTGCCTCCCAAGAGAAGTTTTTCCAGGAACTGTTCGACAGCGAGCTGGCTTCCCAGGCCACTGCAGAGTTCGAGAAGGCAATGAAGGAGCTGGCCGAGGAGGAGCCCCACCTGGTGGAGCAGTTCCAGAAGCTCTCGGAGGCCGCGGGGAGAGTGGGTGAGGAGGCGCCCTGGGGCTGGAACACTGGGAACAAACTTCTCTGGTCTTTGTGCCGAGAACGCGAGAACTCTCAGTAAAGCCGATAGTGCTCTCACCGCCATGGGGTGGGGCCAGGAGATGGGAAGAGGGATGGCTACAGGGCTTCAAGAAAGGAATGAGGCTGGAAAGTCCTTGAAAAGATTGTTGAAAACCGACCACTTGAAAGGTCACGGTGTTGTGGGTGTCATCTTGGAGAACAGACGGACACACGCCCAGTTCTTGCAGACTGGTGAAAGTGGCTGTGAAGATGAACACAGAGGACTCAGAGACTTGGAGTGCTGGTGATCCACCAGTAAATGGTGCATATCGCGCTGGTAGGCAGACAGTTAAAACCTGAAGACCTTGTCTTTCTTCACCTTCCTTAGGCAGTGACACAGCCTCCCAACAAGAATTTACGTCTTGCCTGAAGGAGACGCTAAGTGGACTCGCCAAAAATGCCACTGATCTCCAGGTGAGGGAAAGGGGTGGGGCCCACCAGGGATCTCTCACGCACAGGACAGCATTGTCTCAAAAGACAGACCCTATGTCATAGCAGGTGAAGTCTGTTCCTGCCACACTGTTTTGCTGCAGGCAAGTTTAAATAGTTCTTTCCCACCTGAAGGGGTGGCAAGCATCCCAAGAAGGCCGTATACAGATCTTCTTCAACTGATGAATCCGTCATAAGTTGGAAATGTCTTAAGTTAGAAATGCATTTCATGCAGCTACCCTGCGGAACATCACAGCTTAGCCTCACCTGCCTTAAACACGGTTAGAACACTTACGTGAGCCTACAGTTGGGCAAAGTCCTCCACACAAAGCCCATTTTCTAATATGGTATCGAGTATCTCGTGTCATTTATTGACTGCTGTGCCGAAAGTGAAAAGCAGTGGTTGTGGGGGGTGGGACGTCACCAGTGCCACGGTTGTTGACCCTGGTGACGGTGTGGCTGCCTGGGAGCTGTGGCCACCACCCAGCATTACAGGAGAGTATCCTCTGCATATCACCAGCCTGGGAAAAGATCCAAATTTGAGATCTGAAGTATAGATTCTACAGAATGTGCGTCCCTTTCACACCATCCTAATAAAGTTGAAAATGGTCCGCGTTCAGAGACCACCTGTATTGGCTCACCTCCTTCCTGTCCTTTCTAGAACTCAGGCATGTCAGAGGAGGAGCTGACCAAGGCCATGGAAGGGCTGGGCATGGATGAAGGGGAGGGGGAGGGCAACATCCTCCCCATCATGCAAAGCATCATGCAGAACCTCCTGTCCAAGGATGTGCTGTACCCGTCCCTGAAGGAGATTACCGAAAAGGTTTGTGAACTTGTATTTCTGCTTTTCCTCCTGCTTGTCCGTTGCGTCAGCCCCTGTGGGCTACTGCGTGTGCCTAGAGCCTACAGAGCTAGAGAGTAACTCGAGGGTACAAGCCATCCACTCTTTTCTCCTTTGTGTGTTTGGAGCGGGAAGGTACCACACCGAAGATGTTGAAGGTGGAAGGGGCGGTCCTTCAGCTCTGGTTTCTGTAAACTGGTTTCCGACTGCTGTCCAACCAGCCCTTTCTTTTGCTGGTTTTGTGCTATGCACAGTTTAAGAGTGGTGTAAAAGATGGTCCCTGCTGTCCGGGAGCTTACAGTTTCGCTCAAGAAACAAAATACAGGAGTAGAAGCTTTTCCATGACACAGTACTATGTGGGGTCAAGTGTCGAGTGAGCAGTGTAGACCAGGAGTCAGCAGGCCAGGGTCTGGGTGGACCAAAGCCAACTTTCAAACTAAGAATGGTTCTTACAAGTTTAAAGTTGTAAAGTCAAAACAGAAAGAAGAAACTCTGTGACAGAGCTCACACATGGCCCGTAAGGGCTAAACTAGGGCTGTGCCGGCCTTCACCGAGAAGTGCACCGCGCTCTGGTGACCATCCATGCTAGCATAGCCAGTCCTCTGGTTGGAGTCCGTGCCGCTGCTTGAGACTGAACTCGCTTCTTTAGTTTTTGTCTTCCTCCATGTCCTCCCCTTCCCCTTTATATTTTATTGTTTTTCATATTTAATTTCCTTTCCTGTCCATTGTTCATTAATTCTTCCCCACCCATTCTCTTCTCTCCTTAGTATCCAGAATGGTTGCAGAGTCACCGGGAGTCTCTTCCTCCAGAGCAGTTTGAAAAATACCAGGAACAGCACAGTGTCATGGGCAAGATATGTGAGCAGTTTGAGGCTGAGACCCCGACAGACAGCGAGGCCACTCAGAAGGCTCGTTTTGAGTTAGTGCTGGATCTCATGCAGCAGGTAAGGTCTCCTCTGCCATCTGCCCACTGGTGCTGTCTGGGTGTTCCGTGGAGGATGGGTCTGGGAAGAATGCCACACTGCCAGAGCCAGTGGAGGAGGGAGCACAAGAGAGGTCCCAAAGCCTGGTCCCCAGAAGATGGGAGAGACACCACAGCTCAGATTCCTCTTTGGGTTGCCCTGTTGTTTTCTAGGATCTTCTGTTTCTCAAGTTCCTCTTATTTTCCAGCTACAAGATTTGGGCCATCCTCCGAAAGAACTGGCTGGGGAGATGGTGAGTTTATTTTCTCGTAGATTTGAATCTGAGTCCCAAGTCTCTGGAACTCTGTAATCTTTAATGATTTCACATGAGGCGATCACTGTGGCTTTGGGGGAGGCACCTTCGGAAGCTTTCACTTGAGGTAGGAGCAGTAATCTCAGTCCCTCCATCTCTTCTCCAGCCTCCTGGCCTCAACTTCGACCTGGATGCCCTCAATCTGTCGGGCCCACCAGGTGCCAATGGCGAACAGTGTCTCATCATGTGAAACACAGCACGTGTCTGTCACTGAGTCCCAGCCATGGGGAGCATCTGGAGTCAGCAGAACCACTGGGAGCCGAGGCAGGAGAGCCAACTCCAAGAGCAGTCTGCCCGCTGCCCTGTGTCGTCCCAGCTGACTGGGACTGTGCCATACCAGCTGAGGCTTTTACTCTGTCTTTCTAGAAACGTGGCCTATTGTGCGGGCCGTTTCTATGGGCCCTATCCACGCGGTTTCTGCTGCTAGCAAAGGCCCAGCTACCTTCCAGGTGAAGAAAGGCATCCCTCGTGGGGCATGTACTTTCTTACCTCCCAGATAATGTTATATATGGCCACACTGATGTTCACTTTTGCATTCAGGGTCTTCGTGCCTTGTCTCTACTCCTTCTGGGACCTGGGGAGCAGAGACAGAGTCCTGGGACTCTGTATTTCTCCAGTTCTTTTGGGCAGAGCCTTTGGGATTGGTGGGGAGAAACTTAGCTTGGGCTGGGACTCGAGGTCTGTCACCATGTCCTCTTGCCTTCAGACAGACCGTTACAAACTCTGTGAAGGAAAAGGAGATGGGGGGTTTGCATCTAATCACAGTAGGGTTGAGAGAGCAGCCCTGGGATTCTCCTCTCTTTAGGTGCTGAGCCTTCAACTCCCTGTTCCAGCCTGAGAACTCAAGTTGCTACCGTGGTTCTTTGCACAGTGCTCTGTGATCTGGGTGAAACCAGCCCTTGACCTTCCTCTGCCCCCTGCCTCTCCTCATCTTTTCTCTTTTTAAACACTCGTTTATTCCAACCCTTCTCTGGAACCCAGGCTGTGACAAAGAAGGGCCATCTTATATCCCCTCATCTGGGCCATCCACCACTCTGATTGGAAAACATACATAATTCAGTGTCAGGTCTAGGAAATGAATGACTGTTCTTCCCCAGATACGTTCTGGCTTATTTGAGACCTCTGATTTCTTTGAATCCTGTCCCTTGATTAAGCAGGTGACTTGGGAACGGGAGTGGAGTGCAGCCCCGGTCCTTTTTCTTGACTAATAAATATTCTGATTGAGGAGTGTGGCCTGTTTTTCATTCAGGTCTTTCTCGGATCTTCCTCACCATCTGTAAGCCGCAGTGAGGGGTGCTTGCAGACTGGTTCTGCATAATCTCACAGTGCTGGGTTCTGCCGTCACCGCCTTCCCCAGCTCAGTCTGTACTGCACTTGGCAAAGGAGACTGAATGGCCGTCTTGCCTCATTCCCTCCCTCTGGCTGTTTCACTCTGGCAAGCCCTTCAGTTGGTACTGTACCCTAACATTTGACATTCTTATTATTGTTAGTAATACATTGTTAACCTTTTAAATTACAGTTTGTTTGGTTTTTTTTGAGTTGACTTAGCACCTCTCCTTGCATCCGTGGACCTCGGCTGCCATGTATTGGTGGGCACTCTGGTCAGGCCAGCTGGCGGTCCTGTTCAGCACTCAGAAGATGACGCACAGAGCAAGGGTACATTGGGCATCTGAGTCAGTCGGTGCTCCTGCCGTGCCACTTCCCTTGGGTAAAGCTTTTTACCCCTTAAAGTGATCCTGCATGTTCTGCGCTGTTGACAAGGAAGGAAGTGCTCTGAGGGCCTCAGGCTGTTTTGGAATTTCCAGCCACTGTTCTTACCAGAGTGCGGAAGCGCCCCAGTCTGAATCCAGGACTCTTCTTCTCTGGAGGAGGTGGGCACGGTGCAGGCGGACTTGTGATGGTGGTCACAGAGCCCGAGGCCAGAACTGGACGAGGGTACAGAGGGGAAGGGAAGAACAGAGAGGCCCCAGCCCTTGATCCACGTGCCTCCTGTACCGTAGGGGTGGCTGGCTTTAACAGATTCTCACTCCTGCTGGCCTACTCTGGCCTTACTCCAGGAGTCGAAATAGATGCCCTAGTCCAGTTCAGTTCTGTTCCCAGGCCAGGCCATTTGTTTTCATTTTGATTGAACATAAACAAATTGACCTCCAGTTGGTTACTGTCTGTTCCCAAAGCATTATTTGACTGATTCCGGGACTTGGGGAAAAACAGAGCAGTCCTTCTCAAGCTATCTTTGGTAAAGGACCAGGCTTTCTGCTTTACAAATACCCAGTCCTTTGTATCCTAAGATGTGTTTCCATGACAACGGTGCAGTCCCCACAGTATGCTGCCCACCCCATGAGCTTCTGCACACCTGAACTGCCCACAGCCCTTTCAGCAGGAGAGGTCCACGGATCACGCACTGGGGTATCAGTAATGTCTGAATGCTAAAAGGTGTCTAAACACTCTCGGTTACTAATTCATCATGTCATAGACTAGTAAGAAAACTGTTCACGGACCTGTACAAGTCTTTGAACCACGTTGAGTAGCACTGCTGGGCCCTCCCCAGGCTCCATAGCTCCGTCAGCCACCGGACAGTCTCAGTACCTGTTCTCTCTCATGTGAGGATTGTCTCTTGTGAACTTGCATCTTTGGCAAGGTGTGTCGCTGTAAGGATATTTATAGTATTTTTCTAGCCTTTTGTCTTGCTTAAAAATAACCATCACAGGGTTTAGGTTCAAGCTCTATGAGGAGTTTTTAAGTTGCTCTCAAACTTTAAAGGATTTAAAGCTGCCCCTTTGTTCCAAAATATTGTATGTTAGATAATAAATTTATAGTTGTTTGGATGGTTTCATGAATTAAGAATTGAATTCCTATGGAATTTGTGATAATGAGGATATTTTTCTGTGACTCTGGACCATCCTGGCAAGGGTCCCAAGAGCCCTTTGGGGCTTTGGGGAGATGGCTTTGGGGGACTTGGAGAAAACGATGGCCCACAGGAAATGAAGTTGAGATGATGGACCATATGAGAAATGATCAGAAGGCCTAGAGGAGTGAATGTGTATTGTGCTGGAAAACCCACTGGCTGACCATGTTCCTCAGGAAGGCCTGAGGACAACTTTTTTTTAATAAAGGAAAGGCACTAATGAATGGGTCACTGGTATCTTTGAGAAGTTTAGAAGTGGCTGTCTCTGTGGGTGGAGGCTGAGGGAAGGGGATGTTTAAGAGCCAGTTTCCCTTGTAGCAGTGAGGAGGATAGGGTCCTGGCACAGCCGAGGCCAAGTGGCAGCACTTACTCTCAGAAGCAGAGTGGAGCAGGGCAGCATGTTCAGAGTGGAGGTGACTAATGACATGTGGGTGGTCCCAGGGGCCAGATGAATGGCCAGCCAAGGATGGCACTGATTTATATCTAATTAAGAGAGATCAAGAATGATTACCCAGAAGGAGGAGTCAGAAACTTCAGCGAAAAGTCAAAATTCCTTGCCCATTTTCTAGGCCTCAGACCATTCTCAGACTCGACCTGTCAACTGAAAGTTTCCCCGGTTAACTGTGTTGGGGAAAGACGACCTAATTTTTTAATTTGGAAAACAGGGATACTGGGTCGGAATTGACTCTGATACCCAGTGACCTAAAGGACCACCACAGCGCTTCCCTCCCTACACTCATCCCCTTTGCGATAGGGAGAAGTGGGCTCAGAGCAGAGTGCTCGCCCAAGTTGGCCTCACAGTGGGTCCAAAAACCCGCTTTATGGTCATTTTTTCAGTTTCCAAATGTATAATCAGAATGGACGTATTTGGCAGTTGGCAGAAAGCCCCAGTCGAAGCCCCTGAAACTGTACCCCCACTTCTGCCAAGATAGAAAATAAGAAAATCGTCCTGCATTCTAGGGAAAATGGCAGTGGTAGTTCAGTGCTTAGAAAGGTAGAAGGATGCAGGGTGTGGGTTTCCTTCATTGCCTCCTAGTTTCTCCGGTCTGGCTCTTGTGGACACTGGGTTGCTGTGCCCTGCAGCGGACTTCAGCAGGCAGTTGCCCTGTTGCAGTGCAGCGTTGAGAGTGGTTTAGAGCCTCTGCCAGGGGTATATGGTGACGAATACGTACTTTCTGACCCTTCACAGAAAGTTCGCTGACCCTGTAATGCCGTGAATATGGTTTGCGGTACCCATCAGAAAGAAGGATCAGAAGGAATTTACATTCAGAAGCGATGGGCACCAGTGTATTTTCACAGTCTTGATCTAGGGCTCTGTTAATTCTCCCCCATTGTCACAGTGTAGTCCAAAGGGAGCTGGACATTCTACAGAATGTCACGCTCGTGTATGCTACTCAGGAAATAAGGATATGCTAATCAGACCTGATGAAAAGACATTGTCAAGTATTTTGGATTCCTTGGTGAGACACTTACATTCCAGGGAGTGGAAGATAAATCCTGCAGAGCTACAGGGTCCTACCACATTGAGTAAGTTTTTAGTAGGAGTCCCGTGGTCTGGAGTGTGCAGGGACATTCTCTGTAAGGGAAAGGGTAAGCTATTGCATCATGTATCCTTTACTGCAGGAAAGAAGCCCAGTGCCGTGGTAGGCCTCTTCCAGTTTGGGAGGCCCCATATTCTGTACTTGGGAATGCGAGAAAGGCCCCTGCAGCAGATCCAGGCTACGACACAAGCAGCGCTGCTGCGTGGGCCGTATGGCCTGGAAAATTCTGCAGTGCTAGAGGTGTCTGTGGTAGGGAAAGATGATGTGTGGATTCTAGGGCAATCCACAGTAGGAGAGTTCCAGCGTAGTTCTCTAGGGTTCTAGAGGAAGGCTGTGGCCTCTGCAGTAAAGAAAGTGTCATCATTCGAAAAGCATCTCCTAGCCTACGATTAGGCCCCAGTAGAGACCCAGTCAGTGCCTGACCACAAAGGATCCAGTGACTGTGTGACCAATTGCCCATAGAGCCCACTGGTCCTTGTGAGACCTGCCGGGTCATGAGATTGGGCGGATACACCAGCCGTCCGTCTTACAGCGGAAGTGGTGCACTTGGGAAGAAGCCCAAACACACTCGGTGGGCACAGTAAGTTGAAATGAACAAGGGTCCCCAGGCCTCCGTTTACCTGTGTCTGTCGCATGGGGCTCGCTTCGTCCTAGCTCATGCCTGTGGCGATGTCAGGATTCCTGCAACCCTTTGTCCAGGTCCGGTTGGTGGATGAGTTGGTTTGATATGTTAGGGCAAGACAAATAGGGACCATTGCTTCTCAGCAGCCCCATCTAGAGTGGTCCTGAGAGTCCATGATGAGAAATTCTCAACCAGTAGTTCTTCAGGCAGTGTAGCTGATCGCTTTGTGTGGAGAGAGAAGTGGCCTGAGGCCAGGGTATAGGTGAACTCACAGCCGGTGGGCTGGTTGGTCAGGAGCCCAGAAGGTGCACGATAAGAAAAGGCAGGAGAAGGTCTGGTGAAGAGCGCTTCAGTGGGTCTGTGAGACTGGGACTTGTTACAATATTCACCAGAAAAGTGTTGACTAATAACCGCATGGACAGGACGCTTTGGTCAGGAGCCTCACCTCGCGGGGTTCTTACACAGGGTGCTCGCGAGAAGAATCACCTTGCTGGAGAGATGGATACTTACCCACCTGTTAGCACTGGACTCCTCTCCTGCCCACGGCTGACCTAGCTATTTTTAAATACCTAACCGTCAGCTACAAAGCAGTGCTGATCCCCTAGCTCAGTTACCACAGCTCAAGAAGAGCCCGCCACCTGGTGGCAACAGTTCGATGCTGGAAAAGTCACACCCGACAGCCTCCTCTGATCACATATTTTCACTGTGCTTATCCTGCTGAAAATGCCTTAGCTAGTACTACCATCCAAAGACTCAGAGATTTTTGATCTACTGGTGTGGGATCCTGTATAATAATGCCTTGGAACAAGGGACCCATTTAATGACAAAGCAGGTGCAGCAATGGGGACATGACAGTAGGGAATACTCTTCCTATAAAATACGTTTCCATCCAGAAGCTTCTGACCCAGTAGAGCCTTGGGATGGCCTTTGGAAGGTACGTTGGTGGTGCCAGCAAGAATGCGGTGCTGTCCTTTACAGGACAGTATAAACCTACATGACCATGATAGGGTGCTTCATTCTCAGCCCTTAGGTAGAATCCAAGAGTTCTGGGACCAAGGGTAGAAACAGAGGTGACCCTGTTCAGCATCACTCCTAGTCATCTACTTGAGAAATTTTATGTCCTCTATCTGCAGCTTTAAATTCTGTGGGTCTGGAGGTCCTGGTTTTGGCGGCAGGCTGGGGTGGGGTGGGAGAGCCTTCAATTAGGCTCAACATAAGAATCTCAATAAACTTAAAGATATGCTGTCTTCTGGTCACTTGGAGCTCCTAATGCCTGCAGGCTATCAAGCAAAGAAGTTCCCACACTGCCTGGGAGGTAGGACTGCTGCTAATAGGACATGGAGAGGAAGATGCACGTATGATCCTTGAGATCTCTCTTGGTCCTCCTATACTCAGTTCTAACTGTAAATGAGGAAGTAAACAATTACGTCCTGATGAGGGCATGATCTCTAGGGCCTCAGAACCCTCAGGGTTGAGGGTCTGGATTACTCTTGGATAAGCCGTCTGGACTAATGGAAGTGCCAGTCAATGAGGAGATGAATCTAGAGTGGGTACTAGAGAAGGGAGATAATACCACTTAGAGCTTAGGGACCCTTCTTGTACATGTCCCCCAAAATTGTGATTAACTTGAACACTGGAGAAACTGCCTGGATAGAATGAACGTGTACAAGCATGTGGATCTGAGCAATGCTAGATAGAAGTGGACTGAAGTAAGCATTATTGGAACCCTGTCGAGATCCTCTTTACTAGGAAGTAGAAGTCTTGGCTGCAAATAGCTCACAGCTGCATCCTTTTGGGAATTGCCCTCTGTGCCGATGGAGCCACTTCTGGAAGTTCCTGGAAGGTTATTGCCTCCCAGGGACAGCATCACAGACAATGGTACGATGCCATTTTCTGCAAAGAAGGCAGCTGGGATTCTGATAGACATTGCATTATCAGTGATGACATGTAATCGGTAATTGTGTTATCAGCAAATGATTCTTCCCCCTTTCCTCAGGGTGGGGCAGATGTGCCATATATGTGCCAAAGAGTTCCCAGTGGAGGGTAAACTTAGGAACCCCTATCTTTACCTAACTTCCCCCCATCCTGTCTTGCTTTCCTCCCTCCGTTACAGGTTTTACCTGAGATCACTCCCTGAATAAACCATTTGCACAAAATCCATTTGTGAGCTCTGCTTCTAGGGCATCCATGCGTAAGACAGCACAGTGGTGTCAACTAAGAGAAAAATAGGAGAAGTTCTGAGTTTGACAAAGGTAGAGGAAAGGTGAGTTCACTTTGGGAAAGTTAAACTACCAGTGGCTGGAAGAGAAGAGAACCTCCCCAACATGACAAAGGGCATCTATGAAAAATCTACAGCTAACAGTATACTTAATGATGAAAGTCTGGGTACTTTTCCCCTAAGATCAGGAACAACACAAGGATATCAGCTGTCACTGCTTCTAGTCAACATTGTGCTGGAGGTTCTGGCCAGGAAACCTAGGCAAGAAAAAGAAATAAAAGGCACTGAGATTGGAAAGGAAGAAATAAAGCCGTATTTGCAGATGGCATGACCTTGTATAGGAAATTCTAAGGACATAAGATCAGTTTACAAAAACCCATTGTACTTCTATCCATTTGCAATGAGTAATCCAAAAATGAAGTTAAGAAAACAATCCTGTTCACAATAACATAAAAAGAATACTTGGGGGGAAAGAGTACTTGGGAGCAAATTTAACAAAAGAAGTGCAAACCTATACTGTGAAAAATACAAAACATTGTTGAAACAAGGGAGATCTAAATAAATGGAGAGGTATCTCATGTTCATGGAGCAGAATACTTAACATCACCAAGACGGCAGCACTCCCAAATGATCTGAACACTCAGTGCTGTCCCTATCAGAGTTCCAACCGACTTCTTTGTGGGAATTGACTAGGTAATTCTAAAAATCACATGAAACTGTGGTGGACTCAGAAGAAAACAGTCCTGAAAAAGAAGGACTCACACTTCTTGATTTCAAAACTTACTACAAAGCAATGGTAATCAACACAATGTGCTATTGGCACAAGGATAGACACAGATACTGATGGAAGAGAATGAAGAGTCCAGAAATAAACATACATCTGTGGTCAACCGATTTTTGACAAGGGTGCCAAAACCATCCAGTGGGGAAAGAACAGTTTTTTCAACAGTGGTGCTGGGACAACTGGCTAGCCACATCCAAAAGAATTGAGCTTAATCCTACCTCACATTAGATAAAATTAAAATAGGTCAAAGACCTAAAAGTAGTAACCAAAACAGTAAAGCTCTTAGAAGAAAACAGGGTTAAAACTGTTATAACTTTGGGCTTAGCTAGGGATTCTTAGATACGGAACCAAAAGCATGAAAAACAAAAGAAAAAAGATAAATTGGACTTAATCAAAACTAGACAGCTTTGCGCTTCAAAAGACACCATCAAAAATGAAAACCCACAGAATGGAAGAAAATATTTGTAAATCATACACGTGATAGGGACTTGGATCTAGAATATGTTTTTTTTATTTGACAGAGAGAGAGAGAGAGAGATCACAAGTAGGCAGAGAGACAGGCAGAGGGGGAAGGGGAAGCAAGCTCCCTGCTGAGCAGAGAGCCCAATGCCGATGCCAGGCTCAATCCCAGGACCCTGAGATCATGACCTGAGCTGAAGGCAGAGGCTTAACCCACTGAGCCACCCAGGCACCCTAGAATATACATTCTTGAAACTCAGAAACAGACAATTTAAAAATGGGCAAAGGATCTGATTAGACATTTCTTCAAAGAAGATGAAAATGTCTAATAAACATGAAAGATGCATGACATTGTTAGTCATCAGGGAAGTGCAAACCCAAATCAAGTGAGATACCACTTCCCATCTGCTAGGATGGCTGGAAATAAAAAGATAATCAAATATTGGCCAGGATGGGTAGAAACTGGAACCTTCATACACTGCTGGTGTGAACGTGAAATGGTATAATTGCTTTGAAAAACAGTTTCTCAAATGATTAAGCTTAGAATTAGCCACATGATCCAGAAATTCCACTCCCAGGTGTATATCTGAGAGAAATGAAGTATGTGTCCACACAGAAACTTGAACATGAATTTTTATAGCAGCATTATTCATAATAGTCTTAAGAAACAACCAAACTGTCCATCAGCAGATGAAGGGATACACAAGTTGTGGAATATTCATACAATGGAACAATATTTGGTTATAAAAAGGAATGGAACACTGATACATGATACAACATGGATGAACTTTGAAGACCTGCTAAGTGAAAGAAACCAATCACACACAAAAATGTAGGAAGTCCAGAAGAGGGAAATCCATAGATTCAAAGTACTTGATGGTTTCTTAGGGCTGGAGGGGGATGGGAAGATAGGGGATAATAGCACAGGGTACTGGATTTCTTTTTGAGAGGATTAAAATGGTGGAAAAGTGTGATGGTTGCACATATCTGTGAATGTACTAAAAGCGGTTCAATGGCACACTTCAAATGCGTGAATTGTATGTGAATTTCATTCTAATAAAGCGTTTTTCTTTTTTTTTTTAATGCCATTGACTATCAAGTATGTGATTCTAAAGCCTGAAGGAGAAGCCTGGATTGGCAGTAAAGGCTTTGGGATCTGGATGGTAGTTTAAACTGTGAGAATGAATAAGATGAATAAGATCACTTTGGAAGTACATGTGGAGTGAAGAGAAGGAGAAGCTCATGGAATAAACTGTCAAGAGGTATAAACGAACTGTGACATACATGTCACGGAAGTCTGTGAGATTGAGTTTTTAGAAGGGGTCAAAAATCATCACAACCTCAAACTCAATAGAAAAGCCCAAAATAAGATTTGGCGGTAAGAGCAATGGTGTCCATCAAAGCACAGTAACCAGGTCCCAGTAACCGTGGCTCTGCTAACATCACTCTTGTTGGCAGTCTTAACCTCCGTGTTTCCCAATCCAGTGGTCAGTTTCCAGTCATCTTAACCTCAAACTCTTCAACAAGAATGACAGTTGATAGTGTCCTTCTTGAAACATTTAAGAAATGTGTTTTATAAGACCCTTTACTCTTGGGTTTTAAATTTTATTTCCTGGTTGCTTCTTCTAAATAAATTTTGCTGGATTTTTTTGCCCACCCTGACCTTTACTAGTTGGGGCGCCTTGGGATTAGAGGGTTCAGCCTGTATAGAGACTACTTTCCTTCCACATCAAGTAAGCACTCCCCACTCCATGGTTATATATGCCATTTATACCCCCAATTGTCTTCTCCTATGAACCTCAGATTCATATTTCAATTGTTTACTCAGTAGCTCCATTTGGAAATCTAAAGGCATCTCCAGTTTAACATGTCTAAAATAGAACTGGACATTTTTCCAAAACAAAAAAAACAAAAAAAACAAAACAAACCAACCCTTCTGCTCCCCCCTCCCCCCCCCGCCTGGAGTTCTATCTCAGTAAATGGCATTACTACTTACCCTGTCACTCAGGTCAAAAAACCTGAGATAGCTTGACTCTTTATCTTGCACTTCATACTCAAACTATTAGCAAATCACCTCTGCCACCTTCAAAGTATGGCCTGAATCCAACTACTTTCTACCACGTCCACTGCAACACTAGTCTTGCAGATCTTTTGCAATAGCTTCCTAACTGGTCTTTCAGCTTCTGTTTTGCTTCCCTTTGGCGGTTTTCAAAGAAGCAAGCAACCAGAGTAAATCTCTTTACTTATAAATCAGATCATGTCAGTTTTTTTTTCCAAAGATTTTATTTATTTATTTGACAGACAGAGATCACAAGTAGGCAGAGAGGCAGACAGATAGAGAGAGAGGTGGAAGCAGGCTCCCTGCAGAGCACAGAGCCCGATGTGGGGCTCGATCCCAGGACACTGGGACCATGACCTGAGCCGAAGGCAGAGGCCTTAACCCACTGAGCCACCCAGGTGCCCCACGTGTCAGTTTTTTACTCAGAATCCTTCATGGCTTTCTAGCACTCTTTGGAGATAAAATCCAAAGTCCTCTCCTTGGTCTATAAATCTGGGAGCGATCTGGCCCCCATCATGTATCTCCAAACTAATTAATTGCCTCCCTGCTCCTCGGCCACGCTGGCTTCCCTGCTGTTCTTTGGGTACACCAAGCACACTCAAGCTTCAGGTCTTTTTACCTTATTGTTCCCTCTGCCCGGAAGGTTCTCTCCCCTGTGTATGTGGTTCACTCTCTCACTTCAAATCTTTATTCAAATGTCATCCCAGCAGAGGGACTTCCCTGAACCCCCTCTGTGAAAGAGCACATCTATTCAGGTGAACCCTGCTTTATTTGCAGCTAGTCTCCATGACCTTAATATTTTCGTGTGTGTGGCCCTGTCTTCCCCTTACACTCCCAACCCTGCACTGAGAAATAAGTTCTGTGAATGCAGGCATCTGGGTTTGTTTTTTTCACTGCTTCAGCCCCAGTACCTAGAACAGGGCCTTACACGCTACAGGAATTCAACAGATGTTGCCGGAGCGAATGAAAGAATGAATAGAGTGGTAAGGCATCAGAGAGCTACTTTGTGCTCTGGTCCTCTTCTAGATGCTGGGGTTACAACGATGAGAAAGATAAAGTCCCTGCTGTTACAGAGCTTATATTCTATTAGTATACTTAGATTACAGATACATAATTATAGGTTAAGTGTTCACAGATTTTTAAAAAATGTTAGGAAAAAACAATGCAGGGTGAGAGGACAGAGGAGGATGGCAGCGTGTGATACCATTTGCGTTGGAACAGTCAAGCTGCCACCCAGAAGTAGGATTTCAGTAGAGATCTGAGTGGAGGGAGCCAGTCTGTCTGGTAAAGATCTGGTAGGCGACTATCCCAAGAAGGGGGAACAAATGCAGAAGCCTTAAGGGTGGGCCTTGTTTTGGCTGGAGTTAAGAGCAGAGAAAGCCAATGGGGCTAAGCCAGAGGCAGGCGGCATGGGAGGAGATGAAATCAGAGAAACAGGTGCAACAACACGTGAGGCCCTCTTTGGAAGCCATTGTGATCTTTTTTTTTTTTTTAATGTGTGATGAGGAAGATTTGGGGTAATAATATGACCTGACTTGCATGTTAAAAGGTCACACTGGCTGCCTTCTGTCTAACTGACAGGTAAATAGTGGAAGCAGACAAACCAGCTAGGTGTCCATTGCGACAGTCTAAGTAATACATAATGACATAACAGCATGGTAGCGATAGAGGAGGTGAAAAGGGTCAGCTTCTTGCACCCAGGCCGGTCCAAATCCCCGCGCCTGGCAGCCGCCTTTCCAGACCTCTGCAGGCTCCCTTCGGGCGTCCGAACCGAGCAGAGCGCACAGCACCAAGGCCATGCTGGGGAACCCACCGCCCAGCACCCGCCTTCGGACAAACAGCCTCTGGAAGAGCTCCGCGGCACCCTGAGCTTCCGAATCCCTTCTTTGAATCTGGAAAGGGGGGAATGGAAGCTCTCAGGGGGAAACGGGTCTCGAAGGTGCAGAAACAATGAAGAAAACAAGGTCCTCAAAGGAAATGGGGTTATCAGAGGAAACCCAGCGACAACCGCCTGTTCCCAGTATCGAAAAGCAGGGCAAAATGGAGGCCGCCCAGGAGGCCGCCCGCAAGCCCGCCAGAAACGAAGTTTATTTCCACCACACCACCGCAACTCGGGGAGGCCCCCAGCTCGCGTCCGCTTTGCCAGCGCGAGGAAAGCGAAGCCCCGGAACCCGCCGCGAGAGCAACTCCGTCTCCCGGGAGTGCGCACGCGCCCCTCGCTCTGTTTTCCGTTGGTCCTAAGCCCCGCCCCTTCTGCGTCCTCCGAGGAGGGTTGGGAGCCGAGAGCTCGCGCGACCACTCTTCCCTCAGTCTCCTCCAGCACCTCGTCGCAAACGGGGCCGAAAAGCGTGGCGGCGCAGGCGCAGGCGCCGAGAGCGGAGGCGGTGGTGGTGGCGGCCGCTGGCCAGTGTAAGATGGCGGCGGCGTTGGTGGCGGCAGTGGACGGGGCGGCTGGGCCTGGAACAGTCGGAGCAGCCGCTGGCAGAAGGATGACCCAAGACGGGAAGCGGGCTGCTGAGCCTCGCCGGCTCCCGTGCTTGTAACTGCCCCAGCCGGACACCCCCCCCCCCCTTGACCTGTCCGGTCCGTGTCTCGTTCCGGCTTGGCCTCCTGACCCCCTCGCCCCCGGCCCGCTCCCCGTCAGGATAGGTTGGATTCCTTTCCCGAGTTCCCGGGGCTCAGGTCTGTTCTTGGCCCTGACCCGAGTCTCCGCCGGGAGGACTGGCTGCCCTTGCCTCAGGTCAGCCCTGGGGTTGCCCCCAAAAGCCTGCCCCGCAGTCCTCAGGAACGTCTTGCTCCACGGGGTGACCCGTTTGTGTGCGCGTTTTTACCCCTTAGACCGGGGGAAGCGGTGCGGTGCGTCTCCCCGTCACCTCGGGGCCACCGCGCAGTGTGCCCCCTCCCCCACCGCGAGTTCTCGGGCCCGGCACCTTGTACGGAAGGCCGAGGTCCAAGTCAGTTGTTGCCGTCCGCTCTTGTTCCCGTTGTAATACAATTCTCGCAGCTTGCTTCCCCTCACCCCCAGACCTTCCAGGGCACCGCAGAACCGTACCATTTGCTCCCTGTTAGTTGGAAAGCATCTGGTGGCTTGAATTTCTGACTCATATGATTGTTGCTGGAGTCCTGTAAACAAACCGGCACCAGCGCTATCACATTCTCCCCGGGATTTCCCCCTGCTCTGTGGCTTCTTGTTGAGAGGTTTGCTTATGGGTTAGCGTCGGAAGGATTCAGGTTTTCCTTTTAGGTGGCTTTTCTACGTGTCGGTGGAGCCGGGAGATGACTTACCTGGTTCATTTTATTCCTGTTAACTGGGTGGGTTATTTGTTCAGTAGCTCGAGCTACTCTGGTTTTAAATCTTTCTGAGGAGGTCTAGAAGGACTCTGAAATGTATTCCTAAATATTTTTATTGTGATGTTTGGTAGAGATACTTTGCCATTTAAACTTTAACTTTTCTCAGCCCTTCAGTGAATCAACAGACCTATTTTCTCAGGAGCTCAGCCTGGCCCTACTTCAGTGATAAAGAAGGAAAGGTGAGTAGGAGTTGAAGGCATTTGAATTCCTGAACCCAAGACAGACCCTACCCTGATGCTCAAGTGCTGACCACTGAAGTCTTAAAATTCCTGCCACAGGATCTCAGAGTTGGGGTATTGTTGTTGGCTGCGTTCCAGCTCTGGTTAAGTTACTTTGACAAGTTTTACTGGCTGTGGGCATCTTGACTTTCTGTCCTAAACTATTGCTGTGTATCTTCAGAGAACCCCAGTGAAGCCTACACGTCCGTGGTTCTCCCTCTTGGTGGGTCGTGATTCTTACGCTGTTAAAAGCTGGAAACTCGCTTGCCCGAGTTCTGGCCTCCTGTCAGATCCAGTCTCTTCCCTTCTCGGGGTTTGGGACTGTTGTTTCTGTTAGGGGTGAATCCAGCTGCTTGTGAGGCTGGGAAGTGACGGCGCCGTCAGTTGGTGTCTGAGTTCAGTCCACCTCCGAATTCCAGCTTTTCAGGACATAGTAAATTGGGGGTTAAAAAAATTCGGCTGTTCCTTGATATTTGTTCTGAAGAGTTTTTGGTGAGTGGGGCAGTCATCCTGTGCATTTAGCAGCATAGGCCAGGGTCCGAGAGGGAGTCCGAGCATTCTTGTAAATGTAACTTCTGTAGGACTCTTAGGTTTCTGGTAGCAGAGAATAGGGTTGTGGTTGGCGTCCATGGGCTGTGACAGAAGAGCTGAGTGGCTCTGGAAGGTCTGCCTGGGTGATTGTTAATACCTTCATGCCAGGTAGTCGGTAAAGGCTGAGCGTGACGCTGGAAGTTTTGTTCCTCATGGTGTCCTCATTAGAGAATGAACTGGAATAAGATGATTATCGGTGGCATGTATGTGTATCAGTAAGGTATAAAAAGATAATTCAGCTTTGAGAGCTGGACAGACCTGAGTTTAAATACTAAGATTTATTGGCCTCGTGACCTTGGGCAAGCTACTAAAACTTTGACTCTTAATTTCCACATCTCTCAAAGTGGGATAACGCCATTTACCTCCTGGGGTCGTTGTTAGTATTGTATGAGGGAACCTGTGTTAAGCCGTTCAATGCCTAACAGGATGGACACTTAAAAAAAAATGTTTTCTTTACACATCATTGCTGGGGCTTTGAGTTTGAGTAAGGTATGCATTAGTCTATGCTTCTTTGCATTCTGCTTTCGAACATGTTTTCCTCTTTTTTTTTTTCTTTAAATCATTTGTAATTGGTCAGCGTAGATACATGCTTTGTGGGTACACACCTACAGTTGTCGTCTGAACACGACTGAGGTCTGTGGTGGGGGTTCGAGGTCCGAGGACAGCGGAAATGTTACATGTCCGTCTGTGTGTATCTCTCAATGCATTCTCAGACGAAACTTCAGTACCTTCCTTAGTCCGTTGCTGCCTTCCTCCTGGTCTCTGGTAGCGCACGTGATCAGCGTTGACACAAGGATTGTAATTCCTCCCCTTGCTGTT
Source organism: Enhydra lutris kenyoni (assembly GCF_002288905.1). Taxonomy (NCBI): domain Eukaryota; kingdom Metazoa; phylum Chordata; class Mammalia; order Carnivora; family Mustelidae; genus Enhydra; species Enhydra lutris. Next base: position 4,905,973 of record NW_019154178.1, on the reverse strand, counting down.
TCGGTGGTGTTCGTCGCCTCTGCTCCAGCTCCCCGTTATGCTTTTTCCTTTTTGCCTTGAAGAGAGTACATTTTTTCTGAGCTGTCGGGCTCTGCAGTGATCCTCATCAGTAGATTATCAGAGGACTAGACCAGTGAGACGGTCTCCTTGTTCTTGGGAGTGAGTCTGGGCCGGGCAGCAGGGAATGCAGAGCGTTTTATTTGATCTCTGCAGCTGGACCATCTTAGCAGTATGATGGCAAAGATGCAGCTTTTTAACCTCGTGTTGGCTTTTCTTCTGCATCTTTTTGGGGGAGGCAAGGGCAGATGAAAATTCAAAGTGTTGATAATACTGCAGTGAAATCAACTGTATCCATTCAGGCCAGTGATCAAATTAGAGTTGATCAGCTTTCATTACCACCATCCAGGGTCTGAGCTCTCCCTGTTGAAAAGTCGACTTTTGGATGGAGGGTTTTGAGGTGGGCCGAGACCGCATTTTTTTTTTATTTGTGTTTTTATGAGATCTGGAGATCTGTGTTGGGGGAGTGGAGTTGGGAGGAGAAAAGGACATACGTTGAAAGAGACATAACTTTGCTCTTCTCTGTGTGCTGGGTAAGAATCCCTCCTCCCCCAGGGGTTACCCATTCTGAACTCCAGGTGACATCTTTTTATCCAGTGAACCAGTATTCTTAGTCCCTGGCCACAACTGTAAAATCCTTACCTTTCTGAAGATGCTTTGTATTTCAGAGCGTTGCATAAGAATTGTCACATCTTATTAGGAAGTATTTCCTAGTATGGCTGAAGTGGGAGGCCAGTTTGCTTATGACCTTAATTCCAGCCACCAACCTGACAGGGCATTTTGTACAGCCGTCTGTGGAAAGCATAGGAATCAGTCCCAGGGCTGTGATCCTTAGTGTTGCCTAGAGTCAACCTAAGACGGAAGCTTGTCTTCAGAGAGAGCTAAAAGCAAGCGGCGTTTTTGTTGCCAGTTTAAAACAATACTGATATTTCAAGAGCAAAAGGACTCTAGGAGAAGACGTTCTGCAGACGTGCGCCCTGTTGTGGCTGACTGAGACCTTCAGACTTTCACACTCTGGGTCCTGTGTTCTAGCAGGTGAGTTTACAGGCTTTTAAAAGCATGGGGTGACTAAGGAAACTTTGTTTTCAGGAGACAGATTTGTTTCTGGATTGTTTCTACCATAGGAAAGTTATTCTAAACCTGTCTAGGAATGGTCCCGATTATAAAAAACAGAGTTATCCAAAGAGCTTTTTATTGCGTAACATTGGTGTTTAAGTTAGTTTTTAAGATTGAATTAGCTTTTTCTTTTTTAAAAACAAATTATCAGTAAGCCAAGATAATCTACTTACTGTCACCCAATCTGGAACCCAGGCAACTAACTGAAAGAATTGAATCGGCAACAGACGTGGAGGTGGTGACATGTGTATGTTAATGTCGGAGCCAGATGCCAGTGATTTTAGCTTAGCTCTGCGGTAATACGGAAAACTTTTCATCTTAATGTTGTGAATATAACAGAGAAACTTTGTCACTGTTAAGCTTGGTCAGAAATTCTTGTTTACTTGATTCAGTTATTCTCTTGGAGATGGAAGTCCTTGAAAGGTCTTTGAAAGTTAGTGTGCAATGAATTTTGCGAATCGGTCACACTCCTCTACAGCAGGCTTTTATCTCTGTCTCCATAGGACATAGTTTCTGGGCCAGAGCCCACTTTCTCAAGTGCTTGCCTTAACCTCTGGAATGTGTACGCTGAAGATAAATTACTGGACTGAGCCTGCTCTGAGTTTGCAGGTAGGGCGGAGGAGTGATTAATATGACAAAGATGGCATCTTATTACTGAAAGGTGGCGTGTCTAACGGATTGGGTTACTGCGGACGTTTTTGGTGTTGCACCTGAGAGCCTAGGTGTGTGCTCTCGTCCTCCGATCGTACTGTTTGAGGAGGTCTCGCGAAGTCCTAAAGCGAAGCATCCGTGCTTGCCTCTCGTGTCCTTCTGTCGTTCTTGGTTTGTCTTAGCCATCTGGAGATCTGTGTGGGATAGCCAAGAGCCTGCGTTCCTCTGGTGTACTTTAAGCCTTGCCACGTTACCAGACCCGTTTTAGCTTACTGAGGTCCCTACGTTAGACTCTCTGCTCTCACCTAGTGCAGGTAGGAGGGCACTTCCGGATGTCGTTAGCCTTCCTGTTCTTACTGTTTCATTGTCCCTTGTATCTTTGGAGCGTTATTCCGAGCCCTTTCCAGTGACTGAAGAGCACTCTGAAATGGGAGTGGTAAAAGCTGGTAGTGGGGGTGGATTCTGACGTAAAGGTAAATCTGGAAATTGTGGAAACACAGTGGAGTTTCCTTAGAAATGACTTTTCCTTAGGATCATTTAAATTGAGGTAATACGGGTTTCAGTACGGTCAGAAAAACTTCCTTAGCTGTATTGCTGCGACGGGACTTAAGAGCTGGTGTGTGCTCCTGACGTACTCGGAAACACCGTTTTAGAGTCAAAGCCCGTGAACTATAAACGCAGGGCATTTGGTCTTACCAACAGGGAGAGAAGGGACGAAGGGAGTTCCTTGTTCATCGTATCGTCGATGCAGGAATTCCTTGTTTTCTTCTTCTTCATCGGTGAGGATCGCTTTGAAGTTCTCATCTTGGCTATCCAGGGAGCCCTCAGGAGGGAGAAGAACTAAAGAGTGCGAGGGTTGTGTTTTGGGCACTGGGTATACTGGTTTACCGTAGTTCATAGAGCGGGAGTGTGCTCGAGGGATACTGACAGAGCTCCCTGGTTCTTTAAAAGGCCAGTGAGGGGCGCCTGGGTGGCTCAGTGGGTTAAGCCGCTGCCTTCGGCTCAGGTCATGATCCCAGGGTCCTGGGATCAAGTCCCGCATCGGGCTCGCTGCTCAGCAGGTAGCCTGCTTCCCTTCCTCTCTCTCTGCCTGCCTCTCTGCCTACTTGTGATCTCTCTCTGTCAAATAAATAAATAAAATCTTTAAAAAAAAAAAAATAAAAGGCCAGTGAGCGGGGAAGCAGCTTTTATGGACTTGGAACCGTGTCCTCCGTGATGCGCAGTGTCTGTCATTCCTGAGTGGTGAAGCCCCAGCTTCTCTAGGAAGTGCGGTCTGCAGAAATGAGAAGCTGGAAAAATAATGCGCATCCCTGCCCTGTACAGACAGGCTCTTTGCAAAAATGTCTCTAATTTTCTAAACCAGCTCCTGCAGAGTAATGGTATTGTCCCACTTTGTGGAAAGAGAAACAGACCCAGACCCAAGTGGTAGAATCAGAACTCAAACCCAGCTCTGACTGACGCTGAAAGTCCTTTGTTACTATACCTCGTGCTGCCTTTAGAAACCTGGGCTTTCCCGTGCCAACCAGTGAAACAAATGAGCTGGAAAGAAGAGTTCGGTATTTCTTATAAAACATATGTGAAGTGTAAAAGGTCTGTCCCCATGACAGTATGAATAAAAACATTTCTGAATTGTTTAAACACGGGTCTCAGGTTGTGATTAACTGGTAGCCTATTGAGTTTTTTAAGGCAATAACTTTAATGGACGTAACTACACTGAAGGAGATAGCTGAAGCCTTTTTTGATCCTTGAAGAGGGAGAAAATGGCATTTCCCCTTCAGTCTGAAGGTATCTCCACAGAATCTGTTCTGACTCTCAGAGCCTTTCCTCACTCTGCCTCTTCCTGTACTTCTCTGAAGCATTTGCAATGTGGATGGTCCCCACCTTCTTGAAACCTTCCTGTCTCTTGACCTCCAAGATGTTTGACATTCATTATTCCTTCTGCTGTCCTGCGCATTTTGCAGTCTCCCTCTTATTTCTTTTCCTAAGGGTAGGTGTTCCCCAAGGTTCTTTCCTTGGACTCTCTCACCTTTCTTGGGTACTTAACTTTTTTTTTTTTTTTTTTAGTGAGGTATAACTTATAAGGTGGTTCATTTTGAAGCTTCTCTGTACAGTAGTTCCCAAGTCTGTATCTCTGACCCTGATTTCTTAAATTCCAGACCGACCTTTGTTTTCCAGTACCTTCCTGACATGTCAGCTTGGATTTTAAACATAATTAGTCAAATTCATCTCTTCTCCCATACATGCCAGCTTCTCATTTATGACGTTGATTCTCCCTGGGCACCCGGACTCTGACTTGCCCTTTTGATCTTGGGGGCCTCGTAACTACTGTCAAGCCAGGTACGGCCCCCTCTGCCTCGGCAGGGTCCTCATGTCTCTTCCCTTCTTGTGCCCTCTGCCGGCAGCCCCAGACAGGCGCTCCGTGCTTTTTACCTCAATGGCTGTGGACACTTTTAAACTTGTTTCTCCTTCCTTTTCTGTCCGTTTCAGTCCCATCTTGCTAATCTTGACAAAATAATTATAATTTTTCTGACACGCACCCCCCCCCCGCACCCCTCCATGCAACTTAACTGATGAGCTGCGCCCCACCCCCTGGCCCAGACAGACAGGGCCATGCCAGGTTTTTCATCTTGCACGTATCTCCTCATCCTTGTCCTGGTCTTTCTCCGCTTCACCCCCTGAAATCCTATCTTCCTTTCAAAGCCGAGTTTATCTTTTCTTTTTTTTTTTATGATACTGATGCTGGCATCCCTCGTGTCCTCGTTGTATACTCATTTTTCTGACTGATGAGTGGCTGCGGAAGGGATTCGGACTGCCTGGGCCGGGTTTGTAGCTCCTGTGGTGCCTTGTAGGCTGTTGCCTTACTAGCTTGCCCGTGCATCGTTGGGCCACTGGGTGGTGTGAGAGGCCTAGGACGTGGGTACGCAAGGGCCGCTGGCGAGCTGGACAGTTAGGGGCCCTGTGCTGTCAGATCTTCCGCACAGCACGGAGAGGGCTGAATTTTCCTGATCCAGAAACACTTACAGTTTCTTTCCGCTCCTCTGCCCAGCGTGCCGGGGGAGACCGTAGTATACTTACCTCCTCTTAGTGCCTGAGAGGGAGCGGCCCCGCGCTACAGGCCTGTCCCCCTGAAGCATGCTGTATGTCTCCTGAAGTTCAGTTTCCTTGGGGTTATCCTTTGAATTTCAGTGCCCGGAGTTCTCTGATTAATAAACACCGCACTGCTGGAGCGTCGCTGGCGGTGGGAGTCGGAAGTTGGCTGAGGAAGTGTTTATTGTGAAGTAGAGAAATAAGGTGAGGAGAATGAATTTTAAATGAGCCATTTCAGCTTGAAAACCACAATTGGGGTTGGGGAAAGCAGGTCTGGTCAATTCCAGTTCTTTTTTTTTTTTTTTTTTGTAGGATTTTATTTATTTGACAGAGAGAGAGATCACAAGCAGGCAGAGAGGCAGGCAGAGAGAGAGGGGGAAGGTCTGGTCGATTCCGGATGGACACAGAGCCCAGGGCAGAAAGGCAGGTTTGTCCTGTAGATGGAGATGGGGCCTGAACAGCTGTCCTGTTACGGGTGTGTTGGGACGTCTGTCCTCCCAAGAGGAGCCAAACACTGTGACTCTCAGATGTCTGTTCTGCTAATAACTGAAGTATTTTCTACCACCTTTTGTCAGTTTCAGAGGAGATTCTAAAACTCTGTCTACTTTAAATATGGGTGTTGATGTAGGAGAGCTTGGTGCTTAAGTCGCAGAGGGAGGCACGTCAGGCCACACCGCCGGGCTCATGTAAGGCATGGGGGCTCGCGGGGCCGGGTGAGCTGGGTCTCAGTAAAAGGAATCGGGGATGGTCATGTTTGTAGTTGTTGATGCTCCCATTGGGCCTGAGGGGAGGAAGAATTATCACACCCATCTTCCTAGACTCCAAAGGAATGAAAGTGAAATTTAATTTGAGAGAAATTTAAAAAATAAATTTAAAAAGCATTAAGTATACAAATTGACGGCACAACCACAGAACTATTTTAAACTCCTTCAAGCTCCCGATACTTTTAGTTGTCACCAAGACAGAGGGGTTGGAGTCTTTTTATAAGTTTAGGATTCATCTTGCCTGTCATGGTGTTGCTGGGAAATCACAGGTGGCTTCTGTCGCAGCCAAACTCCTCCCATACTTTCTTTTTCAAACTAGAACTGATATCTCGCTCTCTTTTACTGTGTCATATTGAGCACTTTAGCCAGTGTCTATTAATAGTCACAGCGTTAAGAATTTAGTATTTTTAATTTTATTCTAATTATTATTATTATTTTTTTAAAGTAGGCTCCATACCTAGCATGGAGCCCAGCACAGGGCTTGAAATTGTGACCCTGAGATTAAGACCTGGGTGGAGATCGAGAGTCGGGTGCTTAACCAGCTGAGCCACACAGGTGCCCCGACCCTGAGAATTTAGTATTTTCAATTTTAATTGTTGGGCTTTGTCCGTCATTAACACTTTGCCCGACTTCTTCCTCCCACATCCCTTTTCTTATTCCCTTTTTATTGGCCACAGTTTTTGAGGTATCATTTACATACATGTAAATTTTTTTTTTTTAAAGATTTTATTTATTTATTTGACAGGCAAAGATCACAAGTAGGCAGAGAGGCAGGCAGAGAGAGAGGGAAGCAGGCTCCTCGCTGAGCAGAGAGCCCGATGCGGGGCTCGATCCCAGGACCCTGGGATCATGACCTGAGCCGAAGGCAGAGGCTTTAACCCACTGAGCCCCCCAGGCGCCCCCATACATGTAAAATTTACACCTTTTTTCAGTGACTCATTTCGTAGATTCTGACAAACACACAGTCACACGACACCACCAAGGTGGAGGCATAGAACAGTTCATCACTTCCAGAGGTTTCCTCATGCCTGTTCGCGGTCCGTTCTCTTCCCGCATCCCCGGCAACCGCTCTTCTGTTTGTCCGTATCGTTTATTTTGCTTAGCATGTCCGTGAATAGAATCATACCACGTCGCTGTAGGGGGCTCGCTTCTGTGACAGAGTGTGACATACCTGCCACCCATCTGCATTGCTGTGTTTTACTAAGTCACTGCTTTTTGTCGCTTGGTAGATGGATCACAACTTACGTATTGTCTATGACATGGTTGGAGAATATTTGATTGTTCCTGGTTTTTGGTGAACCTAAGTAAAGCCACTAAAGAAAACATTCACCTGTAGGTTTCTGGGTGAACATGTATTTTCTTTTCTTTCTTTTTTTTTTTTTTGAGTACGTACCTGAGTGGGATTCCCGGGTTGTATGGTAAGGTTGACTGTAAAAAACTTCCAGACTATTTTCCAAAGTGACTGCCATTTTGCATTTTTGCCAGCAGCGTGTGGGACTTGAGTTGCTCCCTTCCTTGTTAGCACTTGATAAAGGAAGCTTTCGTTATTATTATTTTAATAAATTTTAGCCATTCTAATAGGTGTGTAGAGGCTTATTGTAGTTTTAGTTTGTATTTCCCTCATGGCTGAGGGATGTCTAGCCTCTTCTCAGGTGACCGTTATTTAGCTGTGAGAAGTAGATTTTGGCTGCTGCCCTGTAGGAAACCATCTTTTGCAGATATTTTCTTCCAGTTCCTGGCTTGTTTTTTCATTTTCTTAGTGGTGTCTCTTGAAGAATAAATTTTTAATTTGGCAAGTCCAGTTTAATTTTTTCTTTCACAGCTTGTGGGGGGCTTGTTTTGTTTTGTTTTGAGTCATTGTCTTAAATATTTGCCTAACCTGTGTCACAAGCATTATCTTCTTTGTTTTCTTCTGGAAGTTATATTGTTTGAGCTTTTTTTTTTATTTTTTATTTTTTTATTTTTTAAAGATTTTATTTATTATTTGACAGAGATCACAAGTAGGCAGAGAGGCAGGCAGAGACAGAGGGGGAAGCAGTTCCCTGCTGAGCAGGGAGCCCAATGTGGGGCTCGATCCCAGGACCCCGGGATCATGACCTGAGCTGAAGGCAGAGGCTTTAACCCACAGAGCCACCCAGGCATCCCTATTGTTTGAGCTTTTATGTTTAGGTCTATGATCCATTTTGAGTTAGTTTTTGTATATTGTACAACATAGGAGGAAAGTTTTCTTTGTGGGTTTTTTCTTGCCTTTTTTTCCTTTTTCTTTTTTTTCTTTTTTGCATTTGGATGTCCTGCTGTTCTGGTATATGTGGTCTCTTACACAAATCTTTCCTCAATATTGAGAAAAGAAACCCCCCCCCAGTGGTTTTAAACAAGAGATGTTTGGTACCTCTTCCACAAAATACTTTTATACACTGTATTAACTGCCCCTTTGCTTGGTTTTTAGTTAATAATTTATCATATATTTGGTTAAAAATTTAAAGCCTTTTTTTTAATGTGAGAGATATCTAGGTCATTGGAATTTCTTGGGTAGAAATTAAAATGACACCTGGATATTTTTTTTCCCATCCCCCAATAGTTTACTCTTTAACCTTCAGTTTGGCAGGGGTTAGGGTTATTTTTAGAGTGTAGGCAGTAGAGCTAATCTAATTAAACTCCCCCAGCTACCTGGGACAGTGAGCTCATCAGCTCTTCCAGGCTGAGATTGGTTTGCTCTGGACTGGATTTTACATGGCAGTTCATCAAGGTAAAAGCAGTGGATTGTTGGGAATGTAGTGCATGAAGAAGGCAATTTATGTTTGGGTCAAGTTTGGTCCCTAACTTCTGATTTTTTTTTTTAAGATTTATTTATTTATTTATTTGACAGACAGATCACAAGTAGGCAGAGAGGAAGGCGGGGGTGGGGGGGGGAGAGCAGGATTTGGGGCTCGATCCCAGGACCCTGGGATCATGAACGTGAGCCAAAGGCAGAGGCTTAACCCACTGAGCCACCCAGGCGCCCCCTAACTTCTGATTCTTAAATAAGATTAATTCTTCAGTGCTGAAGGAGATTCTAGAGGGGCTCCTGTACTTGAGACCAAGGGCGCCGTCATAGCATCTTGCCTCTTAATTTGGATACTTTAATTCCTGCCTCAGAGTTGAGACGGTTTTAAATTTCTTTATTCTGATAGAAATGTCAACGATAAGAATAACAGATCATTTCCAAAGTGATGGTATTTTATTGTCATCATTTCTTGACTTTTTAGAAAAGTGGTCCTCCAGAGGGGAAGGTGTGTACCCCAAGGATTATTGAAGGTGACACGGTGATATATAGAAAAAGAATGTCGGAACTTGTTTTTTTTTTTCCCTAGAAAAATTAAGCTTCGTGTTCCATGGGACTCGATTAGATGTGTGGTGCACATGCACGCATACTGAGGGCTCGTGGTGGAACTTGCTGCCCGTCGCGGTTCGCGAGCAGCGTTGAGAGCAGTGCTGGAGCGCATCCTGCTGCGGGACTTTTCACCCGGAATTCTGCTTAGGAGCGCCGTCTCTGCGGTTACTGATACTAGTTTACAGAAAGAGAAAATGAATTTGGAGAAGGTTAAGTAGCTCACCAGTGGTCAGAAAGGATGCTAATGGCTTCACTGGTACTACAACCCGGGACTCGTTTTCGGTCTAGAACTAGTTTTGCTAAACTCTGTGGCCCCTAAAACGTGACCTTGAGAAGCTGTCCGCCTGCCCCCTCAGGGATGGAACAGAGTTGGCGTCGGCACGCGCAGGGTTGTCCCTGTTTCTGAATTTGCGGTACATTCTGTCAACTTCTTCCCAAAGAGAAGATCTCTTTTTGTAAGAGCCTTAAACCATTTTCCCCAAAAGACTGCTCTGCAGCCCCTCAGTGTGAGTGGAACCATATGGCTCCGCTCTTCCTGCCTCTCGGGGCGAGGAGCCCTGGCTGCTCCCGGTCGTGGGGGCTACGAGAGCAGATGCATCCTCCAGCGCCTTGCGGGTCTGCGGCTCGGGCCGTTCAGTGTTGAGCCAGGGTCTCTGGAGCCACTGTCGTCTTCGGAAGGTGATCATGATGGGGTGGACAGTAGGGTGCGGTTGAGAGGTGAGAAAGCATCAGAGCTCTTCTCAGTTGACCAGAACGTGTGCTTATGACCTGAGTGTTTAATCGTAACAAAGTAGCACACTTGCTTTCCCACCTCAGGAGACTTTTGCAGCGTAATTAACTTCAACCCTAGGTGGGGAAGAAGCTATTGCGAGATGCTGGAGAATGTAAACAGCCC
>NW_019154178.1:4860386-4895933 GCF_002288905.1 Enhydra lutris kenyoni | reverse complement strand
CGCCCCCGGGGGGGGGGGAGGGGGTGCGGGGGGTAACGTTTGCGACTTTTGCGCCCCCCCCCCCCCCCCCCCCGCAGGAAAGAGCCAGTGCTCTGTGAAGCATGCTGTGCAGAAATACCTCCTTGGAGTAGGAGGAGGGAGACAGCCTGCTCTGCAAGCCGCTCTGCGCTGGTGTTTTCGCCGTGGCCTCACAAATCTGTGCTTTGTTGGCGTCGTCTCCCAGCACCCTTCCAGGGCCTGCCTGGGACCCGGCCTCTGTCCTACCCATGCGTTGCTTCTACTCCCCCATGCTGGCCTGCGGAGCAAGCTTTGGGCAGCTGTCTCTTGGCAGGGGACACTTTTTGAAGCAACTTGGATTTCTGTAGAGGAGAGTAGGGGGTCAGGATAGGGATGGGGCTGCTTCTGGGATAATTGTTGTGGGAATGAAAGGGCTGTTGAAAGATTAGAAGCCAGTGTGCCTGGGTACGAGGACCGGAGTCATAATCATACTTTGTCTTTGACCAGTGCCTTTTGTCCAGGCACTGAAAGGGCTTAACAAAATTCTGGCCTGAATAATATTATTCTTTGCTCTTTGGAATTTGCTCGAGGTGGGAGTGAGGCCCTATAAAAATAATGTGTTACAGTGGTATGAAAGGAAAAAGGCTAGGTACCCCGATTCACAGACAGGCCTTCGCCAAACAGGTCTGGTGAGAGTTGGCGGAATTAGATGAAATAACGTTTGCCACTTTTGAGATGGATTGAGATGGTTTCATGGAAATGTGGCCCTTTTCTTCCCCAGCTGTGGACTTGGTGGCTTCGTTGTAAGAGGAAAAAAGAAACCTTTTCGGTTCTTTCTTGGGGAAGGGTGCTCCTGAATTCTAATTTGGCTCTGCCTCTTACAATCCTTAGTGTCTGTGCCTCTAAGATCAGAGCTTGGCATCTGAGTGAACACAGAGCCCGAGCTCTCACCCCTATAGCTTGGTCTCTCCCATCTCTTGATTCGTGTGTAAGGTGGTATTTGGAGTCTGGCCCACCTCTTCATGTAACGAAGGCATGTCTTTCACAGAATTTATGGGTGATACATATGATTAAATTTACAACAGAAGATTCTTGCCTAGAGGACAAGGCTGAAGCTTTGTGTTAAGCCTCTGTGTGTGTAGTACCTGTCGCTGGGTATATGCCTGCTGGTGCAGGTTTGAGCTCCGTTCCTTCTTTCCCATCTCAGAAATCACTGCCAGCTACTCAGGTAAAGAGATGACCTCCCAAAGATATGTCTCTGTATGGAATTTAGACATGGGGGAGGGGGATCGGCTATGATTTTCAGCAGCTGACAAGCCCTGTTGAGCACACAGTCAAAACTGTCTCTTTTTTTAAAGGAGTCTCTACACCCAACGTGGGGCTCGAACTTACAACCCTGAGACCAAGACTTGCACGCTCCACTGACAGCTAGCCAGGCCCCCTCAAAAAATCATTTTTATGAAAATGACAAAGGCTGTGCGTGGTTAAATGTCTTGTCCCTTTTATCTTCTCTCCTAGATTATTTCCTAATTGTTCCATTCTCTTCCTCTCCTGAATGCAGGCTGGCCACTCTAAACATCATTCAAGATGTCCAGCAAAGGGAGCAGCGCAGATGGCAAAACAGACTTAGCCAATGGTAAGGGGCCACCTGAGGTTCTCCTCCTCCCCTGAAGGAAGTGGAGACCTGGGATTTTAGTGGAGGGAAGGAAGTCTTTCCTAGGCGTGGACTCTTCCTGTGTTGTTGTGTGTATAGACAACTACACAGGAGACACCCTGGACTCTCCGGGACTTTTGTTGCTTCAACCTCTGACTGTTTCCTAGAAGGTCAGGAATAGAGCTGTGCCATTAGGAGGAGTTCAGGTAGTTTGGAATTCTGAAAGGTGGTAAGAGTGGATGAAACCTAGGAGGAAAAGATCAGTTAGTGGTGGAAAGAAGGGAGCTGGGGGAGGGTAAGGTTCCCCAGCTGTAACGAGGGGTCTCTTTCTGCGGCAGGTCCTAGTTCGGTAGAGACAGCGGACGAGAGATGAAGTTACAGCCTAAACCGACTGGTGTGAGGGCTGGCCTCTGTTCTTTGTAGGGCCTGGCCAGGTGTGAACTCACTGGGTCTAGGGCATGTTTGAAGGTAGAATATCAAGATTTTAATAATGGGTTATTCGATTAATGCTTCAGCCCTGAGCCTCCTTCTGAACCGGAGAAATGCCCTTCAGGTATAATTGGGCGGCGCAGCACTCGGCATTCTGAGCACGTTGGTCAGGATTATAGGCTCAGTTCTGGTTGATGAGATTGGTAGAGCAGTGAAGTTGAGTAAGGGAAAGTAAGATTTGTCAACGTGCTGTTTATTGACCTGTGTTCTCTTCTTACCAGTGCTGTTCATTCATTTCTGTTAAGAAAAGTGAATCAGATTTTTGACTGGGCTTAGTTGAGAGACTCGGGGTTCTAGCGTGGTTTGAGGTATGTAGTTGATTTGGAAGTTGACCATCAGCTGGGTCAGGGATTGGCCGACTGTGGCCTGCGGGCCAGATCCAGCCTGCCCCTGCTTTTGTAAAGTTTGTTGGAACGCAGTCATGCCCCACTCATTCACATGGTGCTTACAGGCGCTTTTGTGCTCCAGCAGTGGACTTGAGTACTAGTGACAGAGATCCCTGTGGCCTGTGAAGGCCCTTGCTAGAAGAAATTTGCTGACCTCTGGATCTTGGTCATTGGCTGTGAGGGTCCCCTTGCTGAGCTCGTGACGTACTCTGGCCTTTATGTGAATGTGCTGGAGCCCCCAGGCCGTCTTGATTGGTTCATCACAATTTTAACAAGAAATGCTAGGAGTTTCGGTGTTTTTGTTTTCCTTCTCCCCAGAATCGAAGTGCGTGGCGCTTTACCCTTTCTCAGCACTCGCAGTTTCAAGGCCAGTTGTGTCTGAGAGACCACATCTGCCGAGCTTTCTCAGCACGCGGCGCTGTCTCAGCAGGTGTAGCTCCGATGAGCAAATGGCTGCACTTTCCCCCTTTCTCTTCCCGTTCCTACCCCCGTAGTTTCCACGCTGGGATCTTAGTTGAGGTGCTTTCTGAAAAGAGCTGTTTACAAGTCTCCCTACCTTCTGTCGCCGTTTGAACCAGCGCGCTTGTATTGTTCATCTGTTTTCCGTGGCGGGTTTTGCCTGAGGGTTTGTCGTGCAGGGGTTCCATGGCTGCAGAGATCTTTGGAACTTCTTGCTCTGCTCCTGGTGACTAAGCTGTCAGGAGCTACTTGGAATCCTTTCAGTGTCCTCGTGGGGTTGGGTAGCTGCTACCAGCATTGCACGGAGCTGCTCTGCTGTACCTCACAACTTCTCTTCTGGCGAGGTCAAGTTCGTAATCATCAGGAAAGGAGGCCGTGAACAGTGTTTAAAGTCCTCAGCCGCCTTCCTTCCTTCTACCTTGGCTTCAGCGTGGAGGCTGTGGTCACGTGGCTCCAGCACACTGCGGAGCGGGGCACTCGCGGGAATGCTATTTGGCTGCTGTTAGGTAGGCGAGTGCGGTGTCTGATCGCTGGGGCTTAGATTGCCCAGAGCGACCTAGTTCTTGGAGAACCACCAACATGGCCAGCCTGGATGTGGTGAGCTTCCCTTCTCAGATACCGCTCTCGTGGCCCTGCTTTTCATCAGTTTTGTGTGTGCGTCTTGATAAAGCTCTACCCCAATAAAGAGTTCCTGTAATTAGCAGTAGCATTGGCGTTGTCAGGTTAATGGAAGTCAGAATACGTTTATTAGTGAAAGGTGAGCAAAAACCCATCCTAATGATCACAGTTCCACTTGTCCCTGCTACTTCCTTCTGGTTGTTAGTGGATTTTAGGACCTCAGGGGCAGAAATTAGGATTTGAGAGGGGGGAGGAGCGGTGCTTTCTTGAAGTAGGAAATGATTCAACTCCCACCCATTGTCAGAATGATTTTCATCTGTTATTTTCTGTTTTTCTCTAAGAAGATGTCTATATCATTTCTTGCTGGGCATGGATGTTCTTTCCTCTTACATGTGGTTGAGTTATTCGGTGTGACTGGTGGATGTGCCTTGAGCAGGACAGAGCTTAAGGTGGTTGGTACTTGGGCACAGCCTGTCCATGCTTTGCAAGAGAGAGAGAATCGATCACTCTCGGGCCATCCTGGAGTTCTCCACTTGGTGTTGAAGTACCTTTATTTGCGTGTGGCTTTGGTCTTAATCTTTTCAGTTTCTTGTCCTTTACTCAGAAGGTAGTCTTGGTAAGCATATGAACAGAAACACTTTAATCGAAGTTGGTGTCCGGACCTTTGGGTGATGGTTTTTAGACTGAGGCGGGACATCCTTCTGATCACAATCCCATTTCCTTATTTCCCCCTCACTCCCCTCTTCTCACTGGCATGCAGGAAGCTTGTCTAGCAGTCCAGAGGAGATGTCTGGCGCTGAGGAGGGCCGGGAGACATCCTCAGGCATTGAAGTGGAGGCCTCGGACCTGAGCTTGAGCCTGACCGGGGATGATGGTGGCCCCAATCGCACCAGCACAGGAAGTCGGGGTACAGATACAGAGAGCTCGGGGGAAGACAAGGACTCCGACAGCATGGAGGACACTGGCCATTACTCCATCAACGATGAAAACCAGGTCCATGACCGATCAGAGGAAGAAGAGGAAGAGGAGGAGGAGGAGGAGCGTCCTAGGCGCCGGGTCCAGCGGAAGCGGGCCAGCCGGGACCAGGACTCGTCAGACGATGAGCGGGCCCTGGAGGACTGGGTGTCTTCGGAGACGTCCGCCCTGCCGCGCCCTCGCTGGCAAGCCCTCCCTGCTCTGCGGGAGCGGGAGCTGGGCTCCAGCGCCCGCTTCGTGTATGAGGCTTGTGGGGCGAGAGTCTTCGTGCAGCGTTTCCGCCTGCAGCATGGGCTGGAGGGCCATACTGGCTGTGTCAACACCCTGCACTTTAACCAACGCGGCACCTGGCTGGCCAGTGGCAGCGATGACCTGAAGGTGGTGGTTTGGGACTGGGTGCGGCGGCAGCCGGTACTGGACTTCGAGAGCGGCCACAAGAGCAACGTCTTCCAGGTGAGGCAAGGGAGCAGGACGGCAGCTGATAAAGGCGGGCGGCAGTTAGACGAGCCTGAGAGGCTGCAGAGGGAGCTGACGGGGAGCTGCGGTAGAAGGAGGCATCAGGACTAGTCCTGCCGCGGCTCCCGTGATGACTCAGAGGCGTCAAATGTCCTCAGAGACCCACGACAGCCTTTGTCTTTCCTAAGCACAGTGGTGGTTAGAAGCCTCCTTACCAGTGGGACGCTTGGAAGTCCTCAGGAAGGCACTCAGTGTGCCCTGGGGCAAGGCTCTAGAGCTAGACTGGGTTCGGTTCCTGGCCCTGCCCCTTATTAGCTTTGTGATTGTGGCCGATTCTTTAATCTCCGGCTTCAGTTTATCGGTGTGTAGCGTAGAACTAATAACACAGAGGACCAGGGCAGTTAATACAGCAATGGAAGTTAAGCAGTTTGGAACCAGGCATGGGGTTAGTGGAATCCTTTGGTTCGGTTGGTTGGAACCTTTGACGAGTATTTGTGAGCATTACTAGTCTCTGTTTGCTCATCAGCCCTACCCGTCATGTTGGTCCTATAGCACTGATTCCTCGGCATGACCTCTTCCCCAGCATCTCCTCTGGTTTCCTTTGTCTTTGTAGCAAATTTGTTTGCTTTCTGAATCAAGATAGATTTTCCTTCTTCTTTTCTTAAGTTTTTCCCCCAGTAAGCATAGTCCTAGTTCACCCGAGCACTTACCCTGTACCAGTTCAGCCTTGCAGAGTCCGTTGAAATGCTCTCGCATCAGAAGGTTTTCCTCCCTCTTCTTTCGCTCTGGGAAGAATGAACTTGAGCCCACGGTACAAGACTAGGAGAGCTAAGTTTCCAGCTGTGGTGCAACCAAAAGGATGGGTTATGTTTGTTATTACAGTTTCTCCCTCTCAAATTCACCTCCTCAGTTTCTTCTGTATGTCTCTTTTTTCATGAATACCCAGGCCAAGTTCCTTCCCAACAGCGGTGATTCCACCCTGGCCATGTGTGCCCGCGATGGGCAGGTGCGGGTAGCAGAGCTGTCTGCCACGCAGTGTTGCAAGAACACAAAGCGTGTGGCCCAGCACAAGGGAGCGTCCCACAAGGTAAGTGAGCTCTTGCCCCCATGGTTGTGTGGTCTCGCTCCTCCACCAAGGATCTCAGCCGGGGCCTTCCCAGATCTCTGCCCGTTGTGTCTTCTCTGTTATGGTCACCTGCCTCACTTCTTTTGTCCTAAAATTTGTAGATTAAAAAAGGATGAAAAGCAGCCACCCTTAACTTCTTGCAAGTGAAGTATTTGAAAGCTTTCTAGATCTTGCACATACAGCGCTCAGGCGATGATACCTAGGCCCTAAGCTGACCAGCGGTTGGTTTGGAAATCCTTGAGGTCTCCTGTGCCTTCCAAACCTCTTAAATTTCCCTTGATTGTATCTGGAACACTTTAACAGCTCCAAGGTCTTAGGGGCCGGCCCCTCATGTGTGAGAGCTCCCGCTTCTCTTAGCTCTCAGGGACAGCACTATTTATGGACGCCCTGTTTCGGACTGGGAATATAGAACAGACAGCCGTGGGGCGGCCAGTGAGGAGCCGAGAGCTCGTCTCAGAGCAGCCGTGCTGTAGAAGGATGGCGGCCCTCTCTCACAAACCCTAAGCAGTAGGTCGGTGGACGTGGGATATCCTTTTCTAGACCGAATGGCTCAGAAAAATATGGAAGTTAACCTGTTTCCTTGATTCTTAAGCCTGCCTTCAACCCGTTAGTTAACTAATTTTTGTAACTAAGGTGTAAGGAATGAAACTTGGGCACCATTTCTCTCCCCACCTGAGAGTTTAATTGATTTTCTTTGAGAATGAACCTTAATGGTTAATGTTTTTCTTTGGTATCTCTATTCGGATCCCTTGGGGACTTAGTTGAAATAGCAAAACTCCTGTGCTTTTGACTTGTTTGGAATAAATAAGCTGTAACAAATTCACATAGAACAAGAGAGAATGGGTTTATTAGTTCCTTTCCTGGGGTTTTACAGCAAAAAAGCTAGACATGTCTCTTGCTGAGACATTTAAAGTGCAGTCCTTCCTGAAGATAAAGGAATGAACTAGATGGCTTCTAATTCTAATCTGTAGAAACCTTTGTCTTAGGGCACCTGGGTGGCTCCATCATCTGCCTTTGGCTGAGGTCATGATCCCAGGGTCCTGGGATCGAGCCCCGCATCGGGCTCCCTGCTCGGCAGGAAGCCTGCTTCTCCCTCTTCCCACTCCCCCTGCTTGTGTTCCCTCTCTCGCTGTGTCTCTCTCTGTCAGATAGGTAAAATCCTTTAAAAAAAAAAAAAAAAAAAAAAAAAGAAAAAGAAACCTTTGTCTTTTTGTCCCTTAGTTGGCCCTGGAACCGGACTCTCCCTGTACGTTCCTATCTGCAGGTGAAGATGCGGTTGTCTTCACCATTGACCTCAGACAAGACCGGCCAGCTTCGTAAGTACAGCAGGAATGTTTTTACAGAAGTGGATCTCTTGGCCTTGAAAATACCCCACCTGTCCTAGGTAATATCCACGTGTCTGGCCCATCCGAAGGGTCCCTCCGTGCCTGTGCAAAGAAGCAGGTTGAGGGTTGGGCGCTGCTTCCCTTCTTTGTCGTGGTTGGTCTGCTGCTCGGCAGCACGGGACTGTTCGGTCTGCCTTCTGTCCTAAAACGAGCTTCAGCTGTCTTCTGTGTCGGCTGTAATCACGGGGTGATCTCCTCTCCACCCACTTGGGCGCCGCTCCGCTCCGCTTGCCCACGGGAAGCACATTACTCTGCAGAGCAGCTTAGCGATATGGTCTGATGGAGTTTTCAGTTCAATTATGTATAGAAACATGTAAGCAAAGGATAAGTCTTGCACGAAAATATTAGTGCCTGTAATAGAGTCTGTCATAACAGTTTCTTTTTACATGAATTTGAGACTCCTGGTTAATCACATCACTCCTCAGCCGTGTGATGTCCCGTAAAGAACAGAGCATCTTACTTGGATCTGGACAGACCTGGGACAGATTGCCCCTCAGGCACCGCTAACCATTCTGCAGCGCCGTTTCTCCAGCCTGAACTTGGGACATAACCAATCAGTATTTCTCTCTGTGATCTCCTTGAGTATTTTCGATAATGTCCTTGATGCCCCAGCATAGTGTCTGGCTCCACATTTGGAACTGTTTACATTATAGCTACCAGTTAGTTTAGCTTTAAAAATTTTAATTGTTCTTGTAATAAGTAAATATATCTTATTTTTTAAAAATTCAAATAATAAAGTATATTGACAGAATGTAAATTCTGTCTCATGCACACCTCTCTGCCCTCACTTTTCTGGCTATTGGTAGCCACTGTTAAAAATTTTGGAATACCTCTCCAGTCCTGTTTGTATACTTTTATGTATCTTAAGATAGACATATACAGTTCCCCTCGTAAATGGGATTAAATGTACATACGTATAAATACACACATGGAGTCCCCTGCAGTTTGCTTTCTTCATGTGGAAACATGTTTTAGAGATCTTTCTACATCCGACCATGAAGGTCTATTTAACCATGATAGTTAAAGCAGTGGTTTATTATAACAGTTTATTTAATTGCTACCTTGTTAATGAATTATCTACATTATTTATGGTCTTGTTAGTGTTAAAAATTATAACAAGTCTTGTATGTCATTACCGATGTTAACTAAGGGATGTTAATGATTTACAAAACATACGAGTAGAAGATAAGCTAATTTAGGAAATATAATCTCAGGGTTGGTTATTATTAGACTTTTATTTTTCTTTAATTTTTAAGATTTTATTTATGAGAGAGAGAGAGAGGGAGGGAGGGAGCGACTGAGTGAGCAGACAAGTGGAGGGAGCAGCAGGAAGAGGGAGAGGGAGCCTGATGTGGCTTGATCCCAGGAAACTGGGATCTTGACCTGAGCAGAAGGGGCTACTTTAACTGACTGAGCCACCAGGTGCCTCTTATTATTTTCTTTCTGTAGTTCCAGAGGGGAGAGGAAGCTCAGAGATGCAACCAATGGGCTAAGTTTGTTTGGTCTGCTCTGATAGAGAGTTGTGAAACAGAGTGGGAGCTTACCCTGTGCGCCAGCTCATAGGAAAACCACTGTTAGATCACAAGAAGTTGGAGACCATGTCGTGGGCAAAACAGATAACTTCGGCAGATTACTGAATTTGGAATGAAATGACAGAAGCAGTGGCTCTGGATGCAAGCACTGATGGATGGGCTAGAAATTCAAAGAGGGAATATAGGAGAAGCTTGAAGGAGGAGGAGGCCCAGATTCTGGATTTGGGGAAATAAGAGACTGAACTTTCAAGAAGTTTTTGCTTTAGGGGCTGAAGAAGTAGTAGAAAGCTTGACTGAGGTGGGGGACTGCGTGTAAGGTCATGGCTGGAAAGTCCAAGCTGTCTTTATGTGTGGAGCTAGTGCGTGAACATGCACACGTCAGAGGCATCCTTGTGTGAAGCTGGCATAGTGGGAGCTTCTCTTTTGTGTGTTTATGATAGCTAAGTCTCTGGAAGCTGGTGAGACTGGCTGACATTTTAGGAAAAGAGTTGGGTTTGGAGCTGTGGGTGGGATATTCCTTTAGCCAGTGGAAGCCCGTTTGAAATACTCTACAGAGGACTTCTTTGCCCTGATCGGTAGTTGTTTTTCCCTTTTTGTTGGAACATACCTGCTTACTAAAAGTAAGACTGATGAATCACAGACCTTGTACCCCTGAAACAAATAATACATTATTGAGTTATTTTAAAAAATGCAAATTTTAAGGCAAAATTTGGTAAGTTTGTTTCTTATGCTTTTGGGTGCTTCCTCCTCCTGATAGGAAAAAAAATTTTTTCTTTTCACCTGCTGCCATGATTAATCATTTTTATAGCCAGCTCCCTGGAAAACCCATGGTACTCTGCATTTATCCATTGGGAGAGAGAATTTTTCATTTCCGATGAGTACATTGAGGCATTAGGAAGATCGAGCTCGTTGTCAGGATTACAGGGTGGCGGAGCCCTGTTTCATAATCTGTCCCTTCAGTTTCTTCCTTCTGCTTCCACATGGTCAGCCTTATGTTTGTCTGCCTCTCTCCTTCTGAAAACCCACATTGCTGAGAAAATGCGATGATCTTGTGAAGAGCGGCAGCATCTGCTTTTCCCCGACGGAGACCTGATTCGAGCTGCCTCTCCTCTGGGCTAGTTTTGTTCCTTAAACTCAGTTTGGATATGTTTTCTACCTTGTGTTTTTGAGGGTTGTGAATGTGTGTGTTTTCCTTAATGACATTCATTTTCATGACTTTCATGCACTGTTTCTTTTTTCAAGATTTTATTTATTATTTATTTGAGGGACTGCATGCGAGCACGTAAGTTAGGGGGCAGGAGGGGCAGAGGGAGAAGGATAAGCAGGCTTGATACCAGGACACTAGGATCATGACCTGAGCTAAAGGCAGACGTTTGACTGACTGAGCCGCCCAGGCGCCCCCAGGTAGTCCTTAAGTGAAAAGCTGCAGAGATTTTAAAATCAAGTAAAATCTCTCCAGTCTAGAACTGCTTAGAGCAGTTCTAGACTGGAGGGACTTTGACCATGCAGAGAAGATGCTAAAATCATTTCTTTACAAAGAAACTCGTTGTCATGGTTCTATTTCTTTCAGTTTCCATAACAACAGAATGCACAAAACCGTAGAATTAAAAAGGAAAGCTAGAACCCAGCCCTTTCCTTCCCTGTCTTTCCTTTCCTGTAAATTCATTAATCTCTATGATAGCATATTTGACTGGCTGGACACTTGGATTCGGGAAAAGTATTCATAGTGCCACCCTTAAGCTGGGACAGGCAGGGCTATTTAGCCAGAATCTTCTGGCTAAAACTAAAATTTTAGAGGGTTTTACTCAGGACCCCAAAGACCTCCTAAGGATCACCCTTTTTTTGTGGTACAACCAGAGGAGTAATTTAGAGATGATTTTTCCAGTTTTAGAAATAGCTGTCTCCATACGAATCTCTCCTCACCTGCTTCAGACAAAGGAAGAATGCTGCTTTCCTTTGGGCTGTCCTGTGCTAGAGTTAAGGCTTGTCATTTTTCGGTGTGCATTTTTAGAGCTGGGTTGTAAGTGACACTTCTGTGGAATCTGGGAAGTAGGTTTCTTTCTTTCTTTCTTTCTTTCTTTCTTTCTTTCTTTTTTTAAGATTTTATTTATTTGGGAGAGAGAGAAAGAAGGAGGGCACAGGCAGGGGAGAGAGGGACCCCGGGAGATGGAGAAGCAGTCTCCCCGCTGAGCAGGGAGCCCGACTCAGGGCTTGATCATGACCAGAGCCGAAGACAGACCTTAACTGACTGAGCCACCCAGGTGCGCCTAGGAGGTAGATTCTAACCTTAAGGTCTTTTCTGGCCACTGTTTTTATGATTCATCCTCCTCTTGCTCCCTGCTCCCAGATGGATTGGGAGGATGTATTTATATCGATGGGAAGATGTGGGTGGTATCGTTTGTTTAATGATAGCTTATCATCGTGTTGGACTCCGGCTAAACCAACACTACCTGAGAAGCAGTACTTTCATATACTTTAATTTACACGTCTTGAGGAACACCAGAAAATGACTTCACTACACGTTTGTTTTTCCTTCCCCAAGGTAGCATTTATTAAATATATGTGGAGGTGATTTTTGTTTTTTTCTTGTTCCAGTGTTCAAAACAAAACTTTTTTCTTGCTTTCACAGTGAGAATCTGGTCTTTTTTTTCTTTTTTTTAAGATTTTGTTTATTTATTTGGCAGAGAGACACAGCGAGAGAGGGAACACAAGCAGGGGGAGTGGGAGAGGGAGAAGCAGGCTTCCTGCCGAGCCAGGAGTCCATTGCGGGGCCTGATCCCAGGACCCTGGGATCATGACCTGAAGGCAGATGCTTAACGACTGAGCCACCCAGGCGCCCCGAGAATCTGGTCTTACTAGCTGTGTCTGCATTATTCTCTGTGCTCTCTTTTGTTGTGACCATCTGCGTCTTTTAGAGAATATAACTTTTACACTCTTCTACTCTTGAAGGAAACTGGTGGTGACAAAAGAAAAGGAGAAGAAAGTGGGGCTGTATACGATCTATGTGAATCCTGCCAATACCCACCAGTTTGCAGTGGGTGGACGAGATCAGTTTGTAAGGTGAGTCCGGCTCTTTTGTGTTAAGACTTAGAGACTGATGCATTGGGGACCACCAGGTGTCCTTTGTGGCACATGAGAATGGGCTCAGAATCCATTAACCACCATCTTGAACTTTTTACCCCCTTCCAAAGAGCTTAAGCTTCTTCTGAGGCACTCTGTCCTGTGATGTAACAGTAGGAATTCCTGAGGGATAGCTTACCATGTTACAGAGATTGTCAAGTTCTTTTTTTTTTTTTTTTTTTTTTTTAAGATTTTATTTACTTGAGAAAGCACGCAAGAGAAAGCATGGGGCGGGTTTGGTGGGGGAGCGGGGCGCAGACGGAGAAGCAGACTTCCTGCTGAGTAAGGAGCCTGATGGGCTGCATCCCAGGACCCTGGGATCATGACCTGAGCCGAAGGCAGATGCTCCAGGCATAGGAGATTGCCATGTTTTAAAGAAGTTTGATGAATTGACCAAGGTCCCCACATAGCAGCTGTGACATAAATCTGGGTTTACTAGCAATCGATGTATTAGTAAATATTTTCCACCATTTTTCGTATATAAATTAACATGTACTAGAAATTTTGAAGGCTGGCTTCAGATACAGAAATGACATGAGTGGGAGTACTCAGTGTGAGCTCTGGGTTTTTGACTCCCACTGTCCTGTTTTCTTTCTCCTTAGTGATATCTTTGTTACTGTGAATGTTGTAACACAGGCTGTTGAGGCATATCCTAAGGAAAAGAGTTCAGAGGTTCAATCCCCATGTGTATCACTTAGTTTCCTTCTGGCCCTTAGTCACAAACTGTATCCCCTCCCTACCCAGTTGGCCTATTTGAGCTCTGTTTCTGTGGTTATACTCTCCGGCTTTGCTCAGGGATCATCAGTTTGAAAAGGAGGAGGGAGAGGATCGCTAGAAAAATGAATGATTTTTTGCTTTCCTGATTGGGGTGGGGGGTGAAAAGCATTATTTTCCTTTTAAAATAAGAGCACTTTTTTTTTCATAATGATTCTGAGATTAATTTCACTGATATATATCATGGGGTTAGAGTAAGTTTTTAGAAATACATGAAAGGGACACCTGGGTGGCTCAGTGTTAAGCCTCTGCCTTCGGCTCAGGTCATGATATCAGGGTCCTGGGATCGAGTCCCGCATCGGGCTCTCTGCTCAGCGGGGAGCCTGCTTCCTCCTTTCTCTGCCTGCCTCTCTGCCTGCTTGTGATCTGTCTCTGTCAAAGAAATAAATAAAAATTAAAAAAAAAGAAAAAAATACATGAAAGATGACCTTCCCTTGTTCAAGAATCCTGCCACAAGAGAATTAGACAACTTTGTGCCTATTTCCTGTGTCCCTTGCTTTCCAAATTCTTACCCTTTATTCACCAGTAGTAAATACGTAGGAATAGTGTTTTTGTTTTTAATAAGCTATTGATCGAAAAGGGTTGTAGTTGTCAGGTGTTGCCTCCTCCAAATAAAGCATTTACTGAAATTTCTGGTTTGGATTTCCTGCTTAGTTAGAGCTTTGGACTGCTTGAAAAGTCTGTATCTGTAGATAATCCAACCACTAGGTCCTTGATGTTTGGAGGAGACTAGAGCAGTTGGCTTTATCCAGAACTGCAGTTGATAATGCCTTAATCCAAAGCTGATAATGTTGCCAGGGTTAGACTAAGGCTGGAAATCAGTTTCAACATTTTAGCACAAGGAGGAATACTTAGATTTTCTGTCTCTCTCTTTTTTTTTTTTTTTTAAAGGGTTTATTTATTTATTTGACAGAGATCACAAGCAGACAGAGAGGCAGGCAGAGAGAAAGAGAGAGAGGAGGAAGCAGGCTCCCTGCTAAGCAGAGAGCCCGATGTGGGGCTCGATCCCAGGACTCTGAGATCATGACCTGAGCCTAAGGCAGAGGCTTTAACCCAATGAGCCGCCCAGGTGCCCTGGATTTTCTATCAGCTCAATAGCCTCTGTCCCTTTGTAGATTGCAAATTTTTTTAGCAGATGTAAGCTGTTACTCGGCGTGTGTAGGTTTGGAGGCACACTGACCCCGTGCAAGTAGGTGGTCCTTCAAGCACCCCAGCTCTTCTCTGACATTAGGCTTGTTCAGTTTCTCTGGCACCTCTTCAGTTCAGCCAGTTGAATGTTTTGGGATTTCCCCTTTTTTTTTTTTTTTTAAAGAATTTATTTATTTATCTGACAGACAGAGATCACAGGTAGGCAGAGAGGCAGGCAGAGTGGGGGCGGGGGGGAAGCAGGCTCCCCGCTGAGCAGAGAGCTGGATGTGGGGCTCCATCCCAGGACCCTGGGATCATGACCCAAGCGGAAGGCAGAGGCTTTAACCCAGGGAGCCATCCAGGCGCCCCGGATTTCCCCTTTCTGATTATTTCTTTGAAGGGTCCTAAAGAGCTCACCTTCCAGTACAAATCTGGAAATATTTTTGATGAATATTTTGTATCATGACGCCATTAGCTTTCATTCCTAGCCTGAAGGAATTCCTTAAGGGAATACAGAGAAATTGCTTACTCATCCTCAAGGCCTTTGCATCATGAACACTGCATTTTGGTTTAGTATTGTGAAGCATTTAAAGGAAGCCTAGAGAGACCTGCTTTTTGGCCTATAGCCAGAAAAGGGGTGGGGGAAGAAAGGAAAAAGTAGGCAAATGGAGGTGGTGGAGGCGTGGGTGCCTACTACTGGATCCTACTTAGGTAGGATTAGGTTTATGAATTGACGGGAGTGAGGAAAAGGAGAAAGTATCAGATGAATGAATCCTGGTGTGTTGACATGTAAATTTATTGGTAAAGGATTTGGTATAGGCCCTGGTCGATAAACACTCAATAAATAGTCCCTTTGCTTTTCTGTCCTTAGGCCGATATCAGCAACACCGAGAGAACGCTAGATTTAAGGGCAGGGGCAGGTGGTGGGCAGGCTGGGGTGGGGAGGTGTGGGGAGAAGAGATGAGGAGGGAAGAGAGAGGCTTAAGGTAACAAGCTAATGGGTACGTGAAGGCCTGTGGAGATGCCATAAGGGTGTCGAGACTGTGTTGAAACCACGCTGGATTTGAAGGGCACAGGAAGAATCAATGTTGTGAAGATGTCACTCTTTCTCGACTTGATCTGTTGATTCAGTGCAATTCCAGTAAAAATCCCAGCAAGTTATTTTGTGGATGGTGATAAACTGATTTTAGAGTTTGTGTAGAGAGGCAAGAGATCTGTAATAGCCAACACAGTACGGAAGGGGAAGAACAGAGTTGGAGGACCGATAACCCCGGCTTCAAGACGTCCCGTAAAGTTGCAGTCACGGAGACAGTGCAGTATTGGCAGAAGAATAGACGAGTAGATCCGTGGAACAGCGCAGCGAGCCCTGCATTGACACACGTCAGTGTAGTCGACGGATCTTTGACAAGGTTGCTCAGGCAGTACAGTGGGGCCGAGAGGATCTGCCCACCAAGCGGTGCCAGAGCGGCTGCGCGTCCACACGTGGAAAATGGAATCTAGACAGACCCTACACCCTTCACAGAAACTGACTCGGATGGATCACAGACCTAAAAGTAAAACCCCACCCTATAAAACTTCTAGAAGATCACATAGGAGAAAACCTGGATGACCTTTGGTATGGTGGTGGCTTTTATTTTTGATTTAATAAATTGTTACTTTCCGGAATGTCCAGTCGCGGCTCTGTTCATGCATCTTCACTGGCAGCTCGGGCACCTCCCCGCTCGGCGCTGCTGGCGGAAGCTCCCTGAGCTCTGTGCTCTGTGCTTTGAGACCGATTCAGTAAGGATTTCGCTGAGGAGCTCCTGAAAGGCTGCCCGGCCAGAGGATGTCGCTTCCTCAGTCTCTCAGAGACAACAGCTACAGTGAAAAGCTTATAGTTGGGAACTTCCTTATAGAGTTAGTCACGTGTTGCTTTGTCACACAAGACCAGGTTACTGAGATTGTCCCAGACTTTTCCTTTGGACCACTTCTTTTTGGCCTTGCCCCCAGATTTGTTCACTGGGCCTTTGTCTTTTTTGGTTGGCTTTCCGGCATCTTCCTCCTTGTCCTTGGGAGGTGTTGGGAGGCTTGGAGAGCAGTGGCCACGCCTGCAGCCTTGCTGAGATGTCGGACAAAAAGTGGTGATGCCTTTTTAGATATAATTCCAGCAACATGATTTGTGAAGTAGTTGATAAGGTACACTTCGTTAAAATGAAAAACTTCTGCTCTGTGCAAGAGAATTGAAAGACAAATCACAGGTTGGGATTTAATACTTGCAAAAGGCATATCTGATAGAAGACTGTTAGGTAAAATACACGAAGAGCTCTTAAAACTCGACAAGGAGAAAGCCCAATTAAAAAATGGGTCCAAGACCTTAACACCTCGCTGAAGAAGGTATATAGATCGCAAATAAATATGTAAAAGGTTGTTCCATGTCCTGGGTCATCAGGAAAATGCATACTAACGACGAGATACTGCTCCGGAACACTGACAGCACCAGATCCTGGCCGGGTGCGGAGCCACAGGAATTCTCATTTATTGCTGGTGGGAGTGCGGGACGCTACAGCCACACCGGAAGCCAGTTGGTGGTTTCACACAAAACTAAACATGCTATTCCTGCACCATCCAGCAGCCGTGCTCCTTGGTGTTTGCCCAGTGGAGCTGAGAAGTACGTGCACTCAGACACCTGCACACGGATGTGTGGAGCAGCTTTCTTCGCTGTTGGTGAAACTTGGAAACAACTGTGGTGTGACTGGTGCATCAAGATGCTGGACCAGGGTTTGGTGCTCAAGAAGAAGCGAGCCGTCCAGACGTGAAGACGCAGAGGACCATGAAGTGCGTGTTATGCCAGTCTGGAAAGGCTGTATACTATATGATTCCAAGCGTATGACATTCAGGAAAAGGCAAAAAACTATGGACGCGATAAAAATGCTGGTGGTTTTCAGGGGTCGGGGCGGGGAAGAGAGGAACAGGCAGAGCACAGAGGATTTTCAGGGCAGTGAAAATGCTCCGTATGGCATCATAACGATGGATCTGTGTCCTGCATTTGTCTAAACCTGTAGAAGATGCATCAGGAGCAAACGCCCGGGTGGTCGCAGTATGTCAGTGTAGGTTCATCCTTGGAAAAAGCCTACAAAAACCGTTCTGGTGAGTGGTGTTGATAGTGTTGAGGTGATGTGTGTGCGGGCAGAGAGTGAGGGAAACCCCTGCCACCCCCGAGTAGTATCGTAAACCTAAAACTGCCCGAAAAAATAAAGTCTCTGATGTTTAAAAAAAATAAATTTTTTAAATACCAAGAGCCTGTCCTGTGCTTCGAAAATAGGGGACTAATTCGTATTCATCTTTGTATCCGCACCGTCTAGCACAGGAGCTGGCAAACTCTACTACCTGTTTTGTTTTGTTTTCTTTTTAGTTTTGAGAGAGAGAGCAAGCAGGAGCTGGGGGAGGGGTAAGGGGAGAGGGACAGGCTGACCCCTGGCCGAGTGGGAGCCTGACGCAGGGCTCCATCCCAGGACCATGAGATCGTGACCTGAGCCAAAGTCAGATGCTTAACTGAGCCACGCAGATGCCCCTATACTGCCTGTTTTTTATAAATAAAGTTTTATTGGAACACAGCCATGGCCATTTATTTACATATTATCCAAGGCTGCTTTCATGCTCCAGCGGCAGAGTTTGGTAGTTGTGACAGGGACCAGATGGCCTGACAGCTTAAAACATCTCCGGTCTTACCATTTCAGATCAAGTTTGCCAACCCCCAGTCTAGCGTCCTATCTAGAGTGTAGTAGGTTCTTCTTAAATAGTTAGGGAAGAGAGGGGAAGGAAGGTAAGGGTTTGCTCAGAAAGAGGAAGAGCAGAGAGCCTTCCATACCGAGGAACACCGAATGGGCCATACACCAAAATATTGAATACTTAAATGTGTTT
The DNA here is from genome assembly GCF_002288905.1 of Enhydra lutris kenyoni. NCBI lineage: Eukaryota > Metazoa > Chordata > Mammalia > Carnivora > Mustelidae > Enhydra > Enhydra lutris. The sequence continues at coordinate 4,877,934 of NW_019154178.1, read as the reverse complement.
TACTAATTTGCTGACTTAGAGAGTTTACGGTGGCTTAGTGATATTTAAGAGCTGTTGATTAGGCTTTGTTTACATCAGATGATCAGCTGCTGTGTTTGCTGAGGAGGAGTACTTGTAGCAGTCTCCTGTTTGTCTTTTCTTTTTTCGGGGTTCACTTAGCAAACATTTCCGGACAATTCTCTTAATGTAGGACGTTAAGCAGGAAGTTGTGGGGAACACAGACATGTATTGATTCGTTCCTCCATTCCTCCCGTGCTACAGAGCACTCTAATGCTAGCCCACAGCTAAATAGACCTCGCCTTTGAGGAACATTCTGGAGAAACAGGTATATTAAGGATAAAAATTGTTAAGTACATGCCCAGGATTACTCCACTGCTAAGCAGCAGAGTCAGTGTTTGACCTCAGACTCCTTAAACCCGGGAGAAACCACTTCTTCATGCTGTTCTTTCTCACAGAGGAAATTCTCAAACCAAACGGGACATGAGGATCGCGGGTAGAGGGGCCGGACGGGCCGGTGCGGGTAGAGGTAGGACACAGGCTATGACACGTGACACAGTGTGTTCGAGGAAGCCTCGCTCTTTTTTGCTTGTTCTCGTATAATGTACAGGTTCTTGGAGAAGAGGTGGAGAGTCCTAAGAGATGGAATTTGGACTTTATTTAGAAGAAAAATACAGAATCACTGGAGAGATTTTAAGCGGGGAGTTTGCATAAAATGTTGCATTTTAGAATAATTCCGGCAACAGCATGAGCAAGGAAGTCAGTTAGAGGGATACTACAAATAACCTAGGCCAAACCTCCCTCTGCATCATGGTTTCCCTGTAGAGTCAGAGGAGAACTTCAGACCAAAGATCTGGGGAGTATCAGCGTTGAAGAGAGAAAGACCGACAAGCTCGTGAACGCCGGGGAGGGGTGGTTGGTCACCACCGCCCGGATGGTGTCAAGAGGAGAGGGAGAGGCCCAGAGAGTGGCCTGTGGGTGGAGGCTGTCGGGCCACCGGTCACTCGAGCCAGGGAGGCCTCACCAGCGGGTTGAGGGCCCAAGCTAGATCGTGATGGATTGAGAAGGGAACAGGAAACGACGCGACAACACTGAACGCAGGTTGCTTTTTCCAGTAGTTTGACTATGAGAGGGAAGGACAGAAAAAGCAATAATGGAAAGTCAGGAGAGGGAGGGAGGGTGTTTAGGAAATGGGCAGACAGGCACGAGGGAGAGGTCGAGGACTGGACTTGGCGAAGCCGGTCCTCGGAGTGGGGAAAGCACAGCTGTGGAGAGGAGCGCCGAGATGGGGGGAAGCACACCGGCTGAGGCTTGTTCCTGCCGTATGCCCAGCACCTGACAGGATACCTGGCTGATGACATCTGTCCTAGGTGTTGGAATGAAGGGTCAGAGTTTGGATCACAGAGATGAGGAGTGGTGACAGTGGTTGGATGGGAATGAAGGCAGGAGGAAAGAAGTCTTGAGGAGATCCTGGGCGGGGGCTGGGGGGTGTAATCGTCACCGTGAGGAGCGAGAGGGTGAATGGGCCAAGTTAGAGGCCACGACAGGCTTGAAGACCCACGGACTTCTAGAAGCCTGGCCTCTGTAGCAGTAAAGGCTGTTGGGGAATTTTCGGTGGAAATAAACAGCGATTAAAAGCTGAGAGGAGAGAGAAGCCACTTGGGTTCATGTGATTCAGGGTTCCGCTTGAACTGGGGAGTGTCTGGGTGAGAGTCAGGATTCGGAAAGGGCTGGGAGAGGAGGGCCTTCTGGGAAGAGTGGGAGCCGGGATCCCGGTGCGGTGACATCCTTTATCTGTCCTGACGTCCAGCTCCCGGCTCTTGCTGCCCTGCTTTGCAGTTCTCCAAGGGATCAGTTTGTAAGTTTTGGGGTTTTTTTTTTAGATTTTTTTTTTTTTTTTACAGAGAAAGAGAGCACAAGCAGGGGGAAAAGGAGAGGGACAAGCGGGCTCCCCACTGAGCAGGGAGCCCACTGTGGGCTCCTGGGACCCTGGGATCAAGACCTGAGCTAGAGGCAGATGCTTAATGACTGAGCCACCCAGGTGCCCCGGGCGTTCGTTAAATTTTAACATTTTATTGTTTCTTCCATTACAGGATTTACGACCAGCGAAAAATCGATGAGAACGAGAACAATGGCGTGCTCAAGAAATTCTGTCCTCATCACCTGGTAAGATTCACGAGGGGCCAGTGGTTCCCAGCTTTCCTAACTCAAGCCCAGGGCTGTCCCCAGAATCGTTGGCATGGAGTTGCTTGGACTTTCGAGTCCGTTCCCTGGATTTGAGTCCCGGCTCCGCCACTTACCAGCTTTGTGATCTTGGGCGGTCGCTTTACCTCTGTTAGCCTAGGTTTTCTTGGTCACAGAGTGTAGAGGTAAAGGTCATCGCCTTGCCCTGTGATGGTAAGGCTGGAGGACAGAGTGTGTCTGTCACATGGCTCGCACACAGAAAACCACCAGCAGGAAGCCCTCTCCCCTGAGCTGGCCACGTTTCACTCGTTGTACTCCTGTCTCTGCCTCTCTCTCTCTCTCTCTCTCTCTCTCTCACTCTCTGGGAGAAGATAGAGGGGAGTTTGAAGGAAAACCTGTCTCCTGAAGGTGGTGTAACGAGTGGCGGGGGTGGGGCGTCAGTCAGTATCTGCTCCTTATTGCAGGTGAACAGTGAGTCCAAAGCAAACATCACCTGTCTTGTGTACAGCCACGACGGCACAGGTACGTGAGCAGGGCCCAGCTCCTAGGCTGGCACGCCCCCTCTGTCTAGGGAGCTGCGGAGCCCGCGGGCCGTGTGCCCTCCAGCGCTCAGCGCTGTGCTCTGGCTCCCCCGGAGCCGCGGGGGCCTGGCTGCCGGCGCCCGGCACGCAGCGGGAGGCTGTCGCAGGCGAGCCTCAAGAGGCCGGCGCCACCCACAGAAAGCCGCAGATGAGGCTCGCAGTGCCCGTCCCGAAGCCCGGGCTCCTCCCTGAGCAGGTGCTTGTGCCTGTGGCTCATTCCTGCCTTAGCGGGGGTGACGTTCCTGAGCTTCCTGCCGCCCCTGGGCCGGCGGCGTGTTCTCGGTCTGCCCCGGACGCCTGACCTGCCTGCCGCTCCAGCGGAGCGAGATGGGCGCTCTGGCGGGGTGTTAGGAGGGGGCGCTCCCGGCGAGAAGCTGCACCCCCGCCCCCACTCCTGGTCCCAGCTCTGTTTCAGCCTTTGCCTTCACTGCTGTGTGCTTGTTCTTGGCAGAGCTCCTGGCCAGCTACAACGACGAAGACATTTACCTCTTCAACTCCGCTCACAGCGATGGGGCCCAGTACGTGAAGAGATACAAGGGCCACCGGAATAACGCCACAGGTAAACTCGTCCCCCTGGCGGCCGGGGTGGCCGAGGGACTGCAGCGTGTCGTTCTGGCTGCACAGACAGGACGGGGCTGCCTGTCAGGGCCGTGAGAGGGTGTCCCTCATCGGGCTGGAGCTTCCGTGGCTGCTGTGCTCAAGCACAGAGCCCCGCAGCCTCTCTCGCTGCAGGGGTGGGGCCTCAGTCAGGCCTAAGAAGACGTGAGTGAACGTGTTTTTCTCAAGATCTCAGGTCACGGGGCGCCTGGGTGGCTCAGTGGGTTAAGCCTCTGCCTTCACCTCTGGTCATGATCCCAGGGTTCTGGGTTCGAGCCCCGCATTGGGCTCTCCGCTCGGCAGGGAGCCTGCTTCCTCCTCTCTCTCTGCCTGCCTTTCTGCCTACTTGTGATCTCTGTCTGTCAAGTAAATAAATAAATAAATAAAATCTTTAAAAAAAAAAAAATCTCAGGTAACTTCAGGCTTAACAGGCTGTTAGGGAGTCTGGGAGAGCCCTCCTCAGTCTGGGGCACTGAATTGCCTGAAACCGGGGGTCGGGAGGAGTGAGGAGCTTCTGGCTCTAGGACGGAGGGGGCAGCAAGTCTTCAGAACGAGGCAGGGACGGAGGCCTGGTGCCAGGGCCTCATCCCCAGGCTGCGGCGAAGAGGGGCCGTCTGTGTTGTGTTCGTGGTCACTGAGCTCGGCGGCGCCACGGAGTCACCTGCCGGTCTTTTAAGGCCTGGCTTCTGTCCCCAGACATTCTGGTTTAATTGGGATTGGGTGCAGCTTGATAGGGGTCTTTTTAAAAGCTCCCTGTGTGCCGCCAGCAATCGGAAGAGCTGTGGTGGCCGCTGCTCCTTGTCCTCACCACCCCTAACAGGTACCTGTCCTAAGTTTGACTTGGGGAGAGCAGTGACTTGTCCTTTTTCTTCTGAGCTGGTGAGGCGAGCCGGGAACCAGTGCTTGGAATGTAGTCCACGGGCAGAGAGAAGCTGAGTGCAGTCCCATGACCGCCATGGTGCTGCACAGGGGTGCTGGGATGCGCGGCTTCGCTTAGTCATTTCAGAGGCCGGAGCCGTGTCCTTGAGAGTCTCGGAAGCAGGCACAGTTCCCGTGCCTCTGATGGGCAGCGGCGGCCGAGCCCGCCCTCATTCTCAGGCCTGGTGGCAGCCCAGGAAGCCCAGGGTGATCCTCGGGCATAGGACAGGGCTGCCTGGGCGTGGGCAGAGCTGGGGTGATTCAGCCTGGGACAAGTAAGGCATTAGTGAGTCTGGAGGTGCTCCACAGGGCGGAGACCACGGGGACCGAGGCTGCTGCTGGGGGACTGCAGCCCCTCAGCCCCGTGGAGCCCTGCGGGGGATCGGAAGTCGTTTCTGCGACTGGTGTGATTTTTGGCCTCTACTGTACACACAGTCCCCTGATTTGTTCTGTGAAAGTGAAAGGACGTCTTTGGCTCTTAGCTGACTCAGAGTTTGTGAATAACTCAAGTCCCTATGAGGTAAATATATACAGGCCCAATGCCAACTCTCCAGTGGTTTCTTCCCTCCTTTATCATTTCAGTAAAAGGCGTCAATTTCTATGGCCCCAAGAGTGAGTTTGTGGTGAGCGGCAGTGACTGCGGGCACATCTTCCTCTGGGAAAAGTCATCGTGCCAGATCGTCCAGTTCATGGAGGGGGACAAGGGAGGCGTGGTGAGTATGCCGCACTGGGCTGCCGGGCTCCCTGCTCTCCCGCCTGGAAGGTAGGTCCCAGCAGGCCCGCGGCGCTCTGGCTCCATGGCTCCGTGGCTCCACGACGCCGCGGCTCGGGTCCGGCCGGCACAGTGGCGGCAGGGTCATCCGGCGCTGCCGAGGTTTTGGTGGGATCTTGTCTCCCTTTTTCTGTCTTCTGCCCCTCTAAAGCATGGTTTATTGAGGAGAGAAAGGGATCTTCAGAGAGAACCTCTGGCTTGAATGAGGGATCTCGAGGCAGACACCTTTTCTAAAAGAAAAGCGCTGGAGTTCGGGGCGCTCTGTCCTGCGCTGAGCCAGAGACGCTTGCGTGGCTCATGCCTCGTCCCCCCAAGGGGCGCGAAGTAGTGATCTTGACTAGATCCTGGGTCAACGGATATAAGCCAGAAGGACCTAATAGGGACAGAGCAAACACCCAAAACAATTTTTTTAAATTTCTTAGAATTTTTATTTACTTATTTTTAAGTAATTTTTAAGACTGAGCAGCCTGCTATGCCTGTCCTTTGACTTGCAGACCGCCTTCCCAGAGGCAGGGCAGAAAAGCAGCACGGGGACCCTGATGGCGGGGTGAAGCGTGGTGTGCTTCTATGGTGCATCTAGCTAACCATATATTTCTTTCCATTTTGAGACCCAGAGTTAGGAAGGGGGTCGAGTGGCTTCCTAGTGTAAGGTTCTCGGACGGCAGAAGAGAGGCGGTGCGGCAGACCGCGTCGTGCCGATCGCCCTAGGCAGGCTGGTGCAGGGCCTCTGGGGAGCGGCCGAGCTGGCTCGGCTTCTCTCGTTCCTTCTGCGCACCGTGGGGCTGCAGAGAGCCCAGCCTTCTGTCCGTAGGCTCATCCTGAGAGCGCAGAAGAATTAAGAATGGTTCGTTGCTGTCGCACTGCTTTTCCTTGTTTCTTGCCCTGGTGTGAAATCATTTCAGGTTGTTTTCTGGTTTTATCTAAATTTGGGGGACCTGGGGCTAGGACAGATCCAAGGCTTCCACGGCCTGCACGTATGTGGAGAGGGGTCCCGAGCTGGAAGGTGTGTCTCACGGCTGCCTGCTTCATGTCCTGCTCTCCCCTAGGTCCTCTTCTGTCATCTGCAGTGGCCACACTAAAACACTGGAGTCCTCATGAGAGTTCTGCAGTAGGCGTATAGTCAGAAGGAAGTCACAAGGGGCCATGAAACCTTTCTAGATCCTAAACTGTCTTGCGTTCCGTTCCAGAGAGACGGGGGGCTGCGTGCCCTCCCACAGGCCAGCCCTTGTCCGTTCCCCCAGCCCACTCCGCAGGCCGGCTCGGGGTTTGGTGAGGCGTCCAGGCGCTCAGGTGTGGTGGGCACCTGCACGGGATGGGTGGGCCCCAGGCCTGGATTGAGTGGTCCCGAGAGTGAGAGTTAGACTGCGCCCCGAAACAAGGTTCCCAGCTGGGGAGCTTGATGACCTGTGTGCCCTCGCTTGGCCCGTCTGTTCTTTGGGCCTGACTTGCCTGCTGTGGGTCACCAGGCACCGGCCTCCGAGGCAGGCAGAGAGCAGCCCATCATGACGTAGAATTTTAGAACCAGAAGGGGTCTTAGGACATTCTTGTCTGCCTTGCCTAGGTTTCTTAAGTCTGGTTTTGGCTCAAACTCTAGTCCTTTCTTTGTTCCCATTCAGGGACGGATGGGGGGATGATGTTGGAGGACAGTCCTTAGTCTCCCAAAGCACTTCGCTGCCCCTTCCCATCCCTGCGTCGCCCAGTCCGGTCCTCTTAAGGCTGGAGCTCTTCGCTCTGCTCAGGCGTGTTACTGACCGGGTAAGTCCTGGCGCTCAGACGGGCCTGGTCCAGAAGCTCTCTGCCAGCGCCCCCGGCAGGCTCCAGCCCAGGTACTGTGTGCTCCTTGTACTCCTCTCGCCCTTGGCTCTGCCCTCGGTTTTGCCCTCAGTCTTAAGTCCCAAGGAATTTCTCCTCTGTGCGTTCTGATTTTACTGACCTGCTCAAGCAGAGGTTAGGTCCGAATAGAGCGGAGCAGAGGCTTATCAAGAGGTGGATGGAGGAGCTCAGGTTGGCGTGCGTGAGTGGTCACGCATCTTTCAATCATATTCTCAGGCAGTGGCGCCCTGTCTAGTGCCTCCTCGCGCTGCACAGGCCGGAGGCTCTTCCCCACTGCCCAAGAGAGACCCCACACAAACTGGGGATCCCCATGGGGAATGAGAGAAGGAGAAGAGAAGTAGGATTTCTGCTTTATTCTTAGGCTCAGGCTTTAGCTTAAGTTTTTTTCTGGAGCATTTTTATTTACTTGTCAAATGGGAGAACGAAGAAGGTTGGAAGTCTGGGTCCGTTTTATTTCCGATACTGGCTCCCGTTTCCCCTCAGCTGCCCACCCCCCTGCGTGTGCAGGCCCGGAGGAGGCTGGTCCGGAGAGACCTGAAAGATGAAGGAGGCTTTCTGCCAGGGGTTGTTTTCTTGGCCTACAGGGCAGCTGCAGGGCGGGACGGGATGGGATGGGGGGGTGGGTGAGGAGCGGCTGGAACCACACCCTCTTCCTTCTGGGGCCTTTCCTATCTATCCCTCATCTGACTCAAAGCCCGAAAATGCTTTGGCAGCTTGACCTGGGACCAGCTCTACCAGAGGCCCTGGGCGCTGCCCGCCCTGCCCTGTCCCACCCCGCCCCACCCTGCCCTGCCGTTTGGAAGGTGATGTTTCCAAGTCAGACAGCAGGGGGCATGGGTACCTCCAGACGGCTGTCTAAGCCAGAAGCCGGCCTGTCTGTGGGAGAACATCTCCCCTGCTTCGTGACGGTGCCCAGAGGTGGCTGATGCGGACACCATGGGCGTGGGAAGCTCTCTGCCTGCGTTGTGCCACGCTTGACCTGAGCCTGTCGGGCTTCCGGGGCGGACAGCAGGGTGCTGAGCCCCGGGGCGCACAGGGTTCTCGAGCATACCTGAGCCTCCCCTACCTCCTCGCTCGTGCAGACTGCCTCTTGGCGGCCTGCGCCTCCCTCCGGTTCGAGTCCCCAGCGCCAAGTGAATGTAATCGTCCCTGGACTGTCTTCCAGGCGTTCAGCGGCAACTGTTGCTTTCTTCATTTTTAAAAATTTATTTGCCATTTCGTGAAAGCCTCTGAGAGGGCCCCCCCCACCCCCCGCCCCCCAGCCTTGGGCAAGTCGGAGCTGTGGAATCCGGAGTGGATGAGGTCATCTGGACCTCACTGCCTTTTCGTGACGCCAGCAGTGAGCTTGGCCAGTCACCCGCCCACCCCTGGGGCTGTGTCTAGGGTGAGGCCACCCCTGCCTCTACTTAGGGAATGAGAGAGAGGCCTGGTCTTATACTGGGTCTGTGTCCAGTGGTCTGTGTCCAGTGTTTCCTCCACCCCCAGGGCCCTGGGCCCACACTCATGACGGTGGGGCCTGCCTTCCCGGCTCTGCCTCAGCTCTGGTTGAGGAGTATGTTGGGCTCAAGGTGAGTAGTGTTTTTTAAGCCCGTTCCCATCCAGCCTGAGCCTGTGCTTTCTTTTCCTGCCAGGTGAACTGTCTCGAGCCCCACCCTCACCTGCCTGTGCTGGCGACCAGTGGCCTTGACCATGATGTCAAGATCTGGGCACCCACAGCTGAAACTTCCACCGAGCTGACAGGGCTGAAGGACGTGAGTAGCTGGCCGTGCACGTTCACGCTGCGTCCTGCCGGGTGTGGGGAGGGGTAGCCGCTGGCTGCCTGCTCGGCAGAGGCACTGGCCGCACACCGCCCCCTGCCTGGCCGCAGTTGGCGCTCGGGGAGTGGTCCCAGCGCGGGGTTGCGGGCAGCTGCGGAGCGCCCGTCTTGCCGGTGGGCCGGGCGTCGGGAGGAAGAATCATTCTAGTTCAGGGCTTCCCAGCCTCCCGAGTGGGTGAGCCCGGTGCCTCCTCTCCCGGAGCGGCCTAGCTCCCCTGCGGCACCACAGTTCGTCAGGGAGGTCTTCACGGGGATGGAGGGCCAGCCCGGGCGGCCCAGGGCTCCCGTTCACGGCCGCCCGGCCCCGGCCCTCTTGGGTTCCAGGTGATAAAGAAGAACAAACGGGAGCGCGACGAGGACAGCTTGCACCACACCGACCTGTTCGACAGCCACATGCTCTGGTTCCTCATGCACCACCTGAGACAGAGACGCCACCACCGGGTAAGCGGCCGTGGGAGGCGAGCTCCAAGGGCAGTGACGCTCTCCAGGGTAAAACAGTTCGGGGCACACTTCCTCGCTACTTTAAAAAGAGATCAGGTGGCTGGGTTGGGTGTCCGAGCCGTGGTCGTCCAGTCCCACCAGAGCCCTGCTGTGGCCTTGGCAGAAGCGCTAGGCAGAACGGGTCGTGTCTGCTTTCTGTTCGCCGTCGCCACCAGGGAGTGCTGTCCTCGTGAGGGCAGAGGCAGGAGCGTGCCGAAGGAGAAGAAATAAGTGTCAGGGTGGCCTTCCTTTCATCCTTAGGCCAGGAGAGGCCAAAGGCAGGGGTTAGCAGACTCTGGCAGTTGTCATGCTGCCTGTTTTTTGCAATAAAGTTTTATTGGAACACAACCATCCCATTCCTTCCTGTCGTCTGCGGCCGCTTCCATGCTGCAACAGCCGCGCTGCGCAGCCGCAGCGGGGTTGCGGCCCGTGACTCTCATAGTTCTTATCTGCCCTTGAAGAAAAATTCTGCTGACCCCTGGCCTGGAGCGTCTGGAAGAGCGTTAAGACCTAACAGGCTTGTCCTCGTTCCAAGGCAGTTACTAACAGAGCCTTTCCCTTTCTACAGCGCTGGCGAGAGCCCGGGGTTGGGGCCCCAGATGCCGACTCCGAGGAGTCTCCCAGCTCCTCAGACACATCAGACGAGGACGAGGGCCCCGACCGTGTGCAGTGCATGCCGTCCTGAGGCCTTGTCGCCAGGAGGGGCGGGCTGGGGCTGCTGGCCCGATCCTGCCTGGACAGCCCTTTCCTGTGCCAGGCCCTTCCATTCAGCAGACACGCACTTTGGACTTTTTGCTTTAGATAAAAAAGAAAGACATCCCAGGAGAAAGACCAGAGGGGGAGCGAACCCGCGGAATAGCTAAGAGTGGGAGCCACGCCCCGGGATGGGCTCCGTGGAGAGGTGCACAGGGCTCAGCAGAAATGGCCTCTCCCCAAAGCCTTGTTTTTTGGGAGGGGGAGCCTATTTTGTTAACTGGTTTGGGGTAGGGAATGGGGTTTCCTTTTCTTTAATCTCCCTTGTTTCTTGGGTGGGCGGGGTGGGGATAACTGGCTGTTCAGTACCCATGGGCCAGAGTGGGGGTGGTAGGAGTGCCACTCTCTCTCTGGTTTAGGTTTTTGGCCTTTTTCTTCTTTATTTTTTAAAAGTCTGTGACAGTTGCATTTTTTCCCCCCCCCGAACAACCCCAACCCAGGATCTTGTTTTTTCTGGGGAGTCCTTAGAGCCCCTAACCACCCCACACTCTTCACTTTCCTTCCCACCCGTTCACCCTCTGTACTTCCCACAGTGTTTCACACTTGAAGATAATGTGTTGTTCACGCTCTTCTCTTAATCCCGTCACCCCTAACTGGGTCTGGTGAGGGGGGCTGGGGGGAGCGGGAGGAGGGGCGGAAGTGGAGGAAGGATAGAAGGACGTGTTACCTCTTCTGTTACTTTTAAAACAAAGTTGTTTGGTGGCAGCAATCTCTTTGCCCTGTCACTGTTAGAGGCCTAATTTTATATCTATAAATATATTAAAAAGCAAGTCAAACTTGGAAGTATCACGTTAAAATTATTGTCAGTTTAAATACCTACATATTCTGACCGCAATAAAGGGACTGAAAAGAGAGCGCAGGAGTAACAATGTCGCGGTCGCGCTGGGGTCAGCCCACCCTGTGTGTGTGGCCAGTGGAGATCAGGGCGAACCCCTTAGGTTCTTGGAGGCTCCAGAATGGAAGGAGCCTCAATTTGGCACTTCCTTGCCTCCTGCCACGGTTTTGGGGTTGGGAAAACAGGAATTTCCTTTCAGTTCTTTGCCTCAGCTCGCCTACCTCTCCTCCTGTTCTGTGGGGTCCCCAGGATGGCTCTCCAAACCAGAGGCTGGCCTGTCTTGAAAACTTGACTGAACTCGGGACTTCGGAAAGGGTGCTGTCGCTGCGGACTGTCCTACCATATGTGACAGAGGACACGTTCATGCTAGTGTCAGCTGCTTCGTTCTTTAAGCCGCCCCCCTCCCCCCAGCAGCTCCCTTCCTAGGGGAAGAGCATTGTCGCCAGAGCCCTCCTGGGCTGGCCTTTACAGCCTGTCCACCTCTTGAGACCTTGTGGGCAAGGGACACGTTGAGGGTGCAGGCGGCTGGGGCTTGGACACGTATCTCGTTGCCGGTCATGGCTCTGAAAGTCGCAGTTACGTTCCCGCCTGTTGCTTGTGCTGCTATCTCTCTGCGCCCCATCCCGGAGCTCTGCACCCCGGGGTGGTGTGCTTCTACTAGAACTGGCCGGGAAGGAAGGGAACAGCGAAAGCATGGAATTCCCAGACGCTCCTTCCTCCCGTCCCTTTTCTTAGCAACTGTCAGACCAGATGTGAGTGCTGCACTTCCACCCTGAGGTGGGCGACGTGTGGCCACAGTGGTCTGCGTTCCCACGGCTGCTGGGTGAGGGAGTGGCCTAGAAACCATGCACTCTGGAATTTGTTGTGTATTTTCTCTCAGTAAAGCTTTTTTTTTTCTTTCTGACCACTGTTGTGTGTGATGCGTGGCCCATTCGTTCACGGTGGGCTAGTTTTGTGCCATCCAGTGTAGGTGCCTGGCCCTCTCCTTACTGCAGCTGGAGACGGCTCGGTCTGTGACAGCCACGTTTCCAGGCTCGGGCTCCAGCTGGAGCTACTGTCCGTGGACGAGGCCCCAGAGCTCTGGGCTACTTAGGGGGCGGGGAGCGGGAGGGTGGCACTAGGTGTTTTCCCGGCCTCTGTTCGAGGCCGCAGGGAGGGACTTGGGGTATTATTTCCCCTCCCCTCCCGGCCAAAGGCTCCAGAATCCTTCACAGAAACTCTAGAATTCAGTCGGATGCAGTACAGTCAGTCACCTTTATTCCAGGGTTAGAAGGCCGTGCACACTGCAGACAGAGGAGCACAGGATAGGGACAACCTCGCAGCCATAGGGGGTGGGAGGGCAGGTTAGTCTTTTTAGATGATTTTTTGCCTTACAGAGGTATTCCTAGACTCTGCTGAAAATGACCGTCTCCCTTCTCCCATCTCACCCTCCGCTCTTCAGAGAAGGCTCCCATCCCTCCCTCCTCTCTCTCTTTCTCTCTTACACACACACACTCACATCACGTAATCCTGACCGGAAGGACGATACGTGCTCAGTCCCCCTCCTCCCAATTCTACAAGTATCTCTCTGTCCTGGAGGGAGACGCAGACAGGGCTGGGCAGGCATGGGGGGTCCTTTAAGGCAGAGCTGTGGAGTGCTCCAGGTGTGCGTGTTAAGGCAGGTGCCGCAGCAGTGGCCAGAGGGGACGGCGGGGCCGGGCCAGGCCGGGAGCAGAAGCCACTCTCCGGCCAGCCTGGCTTCCTCCCTCTTCCAGCAGCCAGTCTTCCTGTCCCACGTCAGTTTTGCTCCCACATCTTACAAGCTCTGAACTTCCAACTTTCTCTAAAAAGTCTCTTGAAATGGCGTGTGAATTTAAAGTTTAAAAAAAATTTTTTTTCATTTTGCCTATGTAGCAACGTGACGGGCCCTCCCTTGGCTGTGGTGTTCCGCTCCCAGCCCCGCCCTGGCCTAGACAATAAGTTAATGCTAGACACCACGAGCAAGGGCAGACATGGCAGTGCGGGTTTAATATACATATATGTAGATATATATGTACACACAGTTAGCACGGTCAGGGTGGGGAGAGCGTCTTGGCACAGGAAGGGGGCTGGGGTCTAGCGATTTGGCTAGGAGGCATTCACGAGCCCAACACGCCAGGATATCAAGGGAGACGGGCTAGCAAGTCCCCTCCTGGACTGAACTGGGGGGTTCAGTCCAAAGGGAAAGGCTATAATTAGCTTCTTCCTGTCTTTCCTGCTGGGGGTGTTCCAGACCCCAGAGAAGGAAGGTCACCTGTAGTGACCACGCGGGGACCCTGTGGGTGGGGCAGGGTGGGAGTGAAGACCTAAGGAGCTCATTCCTTAACCTCCCCAGGTTTGGAGTCCGTGTGTGCAACAGTCTGAGTAGGAATAAAGGAGTGGCGAAGAGGGCCCCTCTCGCCCACACCCCCGGCGCCTGGTGTGGTGGGGCCTGCTCCCAGCGTGGGCTCTTGGGGGTGCGGGGGAGTAACTAGTGCTGGCTGCTCCGTGGAGTCCCTACTTCGGGGCCAGGGAAGGGTCCTGTGGTCCTCTCACTAGATCCTTCACTAGATCCCTGGCTCATACCCATCCTAGGCCCATAGGAGGGGAGGAGAAAGGGACCTGCTGGGGCCCAGGCCCTCCAACCTAAGGACCATCTAGAAAAGATCCCTCTGCCGGTCCAGCACAGGGTGCAGAGGCGGAACTCTGGCTTTTCTCTGCCCCTTCCAGGTGGCGGCTGGGTGACCGCCTTCCCTCCCACTGCTTGTCACTAGACGCACCCACCTTGCCCCACGCTTTACCGCCAGCTCAGCTCCGCGGTGTAGGAAAATACAGGTCCTTTCTGCTCCCACACTTCAGCCATAGAGGAAAGGGCAGTAGGAGGAATGTGCCCATTTCTATTTGCATAGAAATAGCCCCCATGTCCCCCTAAAGTGGGGAAACGAAGCCCCCCCCCCAGCCCGACCCCCACCCCCTCACGAGGAGGAGGAACTAGATGAGCTAGACATAGAGACAGACAGAGCGTGCGCACACGCACACACACGCGCACAGTAAGGGGGTTAGGACCAGGTTAGTAAGTGGGTAGACTGGGGGGTGGCCCTTGCCCCTCCCCTGGAGGCTGGGGGAAGGGAGTGGTCCGCTGAAGGTCCAACCTTCCTCCTCTCCTCCCCCTCGCTCAGGCTTTCTTCGGTGGCGGAGCCAGTTTGATGATCTCTTCCTCGGAGGGCTGCCGGATAATATCTGGGGGGGCAAGAAGGGATGTGTCCAGGGACAGAAGGCCTGGGAGACAGCAGGCAAGCCCCCGACGTCTGCTCCCATCTGCCCCAAATCGAGCGCCCCAAGGACCAGCCAGGGGAGCGGGCAGAGGTGCATGTTAAAGGCGCGGCTCCTACCTTTGTACTTCTTGGCACTGGGGATACGGGTCAGCTTGGTGTCCAGCTCCTCCTCCTCCGAGATCTTCAGAACACGGGTTCTGTAGTCCACCACCATGGTGAGCAGGTCGGGGCGGCGGGAGATCTCAAAGATGTGCTCGATGTAGGAAAGGTTGTCTGGAGGGAGGCGGGAGACAGGGTCAGCCAGGCTGAAGAGGCCAGCCTCCCCTGCCCGACCGGACCGGGCTTCTGGAACCATGGCGGACGTGCTCACATTGGTTATTGGAGGGGGCAGCGCGAGAAGAGGACGAGCTACTGAACAGGACCAGAAAGCCAAGGCCCCAACGATACAGAGGACTGTGCAGGAGAGCAGGGGGTTGGCCAGTGAGGTTTCAAAGGGATTCAGGCTAAATAGGTCCCACGTTGTGGGGAGGGAGAACAGAAAAATGAGTCGGTCTACCTGATACCCTACGCCCACCCCGTTGCCTGCCCGGGGCCCCCTCCCGCTCTTCCTCCAAGTCAGAGTCAGAAAAATTTCCTGCTCGCGCATGTGGGACCTGGGGGAGTCTCTAGACAAGGCCCCCGTGTGGCCAGAAGGACATTGTCCGTGGCTGGGCCGCTTCTAGGAGACTGGGGACGCCCTCAGTCCCTCCCACCCACCCCCACCCCACTCCCCTCCGACTGCTGCAGGTGCCTCCTCCCAGGGCCGGGTCCACCCCAGCCTCCCTGCCTGCTGGCCCCCCGAGGCCTCAGCTGGCTCACCCGCCTACTCGAGGCCCTCCACGGCGTAGCCTTAACCCACATTTCCAGCCACTTCGGAGCTCACTCAGGCCCCAGCCAAGCTAAGCAGGACCCCCTGCTCTTCCAGACGCACCAGACACTCCTGCCTGTGGGACTCGGGTCCTTTGCCAGGCGGGCCCTCCTCTGGACCCTGCCTTTGAAACCACTCTCCTTCGTACGCCAGCTCCCCGCCCCCAGCCCTTCCCAGAGCAGCGGCCTCTGCAAGTGCCTCAGAAAATGTTAGAGCTCGCGGTTTTAACTTTTACCACTTTTGACTTGTATTTTACTGTTCTGTGACCTGATGATCTGTACCACGTGACTCATCATAACACAGTAGTATCCGAGTGCCACGCGGCTTACCGACGCGCCCCGCGAGGGCCGGGAGGACCGCTGTCCCCGAGCGGAGCTCCGCTCTCCGCCTCTCCCAGCCTGTCCGAGAGCGGCGTGCTTCTCTTCGCCAAAGGGACCGAGCCCGAGAGGCTGGGGACCCCCCGCCCCACCCACCTTTGTCCAGCTTGTTGTGGCTCTCCAGGAAGCTGAACCAGGCACTGCCTGTAGTGATCTCCTCGCTCTTCTCGCTGGGAATGTCCTCCTTGCAAGCCGACTTGAGCTGCTCCAGGTCTTCGAGGGTGATGTTGTTGGTCAGGTCCTGCAGGAGGGTCCCGTACTCGGCCATGACTGGGGCTGGGAGGAACAAAGGGAGAGGCCGTGCGGCTGGAGGTGCCAGTAAGGTTTACTCGCTGGTCCCTCCCACCAGCATCCCCGCTCTGTGGGGGGCCGGGGGGGGGAGGTGGGTGTAGGCCAACAGGGAGGCTGGGGAGGGCTGGGCTGGAGGGGGAAAAGGCCTCAGGGTGGTGGCAGTGCACAGGAAGAAACAGAGAAGCTAGGGTCCAGGCTACAGCCTAGAGTGACAAGTCACACCTCCTGACCCCCATCTTTTTTCATTACCCCCCAACAGTAACCCTGGCAACAGCTCCCCTGACTGAGGAGGCGGTTTCCATAGCAACCTGCTCCAGACTTTCTCACCCGCTGCCGCCAAGGCCCCCCCAGAACCGCCCCACCCACCCGCAACCCCTCCCCCTGTCAAAAAAAAAAGAAAAAGGAAAGAAAGAGAAAACACTCCAAAACAACCGTCAGGGAGAGACTGGCTGGCTGTGGCGGTGAGAAGCTCAGAAGGGGCAGGAGGGGGTTGGATGGCTGGAGCTCATGTGTTCTAGCTTCCTTTCTTCCCCAGAAGCAAAGCGGACCCTCACTCTCAGCCCCCCACCACCTCACTAATGACTCATTCTGGACAGCTGCCTAGGTGCTTGGTCTAATGGTCCCCTGGCCCCTCCATGGCCCCCTGCATTCAGTCCTCGGGGCTCGGGTGGGCGGGGAGGGGGAGGCAACGAGCTCCCCCCGCCAACCCTCGTGCAGCCCGGTTTCTCCCTTGACCGCAGCCGGGCCTCCCCGCAGCCCCGCTCCCAGCCTTTGTGCTGTGCCCACAGCCCCCGCATCCAAGAATACCGAGCGGCCGGCTCTGGCCCCCTGCCCAGTTCCCAGGCTGGCTGGGTGGCAGGGGAAGGGGTTTAGCGGCAGGGCTGGGAGAGAGGCAGGAAAGGGGGCTGCGGCTCCTGCCTGTGTCACGGTCAGGAGGGCCTCCCACAGGGGCTGGGCAGGCCCGGGTCTCATCGGCCTCGAGCCCATCCCTGTCGCGTGGAGATCTCCAGGTGGGAAGGGAGAGAACACGCAAGGCCCTCCCGGCACTCACTAGGTAGATAGTATGTTTAAGACAGGAAGAAGGAAGGTCAACCTTAGAATGAACCTTCCGGATGGGATAAAACGTGAACTTCACCCACAACAAGGCAATATTTCTTTTATAATCAGAAAAGTAAAACATTTTACAAAGTGAGTTATATCATCAACACTGTGGCTAGACCAAGGGCCGGGGCGAGGAGCCAGATGACCTTGTACTTGACTGAGACTGCCCCCACACCTCCCCAGCAGGGGGCTGGGGATGCAGCAGAGCGCAGGGGGCGTCTGGCCTAGATGCAGAGAAACTGAGGCAGAGAGGCAGGGCGTTGGGAGAGGCGTGGACCCAGAAGTCCCCGTTCCCAGCCCCCTACTTGGGCCAGAACAAACACGCCTCCCTCCGTGGCAGGCACCGTGACACACACAATGAGCCAGGCCGCAGGGCAGCGGGACCCCCTCAAGGAGCAGGCACTCCCGGGCACGCTCACTTGCACACCCAGACAGAAGGGCCCAGCGGTGGCCCTGCCAGGCTCGGCCGGAACAACGCTCTCTGGACTGTCAGCACCAGGAACCGTCTCCGCCTTGAAATCTAGGTCAGAGCAGCAGGCCCCGGAGCCCAGCCCCCCACCCCACTGATAATCCCCGCCAGGAGAGGGGGAGGTGAAGGGGAAGGGGCCCAGGCATGAGGAGCTAATGGGGGGTGGGGAGAGCGTAAAAGGAAGGGGGAGCAGGGAGCCCCCAAGAACACCCTGCCCCCGGGAAGAGACCCTGGGAGCAAGCCCTCAGCTGGAAAATGGGGCAGCATTTAGGGTCAGCCTGTCCTGTTTTCACGTGGAAGAAGAGACTGTAACTAGATCCTGGGGAAGGAAAGTGGTGTGTGTGTGTGTGTGTGTGTGTGTGTGT